>NC_136293.1:8499477-9049477 GCF_964198595.1 Lampetra fluviatilis
AAAGGAGACGTAGGCAGAGGCGGAGTTCACAGAGGATCTTGAAGACGGTGAATAAATCTTGAAATGGACCCAGGATTGTATTGGTAGCCAGTCGAGGCACTGGACTATGGGGGGTGGTGTGTGTGTCTCATGTGTGCACGTGGGTGAGGAGTCTACCACTCTCTCTGCATCTTGCTGAGCCCGATGTAGATCTTGCACTCTTTCTTGGGGGGCAGGCTCTTCTCCACGTCCGCCTTGATGCGACGCAGCAAGAATGGTCGCAACACCTGAAGTGCCATAACAGGAGGAAGAGAGAGCAGTGGATTACATCTATGGGAGAGCAGTAGCGTAGTGGTCAGTGTACTACACTACGAAGCTGGCAAAATAAAACTCAAATTTCCTCGCCACGGCTAATAATAGTGGCGAGTAACATCCGATTCTGGTTCCGAGTCCCCCTTCCATAGAATTAAGTACAGAGCCAAACTTAATGCGTTGGGGTTCTTAATCAGTCATCAATGACCAGGCTTAGACCATCAATTCAACACACTTGAGAACACAGGTTTAATCACAGGCCACTGAAATCTAAATTGGAAATGAGGATCGCAGAGGTGCTAACCCATGGCGATCGTTGAACAGAAGACAATTTCTCACCATGTGCAGACGTTCAACCAGCTGCTGGTCGCCAAAGCAGTTGTTGGTGTCGAACCACGAATCGAAATCCTGTGGGAGAGATGAAAAACTGTAGTTCACGAAAAATGTATTTATGTAGAACTTTTTTCGCACCGTATGTAGCCAATCATGCTAATCGGAGGTGTAGGGGAAGGACCACAATCTTGCTAATTGGTTGATACATAAAGTATTCCTTTTGACAGACCAACTACAAGCAAACGGCAGAATAACACTACACAGTGAAAAATGCGTAAAAATATCCCAATAGTTTGAATGTTTTTTGCTACAATCTGATGTGACTGCACGCAAGAATGCATGGATTTTTTTGTGTAAAGTCACTGGTTGAGACCATCAGCTCACTCCACTTCCGGCTTAACGGTCAAAACCTGGATTCAAACACAGGTTCAAAATGGTCCCGGCTCAATGTCTCTAGCACCGTTATGAGCCACCACCTCGGTAAATGTTTAAAAAGCTAAAACAGGGTGGTGGTAGAGCAGTTTTTCCAGGGCCTCATTAAGGCCTGTGGGGCTTTCAGAAAGAGGGCGGGCGTGTGGGCAGTATGGGGCCTCACATCTGCAGAGTTGAACACGTCGGGCAGCAGGAAGTTGAGCAGGGACCACAGCTCATGCAGGTTGTTCTGCAATGGCGTCCCCGTCAACAGCAGACGATTCGTCGTCTTGAACTCTCGAACGATCTCAGACAGCTGTGGGACAGAAGACAACGGAGGCGGAACGCTTAGAGGTGCCCGGTTGGACAGGAACACTCATCTTGATATTGTGATATTCTTAGGTTTTTTCGGTAAAGTCACGTATTAATTTTAATTTTTTACCTAAGTGACTTTACCGGAAAAAAACTAAGAATATGAATCCTTGCAGTCACGAAAGCTTCAAATCTAGAATTGATATTGTGACTTACAGAAACCTGGTTCAACTGTTTCTGAGCTCTCACATTCATTGCTGAATATGGATGTGACAACATAGGTGTTCAAAATAAGATTTACATAAAAAATAATGCTCGCAAGAATAATAAACTTTAATTTATGTGGAGAATGGGATAACTGAATGGACACTCTTGCATGTAAAGACCAAAGAAATAGTTTTGCAAAGCAAATCATAATCCCTCATTGTAACAAGTCATCAAATTGGACAAGTGGGAATGTACTGACTCTAGCCTGGACCCAAGGTAATTTGAATGGGTCTCGGACATAGCTGTGACAAATTTCGATTTAAAGCTTTCGTGACTGCAGGAATTCATCTTCTTGGTTCTTTCGGTAAAGTCACGTAGAAGGGAAATAATAAAATAATAAAAATAAACAAAATTAAAAAAAATTATGTTTTATTTGTATTACTTTATCATTTCCCTTTTACGTGACTTTACCGAAAGAACCAAGAAGATAGGTGTGACATTCGCTTCCTTGGACCGCTCTCTAACACGGAGGGTTGCACTGCTCTGCGAGAGATCTGAACCGATACTTTGTGTAATAAAATTACACCGATAGCACAAATGGGATTAAATTGCGGGGAAATATATTGGAATATATATATATTTTTGCCATCTACAACATCAGCCTACATACCGTCCACGACGCCAACTACTGACCAACATCAAATTAAAGTTTCCTTCTCCATTCTCGAATGAGTGCATTCAAGCCGATCCACTGAAGGCTACAACCAAGCTCCGACAACTGGACATCTGCAAATACAGACCATCTGTGAAAAAGAGCGAGATAGCTCAACGGATTCCTCCAGTATGAATTTTCTGATTCTGACCAAATGGGTTGGTCGTCGGTGCCCGTCACCAGGTGGCTTTGTCTGGGTGGCTGTGACCGAGTGCCCGTGACCGGGTGATGGTCACCGGGTGGCTTTGACCAAGTGCCCATGACCGGCTGGCCATCCCTGGGTAGGCGTGACCGGGTGGCAGTGGTCAATAAGCCATGAGCGCGCACAGGGGCCTCGCCTTGGACTTCTCGTTCTTGATGCGGTGAGCCTCGTCGATGACCAAGTAGCGCCAGTTGAACTTCTTGAAGACGGACTTCTCGCGGATGATCATCTCATACGAGGTGACGCACACGTCCCACTCGCCCGGCATCAGCACGTCGCGGATGAACGCCGCCTGCGACAAGTGGGCATCAGCGTGCATCACAGAACTGTTAGATGCGTAGGGTGTGACTAGATTTTATTATGAGTATATATGTATGTTCTATGTATTTTTCAGATTGATGGAAGTGATATAACCGCACAGGAAGTGATGTCAAGACATGTTCAATTATAACATCATTTAAATGATCTAAAAAAAATATCAAATTTTACATTTTATATGAATGTAAATATATATTTATGCACATACAAAGAGGACTGCTGAATTTGTGAAACTCCTATCAATAGCACGTGGTCAACTTTACACATATGGTGGAGGAGTTTATGTGCCAATGAATGTGTGTTGATGAGTGTTTGTGGTATTGGGTGTAGGGAGCAGTGGTACAATTAGTGAACGAGTATACGAACTGAGCAACCAGAGTTGAATTGCCAGTTATGGCTAATCAATCCAGGGCCTCCCCTAAGTCAGCTCATGAAGACCTGGTGCCGTGTGTAAACATAGTCTGCACTGGGGATCTTTGTCTTTGTGTGCTTTCTCATGGGCGTGTGTGTTGATGGTTGCGTACCATGATATGGCTCCATACGGACAGGAGCCTGGGCTGACAGGAGTGCGAGCTTGCCGACCGGCATTGAGCACGATGGGCGGATGTGCCCACGAGTATTTTGGTCAATGAGTGGAACGATGGGCTGGCTGGCGCTTACCCTATGGTCTTTGTCTCCAATGAGGCAGACGGCCCGCAGCGAGGGCACCCATCGCTCGAACTCGGCCATCCAGTTGTGCAGCGTGGACTTGGGCACCAACACCATGTGGGGGCCTGGGATGTTACGGTAGTGCTTCATGTAGCCCAGCAGGGAGATCGTCTGCAGTGTCTTTCCCAGACCCTGTATCGTCATTATCACAACAAAAAATGTTTCAATGACAAAATCACAGATATATATTTAAAAGTCATAACCACAAGCTAACTTGCATTAATCATAATCAACGTTTTTGAGTTTAGATTGCGTTATTTATAAATGTGTTGTAACCCTCCACCACCCGACACGGCCAATCAGTAAAAAAGTGTCACGTTGACAAAAGACAAATAGTTCACCGCTTTAGCCCACCGAAGCGTGAAACCACAACATTTACAATTTGATTATGAATAATATTGGTCGCGAAAGCCTACGTGTTAAACTTGTATTAAGCTTGTGTCCTGCACAAGCCCACTTAGTTTACTCAAGATGACAGGACGCAAATACCTTGCCTTTGTTCTCTCATCCATGTGTTTCTTTTCCGGTCTCAAATCTACAGCTGAAATGATTAAATCAATAACTGAAATATTGTAACTATTTTTTAATGGTAGATTAATCTGCCCCCCCCACGACCCCCCAATGTGAGGGCGACCAACCCCCTACAAGCCCTGCTCAGAGACACTGTGGACGATGTCAGTGACGCCAACAAGACCCGCCCATAACCTCTCGTCCAGAGACACACGTGGGAAGATAATTGAGACTACAGTAAAACCTTGGATTGCGAGCATAATTCGTTCCGGAAACGTGTTTGTAATCCAAAGCACTCGTATATCAAAGCGAATTTCCCCATAAGAAACAATGGAAACTCAGATGATTCGTTCCACAACACAAAAATATTCATGTAAAAATTATTAATACAACATTTTATGATTATTATTTAAATGTAATGTAAAGTAATCAAATTTATGATTTAAATTAAATCGTGGCTGGTGCGAGGGAGACGAGAGAGAGGAGGGTTATTGTGTAGGACTTTCACTGTCACTAACGGAATCACTGCTATCTGTTGGCTCACTGGAATCTTTTTCTTTTTGTGCGACTTTAACAAGGAACCTATCCAATGACACTTGCTTTTGCCTCCTTTTGAGGAGCATGGGAGACAATTGCCCACAATCCCGCAGCAAGAGAGAGAAGAACCATCGGCTCAGTTATGATCGCGTGACGCTCGGCAGACAAAGCGTATACGTACTACTCGTATTGCAAGACCTCGCTCGTTTATCAAGTTAAAATGTATTTACAAATTTTGCTCGTCTTGCAAAACACTCGCAGACCAAGTTACTCGCAATCCAAGGTTTTACTGTACTTTCAACTATTCTTTGTGTTATCCGATGCGCCGAGTAACCAAACCAATACTCGGTAAATGATTGCTAAAATAATCGAATAGCCCAGCTCTCATCTTAAAACTCATGTAAAAACGAGATGTGGGGGGTGTTGCAGAGGCACTGGTGGAGAGGACCCACCATCTCGTCGGCGAGGATGCCATTGATGCCGTTCTCATACAGGGAGATGAGCCAGTTGAGACCCCTGACCTGGTAATCCCTCATCGTGCCGCACTTCACATCTGTAAGCACACACAGACACCCGTCTCACCTTTTCTGATGTTGACACACCCTAAAAGGTACTCCTTTTACCTTGAGTTCACCGAGAGAAGGCCTAAGAATTGGTTCAAATATTTGCGACGGATGTTAGCCGTGGTCAGGAATCGAACTCGGGCCGCCGGTTTGTAACATAGTGCACTAACCACTATGCCACTTTGACCTATTTATGCGTGCACACACAGAGTAAGAGGTAAACATTGTGAGCAGGGTTCGGGTGGCACAAAGATGGGGGAGCCACAGGCTTTGAAATTTCACAAGTGGCAATCAAGCGATGATCAAGCAATTATCACACGTGACACGACAAACCGCATGACACCAACGTTAAGTTAAACTGCGGTGGAGTGAACGCGTTTTCACGTAAGGTACGAAACGCTCAATTCACGCAAGTTAAAAATGTAGTGTGAACCCACCCTTACATTTCGGGGCGATAGCAAGTGACCAAGGGAGCCACATGGTAGCGAGGGAACTTACAGGAAGGGGACTCTTCGAAACGGAGGAGAGCGTTGGCGCTCTTCCGACTCTCGGAGAGCAGCTCCTCATCCTCCTCCTGCTCCGTGCGTCGGTGGCGGGCGCTGCAGAGGGGGGGGGAGGTGGGGCACAAGGGCAGTAAGGAAATCAGTGTCACCACGCCACTCTTTCAGTCACCAACTGTAGGAAGATGTAGCACAAGCTGACAAGGCCCCAGATCTTGGGTTCGAATCCGGGTTTCAATCCCATCACTCACATCCCAGTAATATCCAACCACATTTCCAACCAATGCAGATCACTCACCACCGCACACACACATCCACACTCTACCACGACACACGCAAACTCCATTTATGCAAACACACCGCTAAAAGTGCACCGCCCCACACCTCCAATAACACACCCCTCCACGACACAAGTTCAACTACATAAGCACATACCACTACACAAGCACACCACGATGCAAACACAGTACTACACAATCAAACCCCATCATTGCATATCACACCGCAATGTGTATACTCCTCCAACTAAAAGCAAACAAACACAACCCTCCGCCGCTACACGCTCATCAAACCCTCCCCATGGCGCGGTTTGCTCTTATAGGGCGGCTCGATGAGACCCCTGTGGTGGGTGTGGGAGGCGAGCGAACTCACTCGCCGACCGACAGCAGGCTCTGCTTCTCATCACTCTTGACGCGCGGCCGCCCAGGCTTGAGCTTGAGCGGCGACGTGGGCGTCTTCTGCGCCGCCGGCTGGATGAAGTGGGCGAAGAGCTCTGTCTGCTGAAGGAGGTACTCGAAGCGGTTCGAGCGATCCGTTTTCTGCGGCGGGTCAGCCCACGGGCGGGAAGGACGGGAAAAAAATTAATTGGCAAGGTCACCACATAGGGTTTCACCAGCACTCGCAATCCAAGTGGAGCAATCTGAGTGAGGCCAGGTGTTGAGCCTACCATCTCTCAAGGTTTCGCCTTGCACTACTGGGTTAAAGAAAATATAGTGCAGGTTAATGAAGGGAGTAAGAGAAGGGCCATCACCGATTTAGATTTCACTTGGCACTGCTGTGAGCCGAGGTCGGGGATTGAACCCAGGTAAGGTTAGTAGTGCTACACACTAACCACTGCCCAATCGACAAGATTTTAATAATTAATGCCTAAATATTGTTTTGGAGTTGCAGTGGAGTTGCTGCAATAATACAAATTAATTATCAAGGATATGAATGGGTCTCTTCTTTGGATATGCCTATCAACAGACATCTGTATTGATATGTAACCTATGTTTCTATGCTACATCGATGTCCTGTTTTGTTGAGACGAAAATCACAGCTTGCAAAACCAAAAGCGTAACACTTCATCCTAGGAAATCAGGAGCTGTGGTTTGCCGAGCGTCACACAAATCAATGTTCGTGCTGTATGAAGCCCAGGAACGACACCCTTCTAATTTAATACGCATCATTTACGTGGTTAATGAGAGCGCCGATGCTAAAGCGTGCTTCATTTACATGAGCCATTACAATAATTATCCCTGTTGATGTTAGCGTCCTCGTCGGTGCTGCGATTGTATGTATTTTGCGTTTCAAACACGTTAAACATTGCTGGGTGAAAACTCATTACATGTCAATTAACTTTTTTTCATATTATTAGTTATTTGGATAATCGGACTAGAAGGCTGGTGTAAATTACATTACATGAAGCAACGAATTGAACTCAGGTCGCAGAGTTCATAGGAAAGAGCATTAATAACTGCTACACCGCTCCATTCGAGTAATTATCTATGCAAATATTTTCTTACCCTCTCAATCTATACATCAAAATGTGCACGTAAAAAGTTATTTTTGTTTCATGCAAATTTCCTGCAAAGTCTCCCTTTAGGTTGAGGATGGAAGTAATAGATAAGTACAAATGAGCATAAAAACTTGAGGTGTACATATTCACCCCTACCCAACCTCAGAAATTCAATGGAATGTCACAAATCCGGTTCATAATTCAATACCGGAATAAAATATTTTTTTGAACAGTGGCAACAGTCATGTGAAATCATTCCATATAACATTTACAAATGTGTTCAACTCGGCCGTGTCGCCCACCACGATACTAACGAGACAGAAAAAATGAGAGACCATAAAAAGGAAGATGCACGCTAGTCGGTACAAACAAAAAAACATCGATTTAATCATGGAATCGTAACATATCATATAACAGAATGTGGGTTGGGTGAATGTGGCTAGGATGAATCTTTAAATGCCAAAAGAAAACTCATTCATTTGTTCTTTCATTCCCACTCATTCAGTACGCACCATCTTGTTCTCATACTCTGGGTCTGGTGCTTTGGTCTCGGGCTTGGGGACGGCATTTCTTGACGGGGAATTTGGCGAGAACGATGGATCATTCACCTGAGGGGATGTACAGCAGTCGCGTTGGGGTTACACAAAACAATAACAAAAGACACCTGCACGCCGACCGGCAAGCTCACGCACTCACAGCCGCGAATTAAACAAAAAATACAAGGTAGATAAACTCATACGTCCACGACTGCAACATCGAATGCTAATTTGTACTTTCATTTGGCACGTAGTTTTTTAGAGTCAACATGACGATTCATAATTGATTTCTGGGTTAGGCTATGTAAAGATGTGGATAAGTTTGTGTTGTAAGACCCTCCATGACCCAACACGGCCACAGAAAATTAAGCAGGGTTAAACCTGGATTCTGCTTGGATGGGCAATCACCATCAGGCTGTGGTGCTATTGTGGGCAAAGAATGGTAGGATGGCAAACACATTTTTTGTACCTGTAAAATACTTCTACGTTTTCATGTCTATGCCCCCGACCTTCATCAACCAACACTAACTAAACAGTCAAATAATCCCCACCACCAACGCAGGCATATGGAGGTCCTAATTCAGCAGTGGATTGAAGAAGAAAAAAAGGACTGCACATCTACACGTCCAATACTTTAACCAGATGCGAAGTGAATTATATATATATCTTCTAAACACCATAGTAACGCACCTGTTGGCAATTTCTGTATCGACTGTTAGTGTCAGATAATTAGCAAATTTGGTCAATTGATTTGTACACGGGCATATGTCCTGTTAGCGGTACAAAAATAACATGCACACACAATGGACCTTCTTTAGATATAAGGGATACTGAATAATCTCATTCATGCTTATTAAATACTTTAGTTTGGAAGAAAGTTTTGTTTATGAATTACGTGATTTTATAGGTAGTTACGGAAAAATCACCCACAAAGCGTCCAATCTCGTCAGATGTTAGAAGCTAAGCAGGTTTGACCGTACTTCAATGGTCGACCACTAAGCGTATCAGGCTGCTATGTTGTGAGCAAGCAGGCAGTTAAGCTAAAACCCTACCATTGCACCGTACTATGCTTCAAAGTCGATGCACACCGCCTTCACCAACCCGTACTGACAAGTGATATCAAGTGTCTGGTAATGGGTGGACCCGTAGGGTGTGAAAGGCGGCCCTTAACCAGCAGAAAATGTAACCGTTAACATGAATCTATTCCGGTTGATTTGGTCATAAAGCTCCGATACAGAACCCTCCCTCCTGCAAAACGAGTTTTGAGATGAATCGAGACGTCCCGAAAGAATAACACTGCGACTATTAACCGGGCCAAATGGCAATGACAACGCCAATTTTAACATCGGTCGAGCGGCTTCAGCATCAAGGTGGAACCTTCAACGCGATTCACTAATCGACATTAACAGCGGCACGTCACTTAAAACGCATAATGTAAGGTTGTCCAGATAGTTCAGTGCCTGTCAAGACAGCGGAGCCGGCAATAATTAAAAAAACATGGGTTTAAATCTAGGATTCCTCCACTCAACCATGATGATTACACTGTGTTCTCTCAAGTGTTGCGAGTCGCCGGTTTCTCCCTCGACTGTTTACATTCCAGACCAGAAGACGAAACGTTAAGATTTGATGGCCATGTCACACCTCCATACAGCAATGCAAGTAACCAGGGCGCGCACGTCGTTGCAATAAACCTCGGTGTCAATGGGACACTGACGCAGTATTGTTTTAAAAACCAGATGAGAAGAAACGTCTAAATCGGCGTAAATCAACCGAAGTGGCAACACAAATATTTCAGAGGCAGCCTTCTGCTTTCTACATACGTTAATAATCATAACATTATGAGGCCGACATGTAACAAATGTAACAAACATTTTTTTTAGGGGAGGGGGGGGGTCATATCACGATTCTGCGATGTAATAATAACCGAGGTCGACGTCCTATCCAGACGCGTTCCAATCATTGCCTGCCACTCCACAACTATTCGTTCACATCTTGAGCACATATACTGCATTATAACATCACGCGACGGAGAACTGAAGAATACAAACTAAACCACCACGACACTCATTTAAAAGTTAATCATTATAATGACGCCACCGCGTGCTGCGGCCTACCGCTATCAGAATAGCCTCGGCCTTGCTTGGCCGGCCTACCCGGGGAGAGCGCAGAGAGGCCCGCGAGGAGCTGGCGCGGCGCGGCCGATGTCTCTCTGCGTCTCGGGGTTAACAACAATAACAAAGTTGCCATTTTCCCTCACCTCGCTTTGACGGCGCTCGGCCTCCGCCGCGCTCTTCTCGTCCTCGGACATGACCGGGCGAAGGAAGATTGTTTATTAAAATGGGAAATTTAACAAACTCGCTACTTTTTTTACTTGTAACAATGCGCGCCAAACCGGGGCCGCGCTTGCCTCCAAAAGCCTACAGCGCTTCGACGCGCGGCCGGTCGGCGATTGGTCGGGAGCGAACCCGTGGTGCGACGAAACTCGCGTTTGATTGGCTGCTGCGCGCAAACGTGGGAGGGAATATAAAAGGGATTCGCGCGCGATGAATGGAGCGGTGGGGTGGGCGGGCTTCCGCCCACTGAGATCCGCCTCCACGAGATCTCGCGAGATTACGCGGCATCTTAAGACAGCGATGAATGCGAGATATCGCGAGATTTGCGCGCCGGGTGGACACACGTGGTGGTTGATGATGATGACGACGGTGGTTGTTGGGAGGTCCGGATATGTGGGATGGGTGCTGTAACCATCATCATCTTCTTCTTCTGCGGATGAGACACTCTAGAAAGTTCTACGCACCCAAGACGTGTGCCCTGTGCCAATAAAATTATGAAAATTTGGTAACAAGCACAGGATTTACACATTTGTTGAGGCTTTCATCACGATAGCCCCCTTTAAATAATAGCTGATTGGCTCAATTAAAATATTCAAGTAAAAAATGAACCGCATAAAACCGCTACAGCGGCAGATCATGGCTGAGGAATGATGCAAAGCAAAATTATTGCGAGTGTAAAGATTTCAATTTTGCAAATCTCCTGCACCTATTCCGTATACGCGAAGCATATTTCAGTTTCTGTCAGTGGAATATGGCTGAATTTTGAAATCTCAAATATTTGTCTTTTTGAGTGACGTTTCCCCTCGACCAAGTCATACTTCACTGTATGAGCCCATTGACGTGACAGCTCATTGGGGGCCGTCCATAAATGACGTCACGCGATTTTGGACGATTTTTTACCCCCCTCCCCCCCGTCGTCACACGGCGTCACAAAAAGTCAGACCTCTCAAATATGACGTCACAAAGCTCTGCCCCCCCCCCCCCAAAATAAAACATACTTCAAATCGCTTTAAACTATTATCATTTTAGTGCGTATTTAATGTGGCGTTGCACTCTGATGTTGTGTGAGTGTTGTTATAACAATTAGTGTTGTTATAACAATTCTATATTTATTTAAAGTGGCGCATTTTGATGTGACGTCAAATTTCTCACCCCCCCCCCCCGTCACAAATCGTCACAAATGTCTGACCCCCCCCCCCTAGGTGCGTGACGTCACTTATGGACGGTCCCTTGGCACAATGCACTAGTACTGTAATACCTTTGGTGAGGAGAAAACGTACACAGTACAGGTATTATATCCACGTACAAAATATAAATGTAGTGTCCTTTTAATTTAATGAAGTTAAATGTAAAATGAGTGCAAATTGTGGCGGGAAATTGCACATTGTACGGACCGTTCATGTTACGATTCGGTAAATTATTGAATAACGTCAGCAGTTTCATTCAACATACATACATATTCACTGCTGGATGGCAACTTACCCGAGATTCTTAAGTTCATGGTAGATACAAATCACGCGTATAAAATATGTAGTGAGTCCAACCGAGTCACAGACATTTCTCTTTAGAGGCAACACATTTATTATAACATCAACACGTTAACACAAAGGGGTAACTGCCCCTTGACCAGATACAGCCGAGGGTGGTGACCACCCAGCTAACTACCCTATACGGAGGAGTTACAGCTACGAAGGGTCTGACTCTCACTCGGGTCCCGGCCACGTGTAGAGCTTCCAGCTTGTACGACGTAGAGCTTCCATCTTGTAGAATGCAGCGATCCCGGTCCCTCTCAGGGACTCACCTTATATCCTCCTGGGTGGGGGCCGCTCCGCCCTCGGCCCCGCCCACCTTCTCGAGCGTTCTAGCTTCCTCTCGGTGCCTCTCAAGAGCTCTCCCTGGACACGTGATCACCCCCTAGCCCGCCGCACATGGGGCCTTATCTGAGGATACTCCAGATCACGTGTCTACGGTGTCAACCAGAGTGCCATGGCCCGGGGCAACCCTGACCCTGGGCCGACACTCTCCCACTCTCCCTTGTGGGAGCCTGCATTACACGCTATGCGTGCTGTGCTAGAGCCGGCCTCACACAGCAAACCACCCAGTGCTGTCCGCGACATAGGAACATCGCACAGTGATATCCCCGATGTCACTACAAATACATCAGTTCAAATTCTTAGATGACCCTAAGAATCAGCCGCTGTTCGCCAACTAGGGGCGTTGGGGCTCCGCCCCACCAAGCAGCTGGAGAGGAGAAATTATTTTTCTAATAGAAAAAGTTTATTTCCTACAAATTTGTTTGGTTGTGTTTAAAAATATTACAATGCAATGATTCTTTCAACGTTAATTGACTAATGAAGATAACATTTTAAGTTGTTCGAATGAGATACTGCTGGAACGCCGCAGTCTGACTTGTGCATCGGGGAGGTCTCGGGGCAGCTGTGAAGGTGTCCGAATGAGAGATTTCCCTTCTTCAGTCATTGCAATCAGCTTTTAGCATTTTGGCCACTCCGTTTGAGACCCATTCAGGGCGATGGTGAAAAAGGTGCCCTTGGCTCTAATGAGACGATGTCGCAACGCGAGGTTGCACTGGGGAAATATAGCAGCTCACGGTCTACACGCTCTGGCGGGTTTAACGACACATTTATATTTCAATCTTGATTTGAAGCTTTCGTGACTGCAGCAATCCATACTGTTTGGTTCTTTCGGTAAAGTCACTTAAGTAGAAAAAATAATATTTTAATAACATTTATATAAAGTTACATTTATATTTACGCGATCAGACCCAAAAAGCATATATTATGGATATTGGTCACGAACCCCAACTACGTGTTAAAATGATAGTAATTTAATGCTTTGTGTTTAGTTTGTTGTCCTTCCCCCACGCCTCCGATAAGCACGTATGGTGCTAAAGAAGTTCAACGGACAGTAAGCACAATAAACAATTTCCATTTCGCAACTGCGTATCTCAGAGTAAAATGCATACGCCGTATTATCTCCAACACAACTTCAAAAAGCAAACTGTGGTCCGGTATTGACACACAATGTTGATGATCGACAATAGGGCTGGAGAACTCCCAGATGTTATCGAAAAATTAAACAGGACCCTGCGGGGTGGGCTGGTAGGAACGAATAACCAAAGAATATAAACATAATGTATTATTACACTTGATTAGCCAGGAAAGCCTCACGGAGTCTAAAGGTTTTTGTAGGGTCCTGCCAAGTGTTTGCAGTAGGGGGCGATGTTGCTACACCTAATCGGACGATACGAAGGGAGAGTTTGAGGCCTAGTTCTAGGCTTTAGGCCTATCTGTAGGCTTTAGGCCGCTGTGAGTTAATTTTTAATGTAAATGTTTTAATTATTAATGTATTATTTAAATGTTTTAATTATTAATGTAAAAGCTTTAAATGTAAATGTTTCTATTTTAAAACATCAGGGAATGTAACATTGTTAAACATTAACTCCCTTTCACACACGCGGTGGTACGATACGAAGGGAGACTTTGAGGCCTAGTTCTAGGCTTTAGGCCTAGCTGTAGGCTTTAGGCCGCTGTGAGTTATTTTTTAATTTCAAAGTTTTAATTAAAAGCTATCTCAGGGAATTATAAGGGAGTGTTACACTTGTTTAGCCAGGAAAGCCTCAATGAGTCTAAAGGTTTTGTAGGGTCATGCCAAGTGTTTTCAGTAGGGGGCGATGTTGCTACACGTAATTGGACATCGGACGGACGATATTATTTTTTTATTTCAAAGTTTTAATTAAAAACTATCTCAGGGAATTATAAGGGAATGTTACACTTGTTTAGCCAGGAAAGCCTCATTAATTTAAATGTTTTAATTAAAAGCTATCTGAGGGAATTATAAGGGAATGTTACACTTGTTTAGCCAGGAAAGCCTCACTGAGTCTAAAGGTTTTTGTAGGGTCCTGCCAAGTGTTTGCAGTAGGGGGCGATGTTGCTACACCTAATCGGACATCGGACGGACGGACGATATAATCTATTGTAGGCTGGTTCACTTCGTTCCTACCAGTATAACGGCCCTCTCCTGCTTAACAATTGGGTTCCAGTTCAACCCAAAACGATGTAATACATAACGCGACATTATCATTCGGGTTGTCGTTGAGCATATAACTAACAAAATAGATAAGCAATGTATACAATTTATGTACATTGCTATTTTTTGTGTGTGGTTTTCATATAAGCCCTCTTGGGTTTCCAACTTCACTTGCACCACCTTTTTTAAAGTTGTATTTTATTTGCACTGCTTGTCTTTCGCTTGTTTTTGCGTCTGCGAATAAACAATACAAACACTAGAATACACTGTGTGTATATATATCAACAATTCTTGATATTTCATAAATAGAAATGTTTTTTTTAAAGCTCCCATAGCAAGATGGCCGTCGCCACGACGACCGTTGGCGACGTCACTCGCCCCGGGGGGGGGGGTCGGGGGAGGTTGTCGCGAGCGACCAATCAGCGCGCGGCACAGGCGTTGCCATGTTAACGGGTAAACAAACTCGGGGTTGCCGTGGCAACAGTGGACCCCCCACCTCCCCACGTTATAAGTTTTGTTTAACGCGGCTGATATTCTCATTCAAATGGAGCGAACGAAGCGAGGTGGGGGGTGGACTCCGATAGTTTAAAATGTCTCTGGTGGAGTCCCTGCCGAGGAGGACGGGGCTGCCCAGGGAGGTGTTTCGCTGGCTGCAGAGCCTGGACCTGTCCGTGCAGTTCAGGAACGCCCGCAGGTGAACCTAGCCTGGTTCAAGGGCTGTGAGCGTTGTCACCGCGGGGTTATTTATCTGCGGCGCCGCGTATATTGGATTTAAGATCGCGATTCATCGGTGTTTGGTTATTGTGCCGAACTGCTGGAACGGCTCGGGTCGTGTGAGGGTTGTTTGACCATACTTCACCACGCTGGTCAACGAGGGCTTGTAAAGGTCCATTAGTTCATTTTTAATTTTGATCTAAAGCTTTTGTGACTGCAGGGATTCATATTGTTTTATATTTGTATTATTTTATTATTTCCCTTCTACGTGACTTTACCGAAAGAACCAAGAATATAATTAATTTTTATTCAGAAATACTTAAATTTCTGATTGGACGGATTCGTTGCAAAATATCGATATTAATAATCGCATTCCTCGATTCACAACATTAATGATATAATATAGAACACTGTATAATAAGTTATAACCAATTAAGAAAGAATATAAATACAGTACAGTGTAATTGTACTGCCTCTGTATATCCACTGCTACGTGGGCCATCGGGACAGTTTGACCATACTTCACCACGCTGGTCACCACTGCGTGTGGGGTGGCCCAGGACAAGCCACCGATGTTAGCGAACCCAGGGTCCGCTGAGTTCATAGCGCAGTGCGCTAACTACTGCGCCACCGCTCCATCCCAAAATAACTACGACAATATACATTTCGATTTAAAGCTTTCGTGACTGCAGGGATTCATCTTCTTGGTTCTTTCGGTAAAGTCACGTAGAAGGGAAATAATAATAAAAATATTATAAGACAATACAATATTTTATTATGTTTTATAATAAAAAAAAAATAGATAATAAAAAATACAATTTTATGTTTTATTTTTATTATTTCCCTTCTACGTGCCTTTACCGAAAGAACCAAGAAGATACGACAAGATAATTGTTGATACGTTTTTTGTGTTTTTTTGAAAGCCTCATTTTTATTAGGAGGGTTGGGATGTTTTGGCCAGTTTCATGAACGAGAGTTTCTCTGCGCGTGGGAAGATATTGGGATACCTGGAGAAAACTCTCGTGCCATTATTATTGTATATCATGCTGTGAATTGTGATGGTGTATTTAGTTTTATTACGTGATATGGTTATCGAATGAGCTATTAATTTGATTGTTTTTGGGTTCTTCGTTTATACTTTTTTATTTTGCAGGATAGTATTAATTTATTGGCGACGGATGTCTTGATTTTATTTATTTGATGATTTATTTTATTGCTGCATTTCTTGATTTATTTTGTTCATAACTTCAGAGGTTTGATTATTTATTTATTTTATTCAACGAAATTATTGGCTTAGTGGGAATGAATTTAAAACAATGATTTCAATACATTTATTTTCATGACTTTTACTTTACCATGTTAGTGACATGGAATTCATTGTTTTACAAAGGGTTTTGCCGGTGATACAAAAAAACAATGTTAACAACTCTCCCATATTAAAATTACAGAACATGTATTATCATTCATCTTACTGTACAACCCCATAATTATTAAAATATGTAATTTCTGAAAAGCTATATATTATATTGAAAAATATATTTTTTATCCAGGGTCCCTTAGCTTGGTAAAGCAAATAATGTTTTTGATTGATGGGGAGGTCTGCCTTTGGATGGAGATGATCCATCATTACCATTTGATATTTGTTGACACCCTTCTCATGTCTTTACATCTTGAAGCACATGCCTATTGGTTTAACATTTGAACCAAATTCCCACAAATCTATAAAGACAACAGCAACAACCAATCACTTACTAAAAAACGTACAACTAAATGGTGTATGCCAATATAAACGTTCAATGTATATTTCCTAACAATGCATACGAGTTAATAATAATTTAAACTTTTGATGAGCTCCACCGCATTTGCTTATTCTCGAAGAGACAATGACTCTGAGGCTTGGGGAGGAACCACAGACAAGCGGTGAGTAGGCGCTATCAACAATTGCCCAAACTCTGCGGTCCTCTATGTAGTAAGATGTTTCAGCTAATTATTCATTGTTCACAGCCAATTTAAAAAAAAGTAAGTCTTAAGTCTGTTCTTCGATTGATCTGACCTCGTTCGATGCAGTAATACGGTAAAGGCAGACCTTCCCATAACGTTGGAACCACCAAAGCAAAGACAGTGCGCTCCACTGTTCTGGTGTTGGCTTGAGGCACCTGAAGAGCTTGCCATCAATTACCGGACCTAAGAGTATGCGCAGATGATGACTCTCCAAGGGCTCTCATCTGGTTAAATATACAACAAATCAATTGGTTTTGGGGTCAAAAATAAAGCACCATATTTAATAATATTTTCAGCTGACTTTCATTCGAAAACTCTGGTGTAAATCAAAAAGAAGCATAATATACAGATTTTAATTATATATTGTAATTATATTTGTCCTGTACAAACCCGTGTTTGCTCCGTGCATTGCAGAGACTTGTCCAATGGCCTTGTTCTGGCTGAGATCTTCTCGTGGTACTACCCAGGGGATCTGCTCATGCACAGTTTCCAGCCCGGGGAATCCCTCGCCTCTAAGCTGGCCAACTGGAGCCTCCTGCATCGGGTATGCGCTGGCGGGGTTGGGGGGTTACAGGCGGTGGGGGGGGGTACAGGGGGTGGGGGGCGAGAAAAGCACTTCAAAGGCCTCCTCCCAGCAGTCTATGGGCCCAGACCAGACATTTCACTTGTCGGTACCTCCTGAGGTAGTATAACTTTGGTGGTTTCATATTTATTATGCGGCCAATAACAGTGAATTATGCGATTTGAAATGAGTGGGCTGTCAAATAATAAACTCTTGTTCGCAATAAAGATACATATGTACTACAAAGGTTTTTCTACCTTAGGTGGTAGCAATTTATTATCTGACCCATGGACTGCAGTGGGAGAATGCGTCCAACGTCTGAGCATTTTTCTCTGAGAACGCACACATTGGGTGGTGTGTGCAATGCAACAGCTATTTAATTGATTTTTTTTCCTTCATTTAAGACTCGTTAAGAGTGCTTTCTGCGTTTTTTGTAATCCGACCGGCAGTTCTTCGCCAAACGCGGCCTGGCTTTCTCCAAGG
Source organism: Lampetra fluviatilis (assembly GCF_964198595.1). Classification (NCBI taxonomy): domain Eukaryota; kingdom Metazoa; phylum Chordata; class Hyperoartia; order Petromyzontiformes; family Petromyzontidae; genus Lampetra; species Lampetra fluviatilis. Next base: position 8,517,535 of record NC_136293.1, read on the forward strand.
AGCTGACGGACGGGACCTTGCACCGCAAACCAGGCGCAGCAGAGCAACTCCTGCAGCGAGTTTACAGCACGCTCACTAACAGACGGTGCGGATACTGACAGGGCTGAACCAGCGCCACGACTTAACAAGCCAACGTGAATGTCTCTCATTGCTTTTTTTTAAAGGGCAAAGCTCATCTATGTAAGTTAGCCGGGGCCAGTGGTGGAAGTTCCATTATTTCTAATTTCTATGCTGCAGAAATTTGGAAATAATGTTTGTCATCCCATGATGCACCACAAAATAATTTATGTTTAAGGCTCCCAGTAGGCTGGCACTATCACTATGTATGTTGAATGTATTTTGCACCATACATAGCCAACCGTGCTATTCGGGTGCGGGATGAGATGAACTGCCAGCAAGTCTCCCAATATTGTGATCTCTCCAAGGCAGTCTCTCTCTCTCCGGTCCTGCCCGTCGCGACAGGGTGAAGAGTATTACCGGTGGGGAGGGTGGCGTGAGCGAGGAGGGCGCGGTTGGATCAACGGGCACGGCGCAAGAACCCAACTCCGAGGCACCACGTTTCACCGACGCCCGCTACCAGCGGGCGCTCCCCATGCATGCCCGTTCCACGGCGTCGCAGGCGCTAAAGAGCAACGTACGGCTCACGCAGCTGTTGGCCGAACCCAGCGAGGCGGCTACCAGGCAGCGAGCGGAGGTCGTGCTGCGCGAGCATCTTGCCCAGAGGCGGCGGGAGAGGGAACAGGACCCCTGTGAGTGTTACCCCGGCGACAGTTAAAAACTGCTGCGGTGGTAAACCGATACCTCTTTTCCACTGGCGAATCCGAGCCGTGCCAAGGCTGTGCCGAGCCACTACTAGTTAAAGCAATACTACTCCAGTCTATAAGCGAACAGGAGAGTATTTGGTGAGAAATGAAGCCCTGCTTACCACCGCTAGTGTGTCGTTCTCTCCAGGCCGCTTCGACGTGCGCCCCACACTGGGGGAGTTGGCTGTGCGGCTGCCTCCTCTGTCGGTGGAGCGGCCTCGCGACACAGGAAGTGGCGTGAGTCTCACGTCGAGCGTCAACGACTCTCGTCGTGACACCGGGAACCACCAGAGTGAGTCCCCAATCCCTCCCTGCTGGACATATCTTGAAAAAGAGCTTCTTAGCTCATCGGGTTTCTCCTGTCAAGATTCTGATTTTGATTTGTTTTCCCGCAGGGTCGCGGGCGGCTGTTCAGCTGCGCGGAGCGGTGGGGAGTGGCGGGTCCCCCCGGGAAATCCACGTGCGCCAATCTTCAGGCTTCAGCGCCGCTCTCCACTCCACCACCGCCAGCGTCGTCTCCAGCCACTGAGCCCGGCGCCAGCACTCTCCCTCGCACGCAAAGGAGTTTTGGGGGAGAGAGTTGCTTTTGAGGTTCCTGATCGTTGATGGTTTTGCATCGCTGGTGGCTCATTAAATACAGCGCTGCACATAGTGCCGGTATCATGTGGGACACGCGTGCTATAAATTAAACCTTATTCTGCTCATGCCTTTAGAGTGACATCCTAAAAATATGCGTGTGGTGAAGGCAGCCTTAAGCTTGCTAACTCTACCGATTTAAGCGATAGGTTGCTGATATTTAGACCATTTCTTGCATATCGATTTAACAACAAAAAAATATACCACTTGATCTTATTTGTGGGGACAACATTTTATATGTCATTTATTTCTTTGAAAATCAGGGTTGGCAAGGATGTGCTGGGTATGGAAATGACTCCATCCACCTTGGGGCTGTATTTTAACATTTCACACGCAGGCAGGCATGGCAGTTGTTTAAAGAGAGAGCTGTGTCTGGCACCAATATCATGTGAAGGCACGAGCATTGTCAATTCAACGTTCGGCCGAAACCCTTAGGGTGTGACATTTGAATAACATGTATGGGGGGGTTGACAGACAGCCCACCATCAATTTAAGCTCCTCTGATGCAAACGGGCGATCATTGAAATGAAAAGCGTACCCTTTATTTCATTAGCGTTGGGCAGTACTCATCTCCATTGGGGTCTTAATCAGTGATGACAACTCCACATTGCTCTCACGGATATCCGTTCTGTCCACGGGAAGAAAAAAAAAACACCGTTGGTTTCTAAGTGGCACAGCCTTACCGGGTGATGCTCATTTTACTGACCCCAGAGGTATGATGGGGTTGATTATGATGATCATGCAGGCCTAAGTCAGCCCTGAAGCAATATTCGGGTGCTAATACAGGTTGCTTCAAAAAAACGTTAATACTTCAGAGAATTTGCAACAATACCACACGAAATGTGCTTTCGGGCTCTAGAGACCACCTGGACAAGATTCCAGGCATGTGTTGACAATGATGGCGAACAAATGGAGACTCTTGACTTTTTAAAGCTATTAGCATACATTTGTTATCATGTTAAAGTGTATTATCCGTTCTTTTTCCATTAAAAACGATAGTCCCATATAAGTGTCAAAACATTTTTGAAGCAGCCCGTATAATGTTCTCTGCTGTGCAGTTACTCACAGCTCGGTGTATGCAAATGAGAGCCGATGTAAATGGGACATTCCAGTTCGGATCAAAATCGAGGGCAGTTTTATTAAATCAAAGCACACATTCCTTAAACAGCTTTTCCGTAATGAATCTCAACAGCTGCTGGGTAGAGGAATTAAGCAATTCAATGATATTCCTAATTGTAATAAAGACGTAAATTGTATGCATCATCTCCGTCAATCTTTAGCTTTTTTGTGTTGTGATGCTAATCCATTGTGGTTCATGTGTTACAGCCACACTAACACTTATACATTCAAGCCATCCATAACCAAGTCAATATCCACTCTTTCTCTCTTCATACCAACTTACGTAAGTATGACTTCAATTAGCCTAGGAATCACCCTCAATGCGCCATATCTGGTTAGATCTGAGAAGCTATGCTTGGTTAGTACTCGAGACTGCAGGGAATAACCACCTGTTGATGGCTTGGGCTCTGAGGTGGTAATGAGATGGCAGTAGTGTAGAATGAAAGGAATATATGAGTGTGGGGTTACGAGTGATATCCCATCATATGCATGGGTGTTCCCTGGGTCCTTCAGCTTCCACGTTCCAAATCGACAGAATTGGCCACACATGCCCCTGCAGGTCCATCCTGAAAAAAATATATCTTAAAACTGAGTGAGGCTTCTCTTGATAAAGGCTATTATCATTACTATATTAAAAATATAATTCTAATAACAGTACGAGCAACTTACCTAAGGTTATGAAAAAATATATTTTCACACACATGGCATATGTGTGTGTATGAATGTATGTATACACTACATGCTATGCAAATTTAATAATACAAATATGTCATTGGATTGTTCCCACCAGAGCGATAACTAATGGGTTAATATATAAACAAACGCAGGATGCATTTTCTGTTCCAACATAATAAACCCAAAACTTTTCTATATTTCGCCACTGGCCTTCAACAGTTTTTTTAATAGAGTTCCGTCTTAATTTGTATATTGACCGAGAATTCTTGCTCAGCAGCAGCAGCAGTAGGAAGAAATCCTGAATAATATTTACTCAGACTGGTATTCACTTTTGTGATGTACAAACCGAATCCCATTGAACTTGATTTGGAGCTTTCGTGACTGCAGGAATTATTATTTGGTTCTTTCGGTAAAGTCACGTAGAAAGAGAACAACTGTTTAATTATTTCTTTTCTTTCTATGTGACTTTACCGAAATAACTAAAAAGCGAATCCCATTAACATTACTGTACGTGGTAAATATCAGCGGGCTGCGAGATAAAGAGATACATGACATCAACTGTTGGAATCATATTACAGTGGACGATGCACATATAATACAGTATTTCAATGGTGCTCATTTAACATCGCCCCCCGACTTGTCAGATCGGCCCCTTACTGGCAGACATGTCCAGTCTCAGCCCGCTGCTGCGTCCACATTGTGCTGCACAGGGACAGCTGCCACTGGAGGTGCCCCCTGGCTATGCTGCAGCTAGGCAATGCAATGGTTGAGATGAGATGTGATGCAAGGTGCTTTGATTTACTGCGGCATTTAAGTGCCGTATGAATGCAAATTCTTATGCTCGTGTGTGCTTTGCGCAGCACAAAGCGGTGATGCCACCCACATACAGTTTGCCTTGTTTTGTGGGGTTTACACAAACTATAAATCCCACTTCAATTATTTATCTTTACAAACATTAGCACGGTTGGCTACGCACGGTGCGAAAGAAGTTCAACATGCATACGTAAACAATTGCACACACAACACAGCCATTCCAGAAAAACGCAACTAAAAGCCAACATCGCCGGTAAAGAATTTAAATCCTCCCCGGAGTCGCGAACTGCCATGTACAATGATTAAAAACACGCTTATGACACGGACTGAAGATAAGAAAGGAAAAAAAACTATCCCTTCATGGGATGACGTGACCATTAACATTTAGTAGAAGTAATCACACACAAGTGCCGACATCAAAAACATGAACTACAAAGACTCCCTCCGTCAACGAACTCCCCACTACACATTTTTACATGCTTTGCTCCGTCCGACAGAAAATTTATTCTTGATTACGTAGACCTCTGGCAGAGTGGGGCTCAAACCCCCTGCCAAAAGTCCTGACGTCTTCCACAAAAGCAGTGTCTTCAGTCAGAACATTTCTTCAATTAAAACAGTTTTAGTCATTGCCATGTTTTCCCTCGCAAGCACTCAAATTGGTACTCTGCTCGCACAAGCTGGCACATTTTTACAATAGTCCGGTTGATTATTTATCCAGTGGGAACGCTTGTATTTTAGCCTCTTCGTAGTTACAATAAAAGTTTCTCAACTCATCGTGAACTGCCATTAAAGTTGGAGCGATTAAGACAAATCCATGAGGGCAAGAAGGCTGTATTATATCGAGGATTTTACACGTAGACGTCTATCAAAGCTGCTCTTTAGCATAGTGCCACCATCAACCCCACCAGCGCATCAGCAAATACTGGGCAAATCAGTTGGACTATTTTTCTTGTGTAAGTTGAATCACCCTAAAACCGATAAGGCCACAGTGAAGGTGCCACACCACCTAATCAAGTTACACATCCTCTCTAGCCAGAAGTCCCTCCCCTACCATAAGCCATTATGAACCACCCAAGGCTGGGACCAGGCCTTCGAGAGCTCTGTATCAATTGTCCAGCGGGTAGAGATGGTCATTTCACTGTGAGCCTTGCAACAGGCTCGGGAACCGTACCCTTAACCAAGACCTGCTGCTCAGGTCTCCCTTGATAGCCATCACAGCTTTTCCTGAAAAACACAAAAAAAGATTCTGTATATTAATGACAAATTAAAAAATAAAACTTTTATTGTAGACGAGATGGGACAGAAGTGGCAGCTCCGCACTTTGATGGGTTGGCCATGATAGAAGGGTCGCCACCCGTCCTGGTTTTCTGAGGATTGTCCTCTTGTTGTAATGGCCATCCTGGGTTATCTGTAAGCCATTCTGAATGATTACAAGTGCCGGTCTTTGTCAGTTGCGTAATAATACACACCGCTCAAAACGATGAAATTACATGTAGATCTCACCCACTTTCGGCGTTGTCAGATATTCTTCTCTCTACGAAGAATATGTCCTGGGCTTTTGTGCCTGAGTGGTGGCAACCCTACTCAACAGTGGGCGACTGACCTACACTTCACAGCACACGGCATCTACAGAGTATCTACATGTGACGTCTACAACCTCCCGGTGTAGGAAGGTGGTGCGGGGCAGCCTTGGCTGAGTGCAGGAAACAGCTAAGACATTTTTCAGGGTATTTTTTGATAGTTGCTCCACCATTCCCCTGACTATATTCAAATCCCCGGGCCTCGCCACGGCCCTGTTGGTCAGCTCCCTGCTGACCTCGTCAAGAAGCATGAACCATCGCATGAACTCTGGTCATCCTTGCAGCGGCTTTTGGCTGGCCATCGAACAAGGACGGTCACTGCATCGCTCGCTTTCGGGTGCGCTTCGGAGGGCGTCTGGAAAACTCTTCCTTCCGATATTAAGACGCCACTGGAGCTATGTACTTTTAAATCTAGATTGAAAACTAATTTGCTTAGAACTGCTTTTTGTGTTTAGTTTGGTATCCTTCCCCCGCACCTCAGATTCGCGCAGTTGGCTGCGTACGGTTCAACATACATACATGTAATTACATAAGGGAGTTGGAGGTGAGGGATCAGAAGGGGATGATTGGTAGCCCCGTGCCCAGGGGAGAGAAGGGGTTCACTTTGGCCCACATGAGGGCATCGTTGAGGGAGATGGCCGACTTCCCGTCCTCGAGAAAAAACACCGGGCCCTGTGAGTACACACCATCGTCAAGACCATCATCATCGTCAGCAACAGCGGCATCATTGCCATCACCATAGGCAACAATAGCAGCAGCAGCAAATTGATTATTCTCAATTATCCGCAGCAATAGTATCATCATTATTACCACCGCCATAATATACAGCAGCAGTATCATCATTACCATAATCATACTGGTGCCCAGGTGTATTGTAAAAAATCCCACTTGCATTCTACAGATGCCTATTGTGTCTGTGCCAAGGTGTATTGCTGAGGCATTGCCCAGGTCTACTGCCCAGATATTTTCCAGGTCAACTGCCCAGGTGTCCCGCACCTGGATGCCGGCGCCCGTGAGGCAGCTGAGCTGCAGGTCGGCGTGGCTGGGCAGGCTGGAGCCGGTCACGTGATCATACCCAACCAGAGCCGCCAGCTCCTCCGAGCCGACGCGCCGCTCCAGATCCGCGAACAGCGCCAGCTGCTCCGGGCTGCGCACGGCGAGACACGACGCCTTGACATCGTGCACCCAAACACAGCCTACAACAAGTGCGCATTTCTGTAGGGCACCCAGAAACAATGGCACTCACGTTCCATAATTGATTTTTTTAGTTAGGTCACGTAAATTATCTGGCCAAATTTCTGTCGCAAAGGCCCTCCACGTCTCGATATAGCCAAACAGAAGCGTTTATGGAGCAATTTCCACATCCAAAATTAGCGACTTCATGGGACATTTCGCTTGAAACTGAGTCAAGAATAATTCGGCGAGAAGACCCCTGCTGTACGGAGATGTGGCAGGTGACAGTGGGGGAGCCAAGGTTGGGTGGGGCCATAAGAGCAATCACCCCCCACCCCCCCCCCCCAACATTTCCTTTGAAAACATAAACATTTTTATTTTCATGATAAAACGCACATCATATTTTTTATTTAGTATAATTATTACAGTAGGTCCACATTTAAAGAGGGAAGACATGTCGAGAGGGTCCACCTCACACGGGGAAGTTTCTAGAACCACCTCTGCAACAATCTCGGGAACAAAAACACCTCGTAAGGTAATGCTTAGGCCTAGGTGTGTTGTTCCCGAACCTGCTGCAGGGCCCACAGTAAATTGACCGTCTCTAACCGCTGGACTATTGATCCTAGATTTGAAGCTTTCGTGACTGCAAGGATTCATATTCTTAGGTTTTTTCGGTAAAGTCACGTAGGTAAAACATTAAAATTAATAAAAGTAAAATAAAATAAAAATCACGACGTTTCGGAGGCAACACAAGCTTCCGTCTTCAGGTGGAACCGTCACATCAAGTAACTTGACACAGCTGTCGTGGCTGTGACGGTTCCACCTGAAGACGGGAAGCTTGTGTTGCCTCCGAAACGTCGTGATTTTTATTTTATTTTACTTTTATTAATTTAAATTTTTTACCTACGTGACTTTACCGAAAAAACCTAAGACTATTGATACCTAGCCGAGTCGTGTGCGGCGGCGGCGGCAGCAGCTGGGGTGGCTGCGGCCGAGGTGGTGCCGGGAGAGCCGGCATGGCGCCACGCGTCGAGCTCGCGCGCCAGCTCGTCCACGTGGAGGGGCACGGAGACGTCGCGGCGCCGCAGCAGCTGGCTCGTGTACTCGTAGAGCGCCGGCACGACGGGCCAGTAGCCGCGGCGCATCGCCCAGAGCGCTCCCGCGTAGCCGCACAGGATCAGCAGCTCGTTACGCATGCTAGGCCGAGAAGAAGGGTCGCAGGTCACCACGGTGGCACGGGTTGGGAAGATGTCGGCGGAGGTACGGAGGGAGAAAGAGAGAGGTCAAAAGGTTAGCGAGTGATGGGGGTTGGAGATCGGAAGTCTTTTTGAACACCGTGTGGAATTTTTGTGCGAAGAGAATTTTGGTGAATCGGAAGTAATAGAATTACAGGGTGATCCAGGCGTTGGTCGTGCTGACGCCTCAAACTTCGCACTGTGGAGGCAAGGCTTGGCAGACCACACGTTCGTGAAACTCCCTCCCAACCCAAGGTCGCCGTCTCCTGGCTTGCCAAGATATGGCAGTATTGCAAGTGGGTTTAATTTACATCTCTGTCGGGATTGAGTGTTATCCCCCTCACAAATGTGGGGTTCCTCCCCGTATTCTGGTTTCCTTCTACACGCTCGTTAATGGAGTTGGCCACACAAACCTCCACCATGGTTCCTTCCCTTTGTCCAGCGTCGGAGCTTCCATTCAATGCCAATTCTCTGCCTTCTGGATCATGGCAGGGTAGACCTGCGCAGTGACAAGCTGACCTGCCGTGTCACAGGATTCCCACCGAGACGGTAAGCGTCCCTCACCGAGACGGGCATCTTACCGAGGGCGACGGGGGGAGTTGGCCACTCACCTTGGCAGAGACGGATCTCGGGACTTCCCAAGGAGGCGGTGGGTGGGGGGGCATGAAATGTTAAGCTTTTTAATTATGGCCCAATGTTAATTAAAAAAAAAGTATATTTTCTGCTAGATATCAATAAATTGCAATTTCCTCAATATGGGACGAGAGAGGGGCGGGGATGGAGTTGGGGTGATCATCCCCCATTGCCCACCCAGTATGCCAGGTCGGTGGATACATGGATCTGGGTAGGCATGTGGTTGGTATGGGGGGGGGGGGGAAGTGATGGCCCTGCGATGATGAAACACTCCATCCGGTCTCGGTGGTGGATGTCCCTGTGGCCGGGTTCTCCCCTTTGGATGCTACTCTGCCGTGAACCTCAAGCACGTTCTAGCGACGGAGTTCTTCCCACCCAACTCCTGGTGCCTCCCGACAAGTCTCCGTTGTATCTTCACACTTTTCTGAGCACCCTCGTTTGTTCCCATGTGTTCCCTGAATGTCCAACGGGTGTCTCTGCAAGTCCTTGGGTGATCCCAAGCGTCTGTGGGCGTGGGGCGGCGGGGGCAGGAGGACAGAGGTGAGGAGGGGTCAAAGAGGTCAGGGTCGGGGCCACCACCTGACTTGACTCACTCGCTGCAGCGGTGCAGCATGAGGCGGTCCGTCTGGATGGAGCCGAGCAGCTTCAGCAGCGGCAGCACCTCCTCGAGCGTCCAGCCCTCGCGGCTCATCCGCTCTGCTCCACGGAACGGGAGGGAGAGGCGCACGCGGCGGGAGACGCGTAACAGGTGTGTAGCATCACCTGGACGTATTCGCGCGAAAATTGCCGTCCCCAACTGAAGTGTACACGCGGAGTTAGAATTCATTTGTAGCCCCACCTCCTGTCCTGTATGTCCACCCCCTGTCCTGTAGCCCCACCCCCTGTCCTGTAGATCCACTCCCTGTCCTCTAGCCCCACCCCCTGTCCTGTAGCCCCACCCCCTGTCCTGTAGCCCCACCCTCTGTCCTGTAGCCCCACCCCCTGTCCTGTAGCCCCATCCCCCTGTCCTGTAGCCCCACCCCCTGTCCTCTAGCCCCATCCCCCTGTCCTGTAGCCCCACCCCCTGTCATGTAGCTCCACCCCCTGTCCTGTAGCTCCACCCCCTGTCCTGTAGCCCCACCCTCTGTCCTGTAGCTCCACCCCCTGTCCTGTAGCTCCACCCCCTGTCCTGTAGCCCCACCCTCTGTCCTGTAGCTCCACCCCCTATCCTGTAGCCCCACCCCCTGTCCTGTATGTCCACCCCCTGTCCTCTAGCCCCACCCCCTGTCCTGTAGCCCCACCCCTTTGCCCTGCAGCTCCAAGTGACGCGAGGTGCCAGCGTGTGCCCATGTGTCCCTCTGTGGGGAGCGGTGGTGTCGCGGTTAGCGCGCTGCGCTACGAACCCGGCAACCCGAGTTCGATTCCCACTCACAGCCAACACCAGTAACAATTATCTGAACTGGTCATGGGCATACCCTAGGTCGACTCAGCCTCGACTGAGTACCTGGTGTGGTGTGTAAACATCACCACGGTGGAGACAAAGGCGGCCGAGTGAGGTGGTGACTACCCACCCCGCCGTGTGCTGTGCCGGCCTTCACAGGTGCTACAGCACTTGCCCCAACAGTCTGTTCAGGGTATACGGGGGATCTTTGTCTTGCAGGTCACCCCGTGTCCCTACATATCCCAGCTTAAATATACGCTGCCAAGCTTGGTGGTGTTCATTCGGACGCTGTCTTTCCGACAGACCTGTTCTTCAAGCAGCCATTCTTCACCTGAGGACGGCTGCTTGCGTTGTGGCCGAAACGTCGTGAAAATTGTATTTTATTATGTTTTATTTTTATTATTTTATTATTTCCCTTCTACGTGACTTTACCGAAAGAACCAAGAAGATGAATCCCTGCAGTCACGAAAGCTTTAAATCAAAATGTATCTCTGCGTTTCTCTAGGTGTGCCCTACGTGTGCCCGCATCTCCCCCCGGGTACCCATGTCCCCCATGTCCCCCGTGTCGGCGTGTACCCTTGACGGCGGGGAGTCCGATCTCGAGCGCTCGCTCGGGCGTGGGGGAGAGCAGCGCGTGGCGCACGGCGGGCTCCACCTCCCCGGCCTCCGCGTGCGACTCGGCCAGGGCGGCACACTCCTCCAGCGTGGGGAGTTCACACTGCGGGCACCCGTCAATACACACACACACAACGCATGTACACGTAAAGATGCAGCTCCGCCTCGTGGTGCTACCCCCTCTACCCCCATGGTGCCGCCCCCCTTGGAGCAACCCTCGCATGGTGCCCACTCCCTCCTCTCTGTGGTGCCCCCCCTGACCCGTGGCCCCCCTTGGTGCTAACCCCCACTCCTCATGGTGCTGCCCCCCCCCCCCCAGCCTTGGTGACGTCTCCCCCATCCCCCGTGGAACCTCTGACCTTGCGGTGGAGCTCGTCGAGTTCGGTGCTGCTCCCCGTACTGAACGCGCAAAGCTGCACCAGCTGCTCCTCGCTGTCGGGGATCATCTTGAGGAGGTCCACGGCGAGGTCCCTGCGTCCCACACGCACGCACACGTGCACACACACGTGCACACACGTGCACACGAAGACAAATGCTTGGAATCGATCGATAGCATGCAAAAATGTCCAGCTTTGCGCAGAAATACCCAGATCACTCGAATAAGCCAACATCTGTGTTTTTTATTATCTTCTTTTACACTTTTATCCGTTTTGAACCACTGAAGAACAGCTCACCCCCACGTGTCAGAGAACGTTGCGTGGAAGTGGCTATTACAAAACTGGCTTCGGAACCTCTGCAAGTGACCCCTTAGACTCACGAGGGGGCATCAATATCCCACCCACCCTGCTACAGAAAGTGAAATCGATACATTTAAATCTCAACGCTGGAATTTAGGCTCATTTACCGTAATATTTTGTGCATGGGTGTGTGTGTGCAGTTATTGGCGACAGAGACAAAAAAAACATCAAACAGACTACACTTGAAAATCTGGTTGAATCACTGGTGGCCAAAAGCTCAGATTCGAACCCAACCTCTCAGCAGCGCCAGCTCAACACTCTGACCTCTGTGCCGCCCGGCCGCCTCCAACACTCGGCATCATTTTTAAATGTTCGCCACCACGTTCGGGGAAATATTCACAAACACTTAACATCTCTGGTGAACGCTCAGGGTATCTAACCGAAGCAAACCGAGGTCGAAAAATGAACACGAAACATGCGGCACCAAGAACCAGAAAACCTAATAAGAACCACGACGCTCCGTCATGCACCACGGGACACCAAAGCAACTTTTCGCAGAGATGAAAAAGCGCGGTGGAGGAGTGGCGAGAGAGAGGCAGACTGTGCCAACAAACAAGGGTGAGAAACAAGATGGAAGCGATAATTTAGGCGAAATAATCTGGGCTATACCTACTTCCGGTGTAAGGCATGCTGGAAACAAAACAAAGAGCACATATTACGGCATCGTGTCTTCATAGCCGGTGGGGGTGGTGATGGAACACGTGGACGTGCGGAGGAGGATCGTGACCGCCTGTGGCACTAATTACGGAGCACACATTAGTTAATTACAGGACACCCACCCCCTCAGTGTAATGAATACACAGACGTGCACACATGGACAATGGGAAGGGACAACCGTTGTTATTAAGCCATTTGTGGACATACCTAGTGAGAGGAATCGCGTTTGACCTGCGGGGATTAGACATTCCTAGCCGAGTCACTCATCATTGTTAGGGCCAGATCAAAGTATTAAAAAAGCATGGCTGTTGTTATTGTGCCGCCGTCCATTGTCCGTTTCCGAGGCTGCTATGGACCATGGCGGGGTGGGCCAGCCACAGAGCGCCGCTGACGGCCGTTCGCGAGCTGGGACTGGGGGGCCCACTCGTTGCCGCCGCCTCTCGCCGCCACTGGGGAGAGGCTGGCGCCGCCACTGCAGCTGGGCTGAGAGGTGTGGGGGGCCAGATCCAGCCTGCACGGCCCTCCACTGCGGCCGTGCGACATGCGGCGCCTCGTGGCGAGCTAAGTTCAGGTTTGTTTCGTTCTACCAGGTGACAGCTCAACAGACCAGTATGCGTCTCACTTGAAGGAGAGACCTGCGGCATTAGGCTGTCGGTAGGGGGGGGGGGGCAATGATTGCTAGGTATCATCCCAAACGAGTAATTTGCACAGGGGAGTGACCAGGCCCACGAGGCCTCATGGCTCACTATGCCTGGGGACCCAACCGGGCCTAGGCCTTGGGGGTGCTGCTTCTCGGCCAGACCTCAGCCTCGAGCCAGCGAATTCCCGGCTTTCCCATTGTTCATGGAAAACGGGGAAGGGAAGCAAATGGTCCGCGATGAACCCCCCCCCTCCCCTGCCCCCGCGAGACCCCCAGGGGGTGCGTTTTCTCCGCATGACGGCGACCGACCAGCGATTGAAGGCGAGGCACTTGCGCGCCAGCAGCTGGGCGGCTTGGTGAGCGATGGGGGCGGCGGCGCCGCCCAGCACCACCCCGACGGTCACCGCCAGCTCCAGCTCGTTACCCCGCACCAGCTTGGACACGGCCAGCTGACGGGCACAAAGGGCAAAGATCACCCGCGTAGCCTATAGAGGCTGTTGGGCCAAGTGCTGTCAGCGGCTACAGATTAAGGCCGGCGCGGCACACGAGAGGGTAGGTGTTTCCCCACTGGACTGGCTACTCATTTAAGGCTCAGTCAATCCAGGGAAGGCCCGGGACCTGCTCATATATTCGCCACTGTTATTGGTAGTGAATGGGAAACCAAACTCGGGTCGTCGGGTTCGTAACGCAGCGCGCTAATCGCCGCCCACCACTCCCCACGCACACACGCGCAAGCAAAAGCGTATCGCAACGTGTGCGCGCGCGCACACAAGCTCGTACGCACCTCCACCTCATCGATGGCCAGGTGGCAGCAGGCAGCCATGATGGCCTGCCCGTCGCGGAAATACCATTCGGCGAGCTCCCCACTCACGCGGCGCAGCAGCCTGGGAATGGACACGGCACACGGCAGGGATAATGCACGGCACGCATCACACGCGACGCATCACACGCGACGCATCACACGCGACGCATCACACGCGACGCATCACACGCGACGCATCACACGCGACGCATCACACGCGACGCAGCGCGCATCTACGACACCAGACAGCTCCTCCGGAAGATCGCTTTGACCGACTCTTCCATGCCAAGAGGTGGGAGTGCCCACACTTTACCCGACAATCCCAGATCTACACTGCTGGGTGGACAGGGGCGGCGGGAGGGGATTTAGTAAACTCGCCGGGAAATGGAATCGAACCGGAGCACTCTGGATTGCAAGTGCGGTGCGCTGCTACCCATTGCACCACTGTGGCAGAACCATCTGGCACTATATAGAGACGGCGCCTTGTGAAAAGTAAGCGGCGAATATGACGATGGCAATGATTGTGAAGGTGCAAAGGGCGACGACGATGACGACGACGATGTTTTCCCACAGTGCCTCGCACATCGCTTGGGTGACGGCAGGGGGAGGGGAGTGCCCCCCCCCCACTCACCCGGCGTGGCTCTCCGAGGAGGGGGCTGCGTCGCCGGGGGAGCGGGGTTCGCTGGGGATCACCGCCTCCAGGATGTTCCCTTCACACGCGGCCTGGTGGGAGGTGGGGGCAGGAGGGTGGGGGGGGGGGGGTGATTGGGGTGGGGGGACGGAGGGCAGGGGGTTGGGGGGTCAGGGGTGGTGGAGGTGAGGGGGGGGCGGGCGGGTGGGGAGGGGGGCAGGGGGGTGGGGAAGGAGGGGCAGGTAACGATGTACCGTGTGGTGTGTCATGTGCATTACGTGTGTCGTATCAGTGCCACCAGTGTTTCAGTGTGCATGTGTCTGTGTGCATGTGGGGAGTGGTAGTGTAGTGGTTAGCGCACTGCCCTACGAACCTGGCGACCTGGGTTCGATTCCCGTTCACGGCCAACACCCAGTGACAATTATCTTAAACGGTCCTGGGCCTCCCCGAGGTCGACTCAGCCTCAAATGAGTACCTGGTGCGGTGTATAAACATCGTCACTGGGGAGACAAAGGCGGCCGGGCGTGGTGCTGGACACCTACCCCCTCGTGTGCTGTGCCGGCCTTCAAAGCTGCTCGCTAACAGCACTTGCCTCAACAGTCTGCTAAGGCTACACGGGGGATCTTTGTCTGCATGTGCAGGAGTGGCGCAGTGGCCAACTCAGCCTCAAATGAGTACCTGGTGCGGTGTATAAACATCGTCACTGGGGAGACAAAGGCGGCCGGGCGTGGCGCCCGCCACCCCACACCCTCGTGCGCGGCGCCGGCCCCCACAGGTGCTCGCTGGCAACACTTGCCCCGACTGGCTGCGTGGGCTACAAGGGGGACCTTTGTCTTTGTGCCGTGGCTGCCACCTGCGCGAGGAGCACGGCGTCCGCGAGCTGGCCCCGCGAGCAGAAGAAGTGCACGAGTTTGCGGACGTCGCCCGTGGCCACGCAGCACGGGATCACCGCGTCATCCTCCTCCTCCACCAGCTGATCAGCACGTCTACACGCGGGGGGAGGGACCGGGGGGTGGGGGAGAGGAGGGACCGGGGGGGGGGAGAGGAGGGACCGGGGGGGGAGGAGGGACTGGGGGGTAGGGGAGAGGAGGGTCTGGGGGGTGGGGGAGAGGAGGGACCGGGGGGTGGGGGAGAGGAGGGACCGGGGGGGGAGGAGGGACTGGGGGGTGGGGGAGAGGAGGGACCGGGGGGGGAGGAGGGACCGGGGGGGGAGGAGGGACTGGGGGGTGGGGGAGAGGAGGGACCGGGGGAGGAGGAGGGACTGGGGGGTGGGGGAGAGGAGGGACGGGGGGGGGAGAGGAGGGACGGGGGGGGGAGAAGAGGGTCCGGAGGGTGGGAGAGAGGAGGGACGGGGGGGAGAGGAGGGACCGGGGGGTGGGGGAGAGGAGGGACGGGGGGGGGAGAGGAGGGTCCGGGGGGTGGGAGAGAGGAGGGACGGGGGGGAGAGGAGGGACGGGGGGGAGAGGAGGGACCGGGGGGGAGAGGAGGGACCGGGGGGTGGGGGGGAGGAGGAACCGGGGGAGGGGGGAGGACATCAGTGAAAATGAGCTTGATAGCTCATCAGTATAAATACATGTTCGTATTCTGAACCTCTAACACTGACTCCAACCTCAAGGCAAATCCTGACTCTAACACTCGTAGGAACACTAACCCCGAACCCTTACTCACTCAGACCACGAAAATAATCCTGACCTTGACTCTTACCATTACCCTAATCCTCACCCGACTCTAATCCTAACCCAAAACTCAATACCTAATGCTATGCCTGACTGTAAGCCAAATATTAACCTTGACCCCACCTCGAATCCTAGCCTAAACCCCGATGCTAACCCTGACTTTAACACTAACCCCTCATCCAAACGTTCACCTTGACTCGAACCATCAAACTGATATTAACCCCGAACCTTCACTCGGTCACGAACCCCAAAACCTAATGAGAACCATTAGTTAATTGATAATTAAATGTCAACACTGACCCTAAATCGTACTCGTATATAACATACACATGCATGTATACATACACCCAAACAAGCACTGACAGTGCTGATGTTTACACACCACACCAGCTACTCATTCAAGGCCAAGTCGACCTAGGGTAGGCCAAGGTCTGGTTCGGACATAATTCGCTACTCGTGTAAAAGCTGTGGCTGGAAATCGAACTCAGGTCGCCGGATTTATCGCGCAGTGCACTAACCACTTCATCACCACCATCCACCATAGCAACAGCAGTCGCCATTCACCACAAAGCAGCAGTGACGTCACCGGAGTGCTTGTGCCAAACTAGGTGCACTGTAGGTCACGTGAAGCGTGGAAGGCTCACTCGCAGGCAGACAGGAGGTCACGACACAGACTCGGGTGTTGCGGGTTGACTGATCGAGATGGCTGGACCGCTGGAGTCCCATGCATTCACTGACGCGCGCACACACGCAGGGACATCTGTCTGCGCACGCACCTCTGCATAAGCTTCTTCCAGTACGACATGGAGACTCCGGGAGCCACCGAGAGGGCCTTGTCCCACTGTAGGAACGCAAACAACGCAGCGCGTAAACATTCACCGTCGTCGTCGTCATCTCCAGCCTTGACCAAACCACTGCTGGCAGGATGAAGGCCTCGTCGAGATCTGGTCAGCCACGTGAATCAGCAGTCGAGTGAGTGGCTCACGCTCAGAAAGTTGCGAGTTAAAATCCGGGTCGTGAGTTGACTCAGCCCATCATCTCTCTGGGGTTGATAAAACGAGTACCACTTTTTTGAGAAGGCAACAGTAGACGTCATATGGAATGTGGACTTCCCACCACTGGCTCAGGGTTGTAAATATGAGGTAAGTACCAATGCCTCAACGCTAATTGAGGAGGAAATCACTTTAACTTTTCAGTGCGGGAAAGCCAATCGTTGGACTGTACCATGCTCCCCGCCTACGCCAGCCGGCACTGACCAGCGTGTTGACGTGCGGTCAGGCAACCCAAGGGGCACCACGGTGGTGAGATGTTAACTCCTTTGCCGTGTATACAACAAGTCGAGGGTCCAATACCGACCCTGGCACATGTATGTTTGGAGTTTGCATTTTCTCCTCGTGGCCGCATGGATTTTTCTCCAGGTCCTCCGGTTTTCCCCTCCACATTTGGAATCAACGTGGGTTTAAGAGTGTTTGGCTGCTATAAATGTCCGCACGATGACAAGCCACTTCGTTGAGCTATCATTTGTGACCATGTCGCTTCTGAAAAAAATTTACCCGTAAAAACAAAGTTTTTCACTATAAATCCTTTATATGCGTGGCGGCTAGAGTCCTCTCGTCCTCTGGCTTGAGATGGCTGCCACCTATGGGTCAGATGATTGCCTGCCACCATTAAGAAATTGGTAATTAAATAAAAAAAATAATTCCTAAAAAGTGTAAAATTTTTGAAAATGTTTTTCACGAAAATACATTGTCACACACAACGAGTCTGTGTGGAAAATGTCAGCTCGATTGGATCACGGGAAGTGGGTTAAAAAACGACCGAAAGATTTGCACGGTCGTAAGCGCGCAAGCAAGCAAGTGAACTTAATATAAAGGATTTAAAAAACAGAGCTGTATAGCTCAGTGGGGCCTTATCCGATAAAATAAAAAAAGTTGCTTCATAGTTTATAGAACCCTTCATCCAGCCGTTTGACAGGAGGGTCAGAGTGCGCGCGTGAGTGCACATCCCTCGCGCCGCACCTCTCCCAGCTCCACCATGAGCTCGCAGTAGCGCTGGATCTGGCCCAGGCGCAGGTGAATCTGCGCCGCCTCCTGCAGTCGCTCGTCCTTGCTGGGCGCCCCGATCCCCCCGCCGAACTTAGACATCTTCACCGTGGTCAGCTCCTGCGCCTCCGACTGCACGCGAGGGACGGAAGGGAAGGGGAGAAGAACAACGGGAAGAGTGAGCATGAGGGAGGGCAGCACAGGAGGAGGGTGGCACAAAGAGGGGGTCGGCATATTAAGGAAGTGTGTGAAAACAGGAAGCGGGGGAAGAATAGTACGGGGGCGTCACAGGAAGTAGGCGAAGAAGAGGAAGGAGGGGGGAATAGAGGTCTGCACAGAAAGAGGGACGGTGTAATTAGGTGATTGGGGGGGGGGGGGTGACACATCTGAGTCACTCCAGCGTGGTACCCTCACGGTACGGGTGGTTTTTTTCCACTGCCTAATTGCTGGAACCAAAGCGTGGCACGCCGGCCTCGCAAGGAGACATCTGAATCCGGCTTGGGGCCAAGCGGCAGCTGACGACACTTTCTCTGCACGTTGGCGTCGGCCGGTGTGAGACCGTGCGGACACACCACTTCGGCACCGTCCCTCACCCACACGCATTTATGACTCGTTCCCTGCGCGTGGCTTCAATGTGAATGTGCAATGTTATTGAGGGACTGCGTGTTGTCTTGGTGTGATCTGGGACTTGTTTTTCTGCCTTGCTCAAGCTTGCACTTAGTGTTGACAAATTCGGCAGCAATGTATGCACTTACGCAACTTGTATATCGCATTTATTTATTTATCGTGACACGCTTACCCTTCCTATACTTTTCACACCTATCGTGGGATTTTTGTAGTGTTTGTTGTTGTAACTTTCTGATCCGTCCCTCCCGCACATCTGTGAAATGAAAAAGCTTCGTAGCTCATCGGATTCCTCCTCCAGTCTGAGTAAAGATTTTGATTCTGAGTTGGCACCGTCTCGGCTTGCGCAGTGCGCAAAAAAACCAATCACCTGGCTGACTCGCGAGCGCAGGTTAACGCGAAGTCTGCTTTCGCGACCAACGCTATCCGTGATAAACTTTTTGTGTTTTGGGTTAGATCGCGTAAATATAAACGTGAACACTTCTTCGCAATCCTGGCAAATCGCCGGACAAAGCTGGTGGTTGCAATCACCAGCGAAAACGTCGCGTGCTCGAATTGTAAATGACGTCGTGGGTTTACTCCCGAGACCATCCCGGCCCAACGTGGCCGTGGTGTGGTTCGGTCACACGAGGAGGGGGCGGGGGGGGCGGGGAGGACGGGGTGGGGCGGGGGGCAAGCGACACGAAGTGGAGGGAGTGGCGACGAGGGTACCGTCTTGTACTTGACGAGGTGCCGCATGTGCATGATGCCCTTGGCGTAGTCGGGGGGCAGCGTTCCGTCATCCTGGCCACGGAGCACGGCCACCAGGTCCCAGAGGTTCCTGCTGCCGCCCGGCGGCTGCGTCACAGCGCGCACAACAACAACAACGTTCCCGTCCGGGTGTCGGGCGCGCTTCGTTGAACCGGGACGACAGGCTCGAGAGAGAGAGAGATAGCGAGAGAAAAAAAGAGGCAGACGAGTGCTGGTCTGCCCGTTGCGGGGCGATGATGATCGGCGGTTGTGTGGGACCTGACGCCGGCACGCGACAGCACCAACTTCCATCTGGGGATCTTTCAACGTCCACTGTTAAGCGGACGGCGCGGGCCATGCTACTGCCCACGGGGAGGTACGAGCTGGTATGCGTGGATAGGTAGGTATGCAAAGGTACACACTGGTACACGTGGATAGGTACACACAAACAGGTGTGGGTATGCATGGGTACCCACAGATATTTACAAAGACAAAAAATCCTCCGAGTATAGCCTTATAGATTGTTGGGGAAAGTGCTGTAAGCGAACACCTATGAAGGCCGGCATGGCACACGAGGAAGTGGGGGTGGCCAGAACTACACCTGTCCGCCTTTGTCTCCCCAGTGGCAATACACATTGCACCAGTTACTCATTTGAGGCCGAGTCGACCTAGGGGAGGCCCAGGACCAATTTAGATATTCATCACCGGTGTTGGCCGTGAGCGGGAATCAAACTCGGGTCGCCGGGTTCGTAGCGCGAGCGTCCTAACCACTACACGACCGCTCCCCATAGGACGGACACACACAGACACACACACGCCGGTGCCATGGGGGCAACTCACGGAGAAGAACTCGGAGAACCAGCGCAGCTTCTTGGCGTGCGCGTCACCCCCCAGCTTCTCCACCTCCTGCCTGATGTCCTTGGAGGCTTTGCCGCACAGCAGCGGGGGGGCGCCGGGGGACATGACCCGCTCTGGGGAGCAGCACGGCGATGCGGCACGGGGCATCGGCAGCGGTCAGCGGCGGGCGCACGAGCGCTGCCCGTGCAGCACTTAGCACAGCTGGGCGCAGCGCTCATGTAGGGGGGAGGAGGGTGGCGGCACTCGGGGGTTGAAGGAGGCGGCAATTATAGCAGAGGTCGCAAACGGGTTTTGATTCCTTACCCGTACCCGGCCGCACCAGGGTCGCAAACGGGTACCCGTACCCGTACCTGGCTGGGTACGGGTAGCCGGGTATCGGGTAGGGTACGGGTATCGGGTGCCCGGTTGCGACCTCTGACTTATAGCGAGGATGGCCGAGTTAAGGGGGGCAGCATTATAATGTCGGAATGGGGCGGCACGCACGCGGCTGGAAGGGCGGCACATGCGCGCAAATAACTAGAGGGTGCGGCATCACACACGTGGCTTGTGGGGACGGTGGCACATGCATAGCTAGAGAGGGTGGCGCACGTGCCGAGAGGGGGTGGAACAGCACGTGAACACAGGGACAAGCAACACGTCTGATGGTGGCCGAGACACAAACACACAACGGACGTGAGGGGTAGGCACACACAAGACTAGAGGGGGTGGCAGAAATGTGAAGAGGGTGGCACACACACATAGATGGCTAGAGGGGCTGACACACACACACACATCACTAGAGGGGGGGGGGCACACTCACCGGTGTTGCCGATGATCTCGTCCCAGGGCCTCTCGGCGAGGATGCTGATCATGAGCGGCGACACGAGCGGTGCGAGCGACCAGAGGCGCACGGTGGAGTCGCGCGAGCACGAGGCCATGGTGAACGGCCGGCTCGGGTGGCACGTGAGGCCTGCATACACATGGACACAAACACGTGTGAGCTAAAACACAAAGACAAAGATCCCCCCTATAGCTTGAACAGGCTGTTTGTTGGGGCGAGCGTTGTTAGTGAGCACCTATAAAGGCCGGCACGGCACACGAGGGGGTGGTTGGCCACCACAACGCCCAACCGCCTTTGTCTCCCCAGTGACGATGATTTTACACACCGCACCAGGTACTCGTTTTGAAGCCGAGTCAACCTTGGTGAGGCCCGGCATCAATTCAGGCAATCGTCACCGGTGTTATGACGGCGATGATCACGGCAGTGGTGGTAGCGGCGGTTTATGACAGCGCCGGTCCCCTCACCGTAGACATCGGCGCCGTGGTCGGCCACGGTGTCGAGGCAGGTGCTGTCGCGCGTGTCCCACACGCGGATCGAGTAGTCCCAGCTGCCCGACGCCAGCAGGTACGGCACCTCGGGGCTCCACATGAGGCCTCGCACGGGCGCCTGGTGCCCCGCCAGCACGCTGATGCACGCATCCTGCGTGTAGTCCCAGATGCGTACCGTGCTGCACACACACACGCACGCGGGGCAATTCGCGGGTGTTAACGCGCGTGCATGCGTGCGCGCGTGTCCACGCGCACACACAACACACACACGAGTTCGGGAGGCCACGATGAGAACCGTCCCGGCCAAACTGGGGGACATTGGGGGGACGGCTTCACTCACCCGTCGTCGGAGCCGCTGCACAGGATGCCCTCTCGCAGCGGCGACCAGCGCACGTGGAACACCTTGGCCGTGTGGCCCGTGAACACCTTGAGCGGTTGCTCGGAGCTCGTGGCCAGGTAGTAGACGCGCACGCTGCGGTCCTCGCAGCCCGTCGCGATCATGTCCCTGCGGAGCGACCGAGCGAGCGAGCGTTCAGAGCCACTGCCGGGAATATGCAGCCACAACCCCTCCCGCTGCCCCCTCCAAAACAACACAGATGTCATCTTGTGAACGTGGGCCTAGGCCCAACTAATTCTCACAGGCCGAAGACATTCCAAGCTTTAATTATTCTGTTTCAGTTATGCAAATCTTTAAGATACAAATGATTAAGATTTGTATAACTCTGCCCAACACGCCAAATATCATCTTATAATCCGATCGGTGGGTGTGAGTGACCACATTTGTGTAACTATATCGACGCTGGCCACTAGTTTGGGGGTGCCATCTTACTCTACGGAGCGTCTTATAATCCGGAGAATACGGTAACCACACTCTTTGGTTTTTTTAGGGTAAAGTCACGTAGGTAAAACAATCAATAAAATAAAATAAATGAAAACAACGAAATTAAATCACGACGTTTCGGAGGCAACACAAGCTTCCTTCATCAGGTGTAAAAAAGGCACAGCAAAATAACCGAGTCCTCTACAGTTCTCTACAGTTATTTTGCTGTGCCTTTTTTACACCTGATGAAGGAAGCGTGTGTTGCCTCCGAAACGTCGTGATTTAATTTAGTTGTTTTCATTTATTTTATTTTATTGATTGTTTTACCTATGTAACTTTACCTAAAAAAACCAAAGAGTATGAATCCTTGCAGTCACGAAAGCTTCAAATCTAGAACACGGTAACCACCCACTCTCTGTGGCATAGGCCGAGGCCCTTCCAGTTTTCATACTGTAAGTTGGCACGCCGCGGTGTCGAGATGTTAACTCCCTCTCCGGGTATGCAGGAGGTCGTGGGTTCGATCCCGACCCCCCATGCCTGTATATGTAGAGTTTTCACGTACTCCTCGTGGTCGCGTGGATTTTTCTCCGACTCCTTCGGTTTTTCCCTCCGCGTTTAGAATGAACATGCATTTAGAGCATTTGGCTGCTATAAATTTCCACGTGATGAGCCACGTCGCCGAGCTGTCATTTGTGGCCTGGTCGCTTCTGAAAAAGAGCTAGGTAGCTCAGTGGGAGCCTTACCTGGTAAAATAAAAATAGTTTATTTTACAGTTTAAGTCGCATGTTTTCCACATTTCACTCGTCGCGTCTCCTCGCCCTCCCCCCATCACCGGGGCCTTTGGCGATGCGGCTTCCCTCCATCTCACTTGTTGTTCTGGCTCCAGTCGCAGCCGAAGACGGCGGCCGGGTGGCGGTAGCGGTGCAGAACCTTCCCGTCCACCGTGCGGATGATGCTGGGCGGGGTGGGGGGGGGGAACGCCATTTGATTCAGCAGCAGCAGCAGCAGCAACAACAAAAATGATTTGGCAAATATGGAAAACAAACGTTCACTAACAACAGCTCGTTCCGTGCAAAAATACCGCGTCATTTTTAAAAAAATCGAATAATCTAAAATGTTTCGTTGTTCATTTGAAGAATACAATGCATATGTGTACCACAACAGATGATGGAAGATGTTAATTGTAAGGGAGACATGGTAAATTGGCATGTAAAGATTCCAACTCCTTGTGCTTATGTAGTGACTAACTCGGAGATGTTAATAGTTGGAGGCACTTCTTTTATTTAACGAGCCCCCTGGGCACAACACACAGCCTACGCTGGTACACACTCTTCTGTCACTCGCTTATACACAACTCTACGTGAGTTGCTAGCCTATACACAACCCTAGCCGTCTAACACTGACGGCGCTGAACCGAGACAGCCAACTACCGTCTAGCAGCGCAATGTCGAGTGAAGACGACAGCGATGATGGCGTCGAGACGACAGCGACGATGGCGACGATCTTCAACAGCACGACGGGGATCCCACTCCATACGACAGCCCCGAGAGCTCTCACTCAGGGCCCCCTTTTATGCTCCCAGCGTGGCCTCGCTCCGCCCCGGCCACGCCCCCTCTCTAGAACCTACCAGCGGGTTCCCGGTCTTCCCCCACGTGCCCCTTCTGTGACCTTTCCCCCAGATATCCCCTCTGGTGTATCACGTGGCCTGCTGACGTCAGGGCTGCTGTAAGCCGCAGATCCCCTTCCCCGCCAGCAGCCGGCGCTATGCTGCTACACTACTTATTCTATGCCACTACACTAGGATGAATTGTCATGATCCAGGCGCAACAATTCACAACATAGCCGGCCTGTAGTGGGGCACGCCCGTAATCCAACGCCGTGGAGGCGAGGGTTGGTGGATCACACGATCTAGGAGGTGCAGTAGCCTGGCTTGCCAGGAGAATGCGGTAAAGAAACATGTGGACACGATCTGTTCCATCTGTATGGGATAGAGTGTTGACCCCTAGCATGCGCAGGCTTTCTCCGCGTCGTCCGGGTTTCTTCCCACATGTAACCACTCAACAAATGGCCGGTGACACTTTGATATATGTTATAAACGAAAGCCATCGCTCGCATCAACTGTGTGCATTGCCACCAGTTAAGTCCCGAAATTCAAATCGTTTTGTGCGTTTTAACTTCGATTTGGCTTTGCGATTCGTGACATCACATTCAAAAACCTAGAACTGAAGTGACCAAGGTGAACAATAACAGCGGAGCATTTGGCGTTGCGCGTGGGTGACTGTGAAACAGTCAAGGTGGTGGGGTGGGGCGGAAATTAATTTACGAAGAAGACCCTCCCCTCCATAAACTATAACACATCCAGTATAGAGCTGCTCATTCAGCCTAAAATTAAATGCAAGACAGCAAGTGCAGCTCCCACGGAGTGGATCGCATATTTGGCAATTTAAAGTCCAGTCCAATATTTCAGTCTGCATTCATCTTGTCCTATCGAGATTTTACCCAGGCGCTTTGACAGCAATTTGAAAATTGTGCAAAGGATGATAACGCTTTGAAATGAATGAATGGGTTATTGTAAGTGGCGGTGGTGTAGTTTTGATGACAGTGGAACAAGAGGGATTGATATGGAGCGGTTGGGATAGGACTGGTCGTAGCTGGGCGTGGGGGGGGGTAGGCGCTGAAAAGTAATGAGGCATCGTTTGCTTTGAGAAGACAAACGGGGTCGGGTGAGCGGCAGGAGCCAGCCCCTTAATCACGTTGACCTCGGTTTGGGTGTGTTGTGTGTCTTGCGAGGTGCAAGATATTTTTTTTCGTTATTTCATTTTCCCGCTGTCATCTTCTACAGCATCGCAGCTTTGCATGAAAGACACGATAGATTAAAAATATATATGATTGATATTAATCCGACCTAGAGTGTGGGTTCCACTTCGCTCACCAGTATCCATCGGCGCTGCATGTGGCAATCCTCTTCGAGTCCTTGTGGCTCCACGCGATGCAGAAGATGCCGTTTTTGCCGTGCTGAGCGGCAAACGGTGGGGGGCGGGGGACACGCGGACGGCAACTATCAGAATAACAACGGCGACGATTTAGTTGCCGATACAGCGCCAGGGCGTGTCAGATCGCTTGCACACCCCGCGGATAAGCGACTTACAACCCAGCTCGCGTCAAACATTTAATAGAACGACCCACATTGGCAGCTATCCCTGCAAGGTACAATGCGACCCAGCACGACGTTAGCCTGGCAGTAGGGGGAGGAGGAGGGAGATGATTTGATTCCGCTGTGTAATCCCAATACGGTAATTCACGGCGTCATTCGGAAGAATTTGGACCCGTGAAGCCACCACTGTGCGCGAAGCGGAAGGCACGGAGTACGATAACGGTCGATTCGCGCCGCAGGTGTTAACCGGGGCGGGCGCCGGGATCGAACTGCGAATCCTCTGCCAACGAGTCCGCGTGAGCGCCCCCCGTAGCGGAAGGGGGCGGGCGATGCCGAGCCACGGTCCACACGACGGCGCGAATCAGCGAGCACACCACCACGGCAGCCACGGCGGTACCGCCCCTTTGTCGATCCACTGCTGGATGAAGGCCTCTCCACACCGGTGGGGGTCGTTTGACTGACACTTCACGAGTCAGTGCGGGGTTGGTGAAGAGGCCGGCAGAACCGGTGTAGAAATCACTCTGCCGCTGGGTTCATATTACAGCGCCGCTAACCACTCCACCGTCACTCCACCCCTCCGGGCCCCTCCTCCATTAAATAATTATATTTTGAAAAGCATCACAGTGTTGAATTATAATAATGAGGATGACCCTTATTCATCCTCACGGTTTGGCCAATTCCATTTCAAAGCAGGAGTGGCGTTTTACAGACGCTGACGACAACAATGATCATTATGTTGACAATGACGCCCAGGAGAGCCTCACTCAGGCGGTCCCCATTGGATTGCGTCGTCATTCTCAGCTGCCGACGACAAAACTGCGGCGACGTTTGCAGGGCGGGAGAGAGCGAGGGTGGGAGAGAGTGAGTGAGTGAGTGAGAAAGAGGGTGAGTGAGAGAGTGAGTGAGAGAGTGAGTGAGAGAGCGAGAGAGTAAGTGAGAGAGCGGGAGAGTGAGTGAGTGAGAGAGCGAGAGAGTGAGTGAGTGAGTGAGAGAGCGAGAGTGAGAGAGAGAGAGTGAGTGAGAGAGCGAGAGTGAGAGAGAGAGTGAGTGAGAGAGTGAGTGAGAGAGCGAGAGAGTGAGTGAGAGAGTGAGTGAGAGAGCAAGAGTGAGCGATAAGCAAGTGCGGAGCACGAGACCTCGTTGAAGCGCGTGATGATCTTGCCCTTCTTGATGTCCCAGATGAAGGCGCCATTCCGAGACGTGGCGCCGGCGATGCAGTTGAGGTCCGCTGTGGGCGGGTGGGTGAGCACGTACACACACGCACGCACACACACACACGCGTAACGCACGGACACGTAGGTACGTACATGGACACACACACATGCGCACGCACGTACACGCACCAACAATGATGACAGCCGCTATTCGCCAATGAGCGGCGATGACCTCGCCAAGGTGCTTGTGCCAGGCTAGGTGCACTTTGAGTTTGTCACAGTGTGGAAGGCTCTTGCTGCTGGCAGGAGGTCACGGAGCAGACCCAGGAGTTATGGGTTGACTGATGTGCCAGGCTAGGTATGTATGTTGAACTTCTTTGGTACCGTACATAGCCAATCACGCTCATTGGAGCTGTGGGTGAAGGTTAACAAACTGAACACGAAAAGCAGTACTGAAGAACTGAGTTTTCAATCAGCGCACGAAGGATGAAGGGCAGATGAACCACCTGTGGAGCCCACTGTGCCAGCTTGCACAAAGACAAAGAGACAAAGACCCCCCGTATAGCCTTAACAGACTGTAGGGGCAAGTGCTGTTAGCGAGCACCTATAATGGCTGGAACGGTACACGAAGGGGTGGGTGGCCAGCACCACGCCCGACCGCCTTTGTCTCCCCAGTGGCGATGTTTACACACTGCACCAGGTACTGACTTGAGGCCGAGTCGACCTAGGGGAGGCCCAGGAACGGTTCAGACAATCGTCACCGGTGTTGGCCGTGAGCGGGAATCGAACCCGGGTCGCTGGGTTCATAGCGCAGCGCGCAAACCGCTACACTACCGTGCCAGCTTGCACACACACACACAGGCACGCCGTACACGCGCTCACATACGGACAGGCGTATCCTCGCGCACACATCAACACACGCGGGCAGACTGGAGAATGCAGGAAAGAGAGAGGAGGAGGAGGGACAGCACGACTCACGGGAGTGAGAGAGGGAAGAATAAAGCGAGAGACAGGAGAATTCACAGGGAATAGTGGGGAGAGTTTGCGGGAGTGACAGGGGGCGGGAGGAAGCGTCATGCAAGAGACAGGAGAAGTCAGAGGGGAGTGCAAGTGTGGGGAGGGCCGTACCGGGCGCCCAGGAGAGCGAGTAGATGACCCCCTCGTTGCCGGGCGACGTGTGCACGGCGCGCATGCTGTTGATGTCCCACACCTTCACGGTGCCATCGAACGACGCCGTCGCCAGCAGGCTCGGGTCGTCCGGCTTGAACTTGCAGTCGAAGATCGTCTCCACGTGACCCTGGGTGGCAGGGCACACGAGCGGGTGGTGTTGCCGGCGCCACACCTGGCCCACCTTTGTCTCCACCGTGTATAAGTTTACAAGACCTCACCGGGTCGACCTATAGGGGAGGCCCAGGGGGGGGGGGGGACCGGTTCAAACATTCGACGCCGTTACCGTCGGCGAGTGGGAATCGAATTCGCACGCACCAGGTCGCGCAGGAAGTCCCACTTCTTGGCGCCCATGTCGTAGAGGCCGACGCCTCCGTCCATGAAGCAGCAAACGGCGTGGCCGGGGGGCAGGGAGAACGCGCGGCTCTGGGACCACGTGGGGGGCGGCACCGCCTCGCTCGTCGACGACGTGTGCTGGCCCCTAGTCGGAGACTCCCGCGGCACCGCTGGCAAACACGGGTGCGAGGTGGGGGCGGGGCAGGCGTGGGGGAAGGGGCACGGTCAGGGGTTAAGGTCAAGAGGTCACGAGGCGCCCCAGGCGGCGCAGAGGCGATCAATCCGTGCGGCGCTCGTCTTTGTTTTTCCAAATCCATTGATGAAATCGGCCGGTTTACCATAACGGCAACACAAATTGACGCTAAAATGTAACGTGCCCCTCTGTTAAAGACAGACGGATGGATCGAGCTCGCACGTTCAAGTCAAAGACAGCGATCGGCGGCGTAGTTACGTTTGTGGCGCGGGGGCGAGCTGAGCACGTGCAGCGCATGGAATCCCGTCTTCTTCAGCTTGAAGTGCTCGAGCGGCGTCGTGCGCGACACGTTCCACACGCGCAGCACGCCCACCTGGGAGTCTGCACACGCGGAGAGACGACACGGGGACGCGGGGGGAGACACGGGGACGCGGGGGGAGACACGGGGACGAGGAGGGGATGCGGACACGCAGGGACATGGGGAGACATGGATACACGGGGATGTGCAAAAACGGGGACATGGGGGGACATGGGGAGACATGGAGACACAAAGATGTGGAGATACAGATGCGAAGACGTGGGGGCATGGAGGGACACGGGGGGTGTGGGGAGACAAGAGGAAATGAGACACAGGGGCATGGGGAGACAAGGGTACAGGAGGGGATAATGATACATTCGCTTGTCTATCCGCACATTGTTACAGGGACCTGGGGTTGGGGTTAGAGGTTTATTATAATCAAGTAATCAGTCAATCGATAATCATCAAGGCACAGGGGACACGCTGGGAAGGCGAACCACCTTTGAAGAGCACACGGGTCCTGAGGGAAAACACAGAGGACACACTGGGAGCACACGGGGCCCTGGCAGGGGACACAGAGGACACACTGAGAGTACACGGGGCCTGGCAGGAGGCACAGAGGAGACACTGAGAGCACGCGGGGGCCGACGGAGAGGGGCACCCGGCAAGGCCCGGCGAGGTCCCGGCACTCACCGCCCGTGACGAACATGCCGGGCGCGCTGGGCACCCAGGCGAGGCACTGCACGGAGGCGGCGGCGCCGGGCAGGGCGAAGGCCGTGATGCACACGAGCGAGTCGGCGTCCACTAGGCGGATGCCGTTGTGCAGGTTGGCGGCGAGGAGGTAGTCGGTGGAGAGGGGGTCCCACTCGAGCGCCGTCACGGGGTCCTCCTCGTCCGTGCCCTCCAGGGACTCGGGGCGCAGCACGTGCTTCTGGCTCTTCCAACCTAGCACACGCACGCGCGCACGCACACGCACGCGCGCACGCACAGGCACACACACACGTGTGTGCACACATACGCACGTGCGTGCACCGTTAGACGATCCGCTCGGATAGCCGGAGAGCCGGCGGGTTGGTCAGTCAGTTGTGCGATAGGTCAGTTAGTAGGTCAGTGATTTAAACAATCAGTCAATTGATAGATCACTTATACGGTCAATCTGTTCGCTAGGTAGTTATTCAATGAGTTAGTCTATTTGTCAATACATTAGTTACTCGATTGGCCAATCCATGAGTTAATCAGTTAATCAATTGGCAATCCCATAATTTCGTGTGTCCGATCTCAGTTCTGTACTCTTGATCCCGTCGTCCTTTTTGCAATGTCGCGATGTTCTTAAATCAATCACGAAACATTTTCCAAACAAACTGTTTCCACGTCATTCCGACCACATTGCGTAATCACGGTCGGCAGGGAAAGATGCGAGCACAGGGGCAACACGGGGTGGAAGTGGGTGGAACAAAATAGCCCTGAAGCAGCAACGTCACGTACGTTGAACTTCTTTCGCGCCGTACGTAGCCAACCGTGCAAAAATCGGAGGTGCAGGGGAAGGACAACACACTAAAACATCAACAGCAGTTCTAAAGAAAAAACACAAAATCACAACCACAAATCTCCATTAAATATTTGACGAACCCTAACCTGTCACTGATCAACTATCGCTCAAGATGAAGACGTCACCGTGGCCAAAGCCGTCGATGCAAACCACCCACACCTCATCGACGACGCATCTCACCCTCCCACAGCTCCCACAGCTGCTGCGGAGTAGACACGCGACCTGCAAGATCTGCCCTGGCAGTGTCCCCACCGTGTGGACTTCGGTTTTCCCCTGGTCGCTGGAATCGAGGTGACCACTCCAATGGCTTTCTCGTGTCTCGGTAACCGGCCCTCACCAATCCTGACCTATCGCTGACACTCTCAAGCTGAACGTTTATTCCGTTTAACCAAGACTCAAAGAGACCGGGATAGAGTCGCATTTGCAAGAGCGAACTGGGTCACCAGAAAATAAAAACCCGACAAAAGCAAAGCGAACAATGAAACAAACAGAAACAAACAGAAACCAGTGCAACAAAAAAAACACGACCGTGTCACGTAAAAGCATTTTTTTAAAAATCGAAATTGCCGAGACGTGAATCAACGTCGAAGTGTGAATTCCGTGCGGCGCGATTCGACCCAGGCAGCGCCGCGGGTACCTGGCTGGAAGATGGAGAGGCTGCCGTCGGTGTGGCCGAACACGAGCTTGCCGGCCTTGCGCGGGTGCCAGCGGAAGAGGCAGATGTCGGAGAGGAACGAGTGCGCCTCCTTGTGCATGACGACGCCGCCGTCGGCGCCGCTCGCCGTCCACACGTAGAGCGGCCCGCGGTGCGACACGAACGCCACCGCGTCGCCCGCGTTCCAGCACCAGCTCACCGACGCCGGCACGCCTGCCGTGGGGCGGGGGGCGGGGGGCAGGCGTGTGAGTTGGTTCACAGTGGGGGGTGGGGGGGGGAGTAAGAAAGGGAGGGAGGGAGGGAGGGGGTGGAGGGAGGAGGGAGGAGGGAGGGGGAGGAGGGGGAGGGCCAGAGGGGGGAGGGAGAGGCGGGGGGAGGGAGAGGAGGGGGAGGTAGGGGGAGGAGGGAGGGAGGGAAGGAGGGGGAGGAGGGGGGAGGGAGGAGGGAGGGGGAGCAGGGGGAAGGCCGGAGGGGGGAGGGAGAAGAGGGGGGAGGGAAAGGAGGGGGAGGTAGGGGGAGGAGGGAGGGAGGAAGAGGGGGAGGAGGGAGGGAGGAAGAGGGGGAGGAGGGGGAGAGAGGAGGGAGGGGGATGAGGGGGGAGGGAGGGAGAGGAGGGGGGGAAGGAGGGATGGAGGGAGAGGGAGGGAGAGGAGGGGGTGGAGGGGGGAATTGAGGGGGAGGGAGGGAGGGGGGAGGAGGACGGGGAGGAGAAGGAGGGAACGGCTGCCCCTGAAGTTCGCGACCCAGGTTCAAACCCCTGACTACACTTTTGATGCAGCCACGTGTCTCAGCGGACGAGCCAGCGACCCACAGTCAAAACGTCCCGAGTTAACATCCTCGTTGTGGGTCCACTCAGGCTGGCATCCCTCCGGGGGGTGTGAAAATGAAAAATGAGCATCGCTCTGCGGCGAAGTCGACAGTGGTTCACCTACGGATGGACTCTTCGTTCCTGCCATGGGAATGTGGAATATGCACCAATGGCCCAGACAAATGTTTGTTAATGAAAAAAATTGCACTGTCATTTGACTTAGCGTCGATAAAACAAAAATCTGTACAAATTTATTGTAATTTGTGTCCCCCCCCCAAAAAAATATATACATGGAAAAGCTGCCAGGGTCTGGGCAACAACAGCATCTGGCCGCCAGTCTTGGCGAGCACACGGGGCCCTCCCCTCGTCACCACTCCTCCTGCACACGAGGCGGCGGTGACGAGGGGACCTCGCGCGGCACAACATGACACGACATTCATAAGCAGTTTCCCCGTTTGTGCAATTAACGCGGAACGCACAAATCCTATGACGCACGCGCGTTCAAAATGAAAAAAAAAACCCGATGACGACAACGGCAACAACGTCCGTGCTCGCGACAACAAAAAATATCGGCGAAATTGTGGTTTGCAACCTCTCGCTCGACCCTGGCACGATCCCTGTTGTGTCCATCACAAGCAGCGGCTTGCTGCTTGCTGTACCTTCCAGGAGGAAGGGTGCGTGTAGGCTGCGGTGTGCGCAGGGGGGAATGTCAGCCGCCACATTGCCGTGCGTGTAGGCTGCGGTGTGCGCAGGGGGGAATGTCAGCCGCCACATTGCCAAGGCACAACACGAATCGTGTGAACAAGCGAAGGACTTAGCACCGCGTGCGAGCTGTCTCTGTGATGGTGGCTTTTTGTGACTGGATTTGGGCACAGGGACCATTATTTTGGATTGGGGGTGAGGCACCTCACCAGTATTGAGAACCACATCGTAGTTGGATGCACTTTATTGCGATGTGCATGCCACGTGTTCTATAACGATGTCTCAAAGTGTCCCCCTGTGCCCCCCGTATCCCCTCCCATTCCCCCATCCGCACCCACGTCCCCCTTGCCCCCCTCCTTGCCCCCCGTGTCCCCCGTGTCCCCCGTGTTTCCCCGTGTGTCCCCCGTACCCCCATGTCCCGTGCACCCTGTACCCCCCTTGCCCTCCGTGCCCCCGTGTTCCCCGTGTCTCCCCTGCCCCATTGCCCCCTCCCCGCCCCCTAGCCCCCCACTCCCTAGCCCCCTAGCCCCCCTAGCCCCCCCCCCCACCGTGTGCCCACCTTTAGTGGCGTCTAGCCGCGCCACCACGCGCTGCTCGGCCACGTTCCACACCACGAGGAGGCTGTCGGCGCTGGCGCTGGCGAAGACGTCGGCGCTGTGCGGGCTCCACGCGATCGCCGTGATCGTCTTCTTGTGCTCGGACATGATGGCGCGCAGCTTGAACTCATTGTAGCGCTGGTCCAGCTGACGGGCAACGGCAAGCGCAGGCGGCGTCATGCGGTGGAATTCCTTTCACCCGTTACCCTATTATTAGAAATTATTTTTTTTACAAAAATTGTATGGAACCAGGTAAGGCCCACTGAGCTGAACAGATTTCTTTCAAAAGCGACCTGACCACAAATGATAGCTCAACGAAGTAGCTTATTAACATCACGTGGCAATTTATGGCAGGCAAATACTCTTAAGCGCACGTCGATTCTGAACGCGGAGGGAGAAACCGGAGGAGCCGGAGACAAATCCACACGACCACGGGGAGAAGATGGAAATTCCAAATAAAGAGCAGGCGTCAGGGTTGGGTTCGAACCCACGACCTCCTGTATACCAGGCGAGGTCGTTGACATTTCACCACTCTAACACCCCGATGGCTTCTGTTATCCGCCACCCCAACCGACCCGTGGATTTTTTTTGCAAATTAAGTGAACGGACCCAGAATGTTGGAAAATCCATCCGGGTGCTGACATTTATCCAGGGTTAACCAGGGGACATAACACCGCGTTTAAGAACACATTATGAAAATGTCAGACAGGTGAACGTGTCTCGAAAGTGACACGGTTACGCCGTGCTATCACCACCACACCTGGGTGAGGCCCGTTAATTGGTCAGAGAGGATATGCGAGGCTGTCCATGCAGTGGTCGCGCAGGTCTGCAATCCAGGATTGGTGGCTCGTACAAATGTTGTGAAACTCCCTTCCCGTGGGCATCGAGGTGATAAACTCTGGCTCGCCAGCAGAAGGCAGTACAGCAAAGTGTGGACTCTAAGGGATAGAGTGTTTCCCCCTCGCACGCGCGGGTTTTCTCCGGGCACTCCGCTTTCCTCCCAAATGTAAACACGCATTAATTGGCCAATGACACATTCATTTAGAGAGGACTGCAGAACTTGGGCAATTGTTGGTAACACCAGCTTGCCGCGTGGCTGCTGCTGCCTTCTCGCTCATCTGTGGTTCCCTGGTCGCGCCTCGAGTCGCCCCCCCCTCTCTCTCCCTCTCTCTACGAGATCAAAGAAGCGAGTAACCGCGCGTGCGGCGGCGGCGGCGCAGCACCCGAAGCCGAGTCCATTATCGTTGCGCCGCAATCGCACGTGCGCGCACACGCACGCTGGGACTTCTATCCGAAACGGCGCACCGATCGAAGGTGCGCGACCGGCGGGCCGGTGCGCGCGCGTGTCGGCCCGTCTGGGCGTGTTGTACCTCATACACGTAGATGGCGAGCGTGGCGCAGTAGGCGAAGCGGCCTCCGCTGGCAGCGCACACGTCTTTGTTCCACGGCTGGCACCCGGCAGCCAGCAGCCCCACCTGCTTGACGCGAGACATCTCCACCAGCAGCGCTCACCCGACTCCCCGCACCCACCCCACCTCTCTCTCTCACCTGCCGGTGGGCACAGGTGGGGGGGGGGACAGGGGGGCAGGGTCAACAAAGTGAGATTCGCATCAATGCAAGACATTTGGCAATAACACTGTGGCCTTGGAGAGGTTGGACTGCGATGTTGTATGTGATAGGTGACGTTTGGGGCGACGGGCCTGCTTCGCGGGACATACCTGAAGAAGCGACATTGCCCGAAACGTTGCCTTTTATACATTGTGTCTCCTTTTAGGCCCGCAGTGTGTATGACCAGTGCCTGTGCACCGCTGCCGCTGCAGTCTCGCCAAATTATTTGTTTGATAATTACAGGGGAACTCTCGATTTTGAGGTCATAGGCGGTGGGTGGGAGGGGGCTCAGGTGAAACTAAATCACGGCTAATGCAAGACACACATCAACGAGGCAATGTCTGTGTGGTGCAGCGGTGAATGCGAAGAATGTTGCCCTCTGGTTTTGATTGCTCAACGATTTGACAGGCGTGCTCGCCAATTCACTTGCGGTCACATGAGCTCCGAGTCACCGAGCCTCTTGCTCGGGATGAGAAACAAATTGTTAAGCTCAAAGCGCGCGTCACGATCAAACCAACCACGCACAATCTGCATCTCGTGTCTATCTTCTTACAGACCAATTCAGACCTTATTAGTCACCTCGTGCCCTTTATTCATCTGAACGTTCACCCTACAAAGTCCCATCGCAAGGGAGAAACACAATTGCTGTTTGTGCACGAACTGAAACGGCTGGACGCCGTATGGACCTAAAAACTCAATTTCTCTGTACAAGAATAGTACTGGGTAAACCGAATGGGTTGACAGCGATGGTGGCGTAGTGACTACATTATCAGTGGCGTAGTAACTACATTATCAGTGGTGTAGTGACTACATTATCAGTGGTGTAGTAACTACATTATCAGTGGTGTAGTGACTACATTATCAGTGGTGTAGTAACTACATTATCAGTGGCGTAGTAACTACATTATCAGTGGCGTAGTGACTACATTATCAGTGATGTAGTGACTACATTATCAGTGATGTAGTGACTACATTATCAGTGGCGTAGTATCTACATTACCAGTGGTGTAGTGACTACATTATCAGTGATGTAGTGACTACATTATCAGTGGCGTAGTATCTACATTATCAGTGGTGTAGTGACTACATTATCAGTGATGTAGTGACTACATTATCAGTGGTGTAGTAACTACATTATCAGTGGCGTAGTAACTACATTATCAGTGGCGTAGTGACTACATTATCAGTGGCGTAGTGACTACATTATCAGTGATGTAGTGACTACATTATCAGTGGCGTAGTATCTACATTACCAGTGGTGCAGTGACTACATTACCGGGTATATTTTGACTTAAAACGTTAGTGACTGCAGGCATTCATATTCTTGGTTCTTTCGGTAAAGTCACGTAAATAGAAAATAAAAATAAAATAAAAAATATTTTTTAAAAAAGCAAAAAACCCACGACGTATTTTTATTTTCTATCTACGTGACTTTACCGAAAGAACCAAGAAAATGCATTACCGGGGTATAATCACGTGGGCTAGATGGTGGCCGTATCGCATGCGCAAACTCATATTGGAAGAGGGGCCGAACGTACATCCGTGTTAGGTGGGAAAGCAGACTGCCAATGTTCTTCTTCGTCTTCTGTGCACGGCTCATGTCGATGCGGCACAACAACGCTCATGTTCTTTGGTTTTATCGGTAAAGTCACGTAGGTAAAACATTAAAATTAATGAAAGTTTTACCTACGTGACTTTACCGATAAAACCAAAGAATATGAATCATTGCAGTCACGAAAGCTTCAAATCTAGAATTAACGCTCATGTTACACTGGGGTCGTTGAGCCAGAGAGTTGCGCTTAGCGATTTGCAGACCGCGTCGCCGTGATGACGCCTCCTTGGTGTTTGTGAAGCGGGCGCAGAGTCAGTGTAACACAAACCTGGCTGTCGTCTCGTGAAGCCTGATGAAGCTAGTTGTAATTACTGGCGAAACGTCGAACTCAGATTGTAAATGTTGTGGCTTGGCTCTCCAACACACCGGTAAGTGCTGTACTAGTATACTACACTATACACTACACTATACACTACACTATGCACCACACTATACACTACACACTACACTATACACTACACTATACACTACTATACACTACACTATACACTACACTATACACTACACCACACACTAGTGCTGTACTAGTGACCAATTGGCACGTTCTGTTTACGCGACAAACCTTATTAGTTGGCTTTGTCAGGTGGTGGCGGGTTTAACGACACATTTATATATTTACGCGATCTAACCCAAAAAAAGCCCGTGGCTCTGTTCTGGGTGACCACAGCCGACACACACCGTAGATAGTTTATTATTAAATTATATAATATTCCCACCCCCCACCCCCCGAGTGGACACAAGTGAACTGTTGACCTTCTAAAAGTGCCGCCGTTGCTGCGAGGGTAGAGCCACAGGAGAAAGCGGTGGTGCCAGTGGTTGTCACACTGATCCGAGCAACGAGTGTATACTCATGTACAATGTGCAGACACAATGCGGGAGACACATTGTACACGTGACAATGTCTGCTTGTCTATTTAATTACTAATATTTTCTACAAGGACGCCAATGATAATTTAGCATTGTGTATTTTGATATCTAGTTTTGAATCGAACTAGAACCCGTATCGAACAGAAGAAGGTCCTCGCCTGTGAATGTCTATGTCATCATCATTGGATTAGGATTTGCATGTCATTTGCAATTAAATACACACAGCATCCTCAAGGGCTTTACATAATCAGCGAATATGGCTTTCCGTGTGACATAATAATCAGCCATTATCTATCCGCCGCTGGATGAAGGAGACCCCCGCTCCGTTGCAGTTACTCGCAATCTTTCGAAGCCGCAATCTCATCTCGTTCCTCATGGGCACCTCGAGCCGAGCGTCGGCAAGAGAGAGACCGTCTCCAACGTGCTCAGACTACACAACCGCCGGTGGCGCTCGGCAGCTGAACCTCAACGTGACTGGGCAGAGGCCCGAGGCACGAACTATTTAAACGAAACTATTTTTAAATCCTTTATATTAAGTTCACTTGCTTGCTTGCTTGTGCGCTTACGACCGTGCAAATCTTTCGGTCGTTTTTTAACCCACTTCCCGTGATCCAATCGAGCTGACATTTTGCACACAGACTCGTTGTGCGAGACAATTAATGTTCGTGAAAAAAATTCCCAAAATTTTACACTGTTTAGGGAAAACAAATTAAATATTTAATTACCAATTGCTTAATACTGGCAGACAATCATCTGACCCATAGGTGGCAGCCATCTCAAGCCAGAGGACGAGAAGACTCTAGCCGCCACGCATATAAAGGATTTATAGTGAAAAACTTTGTTTTTACGGGTTTACTTGTTAAATCCTTTATATTAAGTTTGCTTGCTTGCTTGCGTGCTTGCTTGCTTGCTTATGACCGTGCAAATCTTTCGGTCGTTTTTTTAACACACTTCCCGTGATCCAATCGCGCTGACATTTTCCACACAGACTCGTTGTGCGTGACAATTAATTTTCGTGAAAATTTTTTTCCAAAATTTTACACTGTTTAGGGAATTTTTTAAAAATATTTAATTACCAATTGCTTAATGCTGGCAGACAATCATCTGACCCATAGGTAGCAGCCATCTCAAGCCAGAGGACGAGAGGACTCTAGCCGCCACTCATATAAAGGATTTATAGTGAAAAACTTTGTTTTTACGGGTTAATTTTTAAAACAAAAAAAAACATTCTTGTTTTATTTTACCAGGTGAGGCCCACTGAGCTATGAAGCTTGTTTCAGACGCGACATGGCCACAAATGGTCAAATTTCGTTTTTTTTAAATATAAAAACACATCCCAGCTTTTGTTCACCTCTTTGTCTCATCATTGTTTTATCCCGATCCACCATTAGGAATAATTGCCCGAGGTATGGGCACATTTTGCTTTGATTTCCACGCAGCTGTCTCTCCAGCAATGATTGCGTTGAGTAAACTTCTGTGTGCGTGACTTGCTGAGCTCAGATTTATATGATGTATATGAATGTCATTCAAGCAAGACTTTTTTTTCCACTTTGCCCCCAACTTTCAGCGCACGTTCCGTTACACAACACCAGTGGTTTCATAATTCACAGTGAGAACATCCGTTTGTATCATCATTGCTTCTGAAGGGATTTTAATCTGGTGCTTAGAAGCAGTCCAAAGTCTACTACAACCCCTTGAACCTATAGTTTTGTTAGATATCTATTAGACATTGCCTATAATTCGCTCTGTCCCCTCTTGAACAATATTACCGTGTAACGGGAACAACAACAGCGTGTGAGAGATCATCATCACTCATGTGCTGTATTTTCAAAGCAACGCAAAAGTAGGTAAAAACGAGCGGAGACGGGATGATGATCATGCTAACTGCGATATCTGTGCAAAGGTGATAATGATTTGTAAATTGGTATTGGAAAGGATTACAAGAGAGAACATCTATTATACTTATCCCCCAGCAAGGACATGAAGATAATGAACTCTTTAAAAAAGTAATTGAGAAAAAGGACATCGAGTAGAGCAAATGGAAAATTTAGAAATTACATCGATTTCTCATGGACAACCCCAATACTGGCAAGGATGCCAATGTATGTATATTGTGCCATACATGTGAATATATATACTGGATACACTGCCTGTATGTGTACTGTACTGTACTCTGAGTGTGGAACTGTGGCGCAGTGCTGATCACTTCTGCGCTACGAATTCGTCAACCCTACTTTTACATTCCAGGCCACAGCTAACATCGATGGCAAGTAGCATCTCTTGAACAGGTTCTGGGCGGTGGGCCGGCGCACTCGACTTTAAATGAGCACGGCAGCTGGTGCTGTGTGTAAGCATAAACAGTGAAAGGCAAAGGCGACCGGGCATGGTGATGTCCCACAAAACGACTGGTGCACCGTAACGGCCGAGATAACAGCACTTGCCCTAGCAGTCTGCTAAAGCTATATGGGGGATATGAGTCTTTGTATGTGTGTATGTGTGTGTGTGTACTGTATGTACAAGTTTAACTGTGTGACACACACGTGCACACACTGGGTGCCATCACCTCTCCGCTGTAGGTGACTCCACGCCGCTCACTCGCCCCTGCACGACCCACGCATGGGAGGGCGATTTCCACCTCGGCTCCCACTCTTCGTTGTGCGGTGAGAGAGTGCGATACGGGGAGAGATTGAGAGAGCGTGGTGGGGGGGGGGGGGAGATGGGAGAGTAGGGGGTGAGTGGGAGACAGGAAGAGTGAAAGAGCAAGGAGAACTCGGAGTGCAGGGAGAACTGGCTGTGCAGAGATAGTGGAATTATTGGGTAGAGTGGGAGAGCAGGGAGAGTTAGAGAGCAGAGAAGTTGAAGGGCTGGTGGAGTGGGATGGCAGAGAGAGAGAGAGAGCGCAAGAAGAGTGGGAGAATGGGAGAGTGGGGAGAATTGGGAGAATGGGGAGAAATGGGAGAGTGGGAGAGAGTGGTGGAGAGAATGGCAGCGAGAGCGGGAGAACTGGGAGAGGGGGGAGGGGGGCACGAGAGCGGGGATAGTAGGAAAGTAGGGTGAGCGGGGAGAGTCGGGGAGAGAGAAGAGTGTGAGAGAAGGGAGAGTCGGGGGGACCGGTGAAACAGGACGCGCGGGAGAGCTGGGAACGCTCTGGAGGCCTCGCCGTGCCAGACCTGAGCGCAGTGCGCGCCTCGTCTCGTTGCGAACTCCAGTCACGTCTCCCTCCCTCCCTCTCTCTCTCTCTCCCTCCCCCTTGCTCCCTCCTTCCCCCTTGCTCCCTCCTACTCCCTACTCCACCGCCTGAAATATCCACCACTCACACGGGCGCTGTCCACACAGGGGGTGCTGAATCCACCGACACGGGGGAAGGAGGGGAAACTGGGGGAGGGGATTATGGGGCGGGGGGGGGCAAGGGGAGGGGCTGGGAAAGCAGATGAGCAGCGCTGGATTAATTAAACTAATCACGATACCGTTGATTTTACCGATTCCGGGACACGATTCGATTCAGTAAGTGACTCCATGTTCGCGATACAAATTAAACGGAAAGAAACTATTCCTTCTGGTGTAATTCATGAGTGTGAGAATCGATTTAATTTACGAATCGTTACACCTCGGTGTTTTACAATCATCCAACGATTCGTTTTGTTATATCGAGTCCAAGGTTTACAGCGAGCGCAGTGTATGAATTCGTTATGTTTTATTGGTATGTGCTGTACTTTTGCGTGATTCACAGCACTAAGAAAAATAAGAAATCTATTCAATGCACGTATGCAGTTCGTTACTATTTAAATGTGATTGACAAATCTGTTGAGTTGTTTTGTTATTTAATGTGAACCAAACT
This sequence comes from Lampetra fluviatilis, assembly GCF_964198595.1. Classification (NCBI taxonomy): domain Eukaryota; kingdom Metazoa; phylum Chordata; class Hyperoartia; order Petromyzontiformes; family Petromyzontidae; genus Lampetra; species Lampetra fluviatilis. The sequence goes on from NC_136293.1 coordinate 8,558,298, forward strand.
CGTGAATCGGATCGAAGCAGGAATCGTGACAAATCATGGATTCATGGAGGAGGGGGGAGGGGTCAATTGGGGGTGAGGGGCGGGGCTGGGAGGGTGAGGGGCGGGGCTGGGAGGGTGAGGGGCGGGGCTGGGAGGGTGGGGGCGGGGCTGGGAGGGTGAGGGGCGGGGCTGGGAAGGTGAGGGGCGGGGCTGGGAGGGTGAGGGGCGTGGCTGGCAGAATGGTATGTAAAGTGGGGCTTTGGGTCACGCCGATTGTGGAGACTGGTCACGGAGTGGCAGCCAAAGCAGGGATCAAACGCCCGAGAGACGACCACCGCGCAGGAGACGGAGCAATGAAGATCAGCTCGTGCGCGAGAGGGAGACGGATTGTCGCAGCAACCGGGGAGATAATGGCCATGGCTTTTGGGGATTCCTTCATCCAGCAGTGGATATATGATGGCCGATGCTACTGATGGTGAGCTTGGGTCGAAATTAAAGGTGAAGAGGTGGGGAGGGGGGGACGTGAGACCGGGGTGATGGATGAGAGGAGGGGGGATGGGTGGGTGTGTGAGGGGAGGGGGGGAGAGGTTAATGGGATGAGGGCAGAGGCTGTTGCCGGAGTGAGGAGAGGGGGTTAGGGGGATAAGGAATGGGGGGGGGGGTAGGGAGATGAGGGGGGGGGGGTCCAGGGGACGAGGGGAGGGGGCTGCTGGGTTCAGGCTAAAGGTTTCGGGGGGTGAGAGATGAGCAAAGGAGTTAGGGAGGGTGAGGGGAGGGGCCTCGTGGGATAAGAGGAGGGGGTGGGGGAGGGGTAAGTGGGGTCTGAAAGGGGGAGGAGGAGGGATGCCCAGACAAAGCAATTGAATGGCGACGTTAAATACCCGCGCAGCCAATCAGAAGCACGGCGTTGGGTTGTTCTCCGTTGCTTCGCAACCCCACTTATCAACCGCAGAGAGGGGGCGGGGTGGAAGGGTCACGTGGTCATTTTGGACTGTACCAAGACTCAATGCGAAAGAGGGGGGGGGGGGGCATTGGTGATGATGATGGGTGATGATGATGGGTGGTGATGATGGGTGATGATGATGGGTGATGATGATGATGATTGATTATGGGTGGTGGTGATGATGGGTGATGGGTGGTGATGATGATGGGTGATGATGATGGGTGGTGATGATGGGTGGTGATGGGTGGTGATGATGATGGGTGATGATGGGTGATGGGTGGTGATGATGGGTGATGATGGGTGGTGGTGATGATGGGTGATGATGATGGGTGATGATGGGTGGTGGTGATGATGGGTGATGATTGGTGGTGGTGATGGTAATGGGTGGTGATGATGGGTGATGGGTGGTGATGATGATGGTGATGGGTGGTGATGATGATGATCATGGGTGATGATGATGGGTGATGATGATGGGTGGTGATGATGATGGGTGGTGATGATGATGGGTGATGATGATGGGTGATGGGTGGTGATGATGATGGTGATGATGATGGGTGATGATGGTGATGGGTGGTGATGATGATGGGTGATGATGGGTGATGGGTGGTGATGATGATGGGTGATGATGGTGATGGGTGGTGATGATGGGTGATGGGTGGTGATGATGATGGTGATGGGTGGTGATGATGATGGGTGATGATGGGTGATGGGTGGTGATGATGGGTGATGGGTGGTGATGATGATGGTGATGGGTGGTGATGATGATGGGTGATGATAATGGTGATGGGTGGTGATGATGATGGGTGATGATGGGTGATGATGGTGCATCATCTGCAGATGACGTGCACACGCAGCGTAAAATATGTGCGCGTGGCCTCAAAGTGCACCTAGCCTGGCACAGGCGCCGTGGTAACGTCACCGGCGAGTCCAGCATTGGTATTGCGAGGGAGCAGTGTGCACTTTGCTTGTGATAAACACATTGGGTCAGCAACAAACAGCACTATCCACATAGCCTGCCCACCCGCCGCTGACCTTCACCAACCCCCACAGACGCGACATACCGAGAGAGCTTTGGGGTGCAATGCCTTCATCCAGCAGTGGATTGACAAGAGGTTGTATATTATACATTATTATTCTGTTTGTGTCTGTGCAGTATCCAGATGTCTTGTGACCCCCATGTAATGGTCCTTTAAAAAATTAAGTAATGGTTATTCGTTCGTTCATAAGAGTTATTGCAAACAGAAATGGATATGCAAAGGGCAACACGTGTTATGGGTCAATGAAGCTGTGGGTCACAAGACATCTGGAGCACCCTGTACACAGGGAATGGGTCTCCCGCCCCTGCGGAGACACAGGTGTGCATTCAATTATCAACACCACCCCGTGGCGTCTATGGCAACCAGATGGTTTCCATAGCGAGTGGAAGGAGGGGCACCGTCCCCCCCCCATAACCCCACACCACCACACCACCTCACACCACACACACCTTACACCACCTCACACCACATTCACCTTACACCACATACACCACACCACCTCACACCACACACACCTTACACCACCTCACACCACATTCACCTTACACCACATACACAACACCACCTCACACCACACACACCCTACACCACCTTACACCACATTCACCTTACACCACATACACCACACCACCTCACACCACACACACCCTACACCACCTTACACCACATTCACGTTACACCACATACACCACACCACCTCACACCACACACACCCTACACCACCTTACACCACATTCACCTTACACCACATACACCACACCACCTCACACCCCACCTCATACCACACCCCCCTTACACCACCTTACACCACCACACATCTTACACCCACACACACCACCTCACACACCTTACACCACCTTACACTACCACACACCGCAAACACCTCACACCACACCCACACCCACCACCACACACCGCCTTACACCACCTCACACCACCTTACACCACCACACACCGCACACATCTTACACCACCTCACACCACACCGACATACACCTTACACCACCTTACACCACCACACACCGCAAACACCTCACACCACCTCACACCACCACACACCTTAAGACCACCTACCACCACCACCACACACCTTACACCTCCACACACCGCACACACCTTACACCACCACACACCGCACACCACCCAACCACCCACACCTTACACCACACACACATTACACCACACACACAATACACACCTCACACCACACACACAATACACACCACACACACACAATACACACCACACATACAATACACACCACCCACATCCTTACACCTCACACACCATACACACCACACACACCATACACACCACACACAATACACACCTCACACCACACACACAATACACACCACACAGACCACACACACACACATCATGCACGCACGCACACTTCACCCTCCTGACAGGGGGCCCTTAATGGTAGGTGATTAGCCACGGCCTGCGGGGACAATTATAATGCGGTCGTATCAAGTCGCGTGAACACGCGCCAGTGCTGATGTGAATAATTATTACTACATAATTACCACTAACATTTCCCCAGCCACAATGCGTTATGCTTCACGCACTAAATACCTCTGATACCCAGTTAGTCGTAATAATATGATGAGTAAGACAAGCTTTTTGACTATATTTACTTACGGCCTCGTGTCATTTCACGACTGGACGAAAGTTGTTTGACCATACTTCACCACACTGGTCAGTGCGGGTTAGTGAATTAGGGGAAGGGGACTAGGACTGAGATCAGATATCGCTTGATCGCCACTGATGTCGACGGGTTCATGGCACAGTGCGCTAACCACTGCGCCACCACTCCCCCAGTCAAATACTATATTGTTATTACACTGTGGTATTTTCATCAACCCACACTGCCTGGTTAAAGAGCCGCCACGACCCGCATGGCGTGGGAGGCCCTCATTTAGCAGTGGATTGACAAAAATGTCTAATTTTATATTCATCTGGCAATGTCTAAAATCCGTGAGTCTGCCAGTAGCCTCAGTTTCTGTCTTGGAATGTATCGCAATCGGAATCCTTGAATTGGTATTCATTTCATTTGAATGGCATTCACGTAAGCACGCTGACCCACAGAGATGCGTTACCTCCACTAGACAATACAGAAACGCCTGACCAAAAACAAAACCCTTAGCCACGCTGGCACGGGGATATATTTTTATTTATATATTTCAAGGGAGCAGTTTCCACGTTGGGGAATTAGGCGAAACCCACAGGTGTCGAAATCAGCCTCTTCTTACAACAGATAAGTGCTCAACCCTGACACTGTATCTACATTGTCAATGGAGTTGTTGCGATGAGTCAATTATGAAGACCATTAACCAAGTATCAAATTATGATCCGCTCCTTCTATTGTATTGTGCTCGATTGCACGGACGCGTTTGAATGTGGTGTCCGCCCACACATTCCTGCCTCGCGAATGCGGGAAACCCATTACAAGCCACGCCCCCATCGTGACGCGCAATTGTGCCGGTAACGTCACCAAGCCCAAACCCGTCACCTCCCGTTCAGCGGCACATATGGGCACAGAAATTCGCCTTTCTGAATGAATGAGGATGCGGAATCGCTTTTTTGCTCTGTTCGTTTGCAATTTCTGGGGGGGCTTCAAGCACAGTGGCACTTTCCACCAGCCCCCACCGACCACCCCCCCGCACCCACTTTCCTCTTTTCGACCAAGTTTTTATACGTAACATCTCACATGTTTATAAAAGAAAACGTTAAATGTGACCCCTCTGGATTATAACAAAGGCACTCAACACGTTCGTCAATAACTCTTGTGGCCTTAAAAGTAAACATATACAATAGGCGACGTTTTTGGCAATGACCCTTCTCCCTGGCACATAAATGAGCAATGCATTAACTTGATGAAGAGAAGTGTTTGCATCAATCGATGTGGATCACCACATGCCAAGAAACCATGCTTGGTATGTTAGGAGTTGATGGCAACCCTTAGATCAATTCAACCGGTCTTGAATCAATTCAATCCAAAACAGCAAAATATGTTTTAATTTTTGTTTCGTTCATATTGGATCGTTTTTTTTGTTAACAGAGTAATCATACATATACAGCCCCACCGCTATGGACGGACAGACGGAGGGAAGTTGTAAAATGTAAAACACTAAAACAGGAACGGAGTATAAAAGAGTGAAAGGAAAGCGGAGACAGAAGCGAGTGATTGTTTTCTGTTAAGTTTATTTCGTTTAACCGGGCGAGAACCCAAGGAACAAAGATAAAGTATCACTTGCAAGAGTGACCTGGGTCACCGGGGATGGCAGTAGCAACACCCGACGAACTACAAATACATCCGAACAAGAAGACACCGTTAAGCGCTTTCATCATCAAACTACGGCCCATAACATCTAACGGAGAGTGCCTTTGCCTACAGAGGTCGGGCAGTTCACAAACATTGGTTCAAGCAAGCCCGAATCTGCCGATGAGACGATGAAGATGGGCACCTGTCCAGAGTTTAGCTCGTGTTGAACCAACGCTGCAGAAATGACGCATTCCCAAAAGGCCGTGTGGCTGATAAAATGTTTACAAAATACTTCAAATGGCCTCTGTGGAGGGGAGGTTTATGTGAAGGCGGTATATTGTCTGCTTAATTATTGTGTTGCTTATACTGTATTCTCCACAGGGATGGACGCTCCTATGAGAGAAGTGGATTTATTAACCGAAACGATTGGACCAGCAAACGTTTAATGGGACTTAGGACTTTGATATAGTGATGTCTGTCTCAACACACCCTGCGAAAGAAAGTAACCGTATTAAATGTTTCTAATAATTTGCTGAAGATCATGCCCTTTGGTTCTTATAAAGAATGGCATCAACTAATCTGAGAATCTTCTTGGTTCTTTCGGTAAAGTCACGTAGAAGGGAAGTAATAAAATAATAAAAATAAAACATAATAAAACAATTCTCACGACGTTTCGGCCACAACGCAAGCAGCCATCCTCAGGCGAAGAATGAAACACCCCAAGCTTGGAGCGTATATTTAAGCTGGGTTAGAAGGGGGGGAGGTGGGAAGAAGAGCGCCTAAACAAAATAATTTGCATATCAAGAGGAATTCAGCATATGGAAAATGCGTAGGAGGTGGGCGGGGGGGGTTCCAAATCAATACTATGCCCGTGCATTATGCAGGATTAGCAGCATCAAAGGGGGGGGGGAAGGGGGGGAGCATTAACAAAGGAAAGGAATGTTAATAGTATGTAGCTGTAGTTACTAAACAACCACGTAAAAAACTACAGTATAAACTGCATGACAAACTAAAGTATAAACTACATAGCATCATCAGTAAACTTACTATACTCTACAATAAGCTGAGTTACTAACAGTAAGTAATACATGAAAAAATTCTACGTTGTAAAAAATTATATAATATGCTTCTATCTAAACTTTATTCTCTTACATCACACGCGTCTATACCGTACTATATACTTCCATAGGCAAAACCAACATTAAATTACATACTGTATTGCTATAAACCACCCTATACCTTATACATTTTTAATATAACACTATGTATTATTCTACCCACCCTAATGTGTATCAAAATGGTTTATTACGTCCTTCCAGTGATTGCTAAGCCAGAATCCATCTTCTCGGTTAAAATTGTCTCTGTGTTTGTAAATGTGGATCGCCTCATGTACGAATCTCTCATGATAGCCAGATGGCTTGCAGAGAACCTCTGTCTTGGAGAAGTCAATGTCATGTGAGCCCACTGAGTTGTAACAGTGATCTGCCACGGCTGAGGTGTTTGTCCTACAGTGTTTCAGGTCAGCTTTATGTTCACGGATGCGGTCCGAGACATGTCGTTTGGTTTCCCCAATGTAACTGCTACCACAGAGGCAACTTAGTTTGTAGACACCAGGGTACTGTATGTCTGGAACCACATCTTTTACAGACGGTACCAGATCACGGATTTTATGTACTGTGTTGAATCGGACCTGGATCTTGTGTTTAATCAGGATTTTGGAGATCTTTTTTGTGACCCCAGCAATGTAGGGTAAGGTGATGGTCTTGAAAGGCTCCTCAACAGGATCCTTCTTGGTGGTTGGAGTGATGGCTTTGCGGATTGTGTAGTCGGAGTAACCAATAGCCTTAAGAGCTTGGCGTACGTGTTTGAGTTCACTGGAAATGTGTTCATGGTCGGAGATGCATTGGGCTCTATGATATAGAGTCTTGATGAGGGAATTCTTCTGGGATGGATGGTGGTGGGAATCCGGTTTTAGATAAGCATCCGTGTGGGTGGCTTTCCTGTAGACATAGTGGCTCATTGAACCATCAGGTCTCCTTTTGATTAGGACATCCAAAAAGGGTAGCTTGCCATCATTTTCGACTTCCATGGTGAATCTGATGGCTGGGTGTATGGAATTGATATGGTCGAGAAATTGGTCTAGAGCAGGCCGGCCATGTGGCCAGATGACAAAAGTGTCGTCTACGTACCTCTTCCATAAGGTCGGGCGTAGAGTGGCAGTCTGGATGGCGTCCGTCTCAAATTTCTCCATGAAGATGTTGGCTACAACCGGAGATAAGGGGGAGCCCATTGGGGTGCCCTCAATTTGCTTGTAGAAGGTTCCATTCCAGGTGAAGTATGTATTGGTTAAGCAGTGTCTCACCAGGGGGGGTACCCCAGCATTCAGTCCTTGATGAACCAAGTCTTCAATGATTGCGATGGTGTCAGGCACAGGCACCTTGGTGAACAAGGAAACCACATCAAAACTGACAAGCAGGTCGTCTGGGGACAGGGCAATCCCCTTGATTGTTGATACCAGGTCAGTAGAGTTTAGTACTGCAGAGGTGGTTTTTCCAGTGAAAGGCCGTAGGATTTCGGACAAAAAACGAGCCAGTTTGTAAGTCGGGGAGTTGATAGTAGAGACAATGGGACGAAGAGGTGTATCTTCTTTATGTATCTTTGGCAAGCCGTACAATCTTGGTGGCCTGGCTGCAGAAGGTTTCAACGAGAACTGTTTGGTCTGATCAATTAATGCGGTTGAAGCAGAAATGATGTTGTTGGTTTTGGAGACGAGGCTGTTGGTGGGGTCTCTTTTTATTTTTGTATAGCTGCCATCGGTGAGTAGTTCTTGAATTTTGTTGTTGTATTCTATTTTGTCCATGATGACAGTGGCATTGCCTTTGTCGGCTGAGAGGATGACAATGTCATCCCTCTTTTTTAATTGAGCTAATTCAAAACGCTCATCTTTGCTGATGTTGCTAGCTGGCATCTTAGCGTTTTTGAGGGTTACAGAGATTTCCGATCTTGCTACGTCTGCAGCGATGTGACTCAAGCCCTTGAGAGCTACATCTACTCGAGCAATTATATCATTAACTGGTATGTGTCTAGGTGTGACTGCAAAGTTTAGTCCTTTAGCTAAAACGGATTTCAAACCTTCAGAAATAGGACTGTTACTGCGATTAATTACGACTTTGTTAACATCTAGCTTTTCAATGTGTGGGTCCGGTTTCTTGTTTGAGAGGCGGTTGAATTTGGAAATCAAGTTGTCCTTACATTTAGTCGACATAGCGGCAGCTGAAGAGGCAGTCATTTTTTCCACATGTTCCCAATCCGATGTGGACATTGTTGCACTCAAGGATAAGTGTGATTTGTAGAGTGTCTTGTCTAACTGATCTAGTTCGGTGCGCGTAAGTCTGATTTTCTCTGAGATAAGAGCTAAGCTAGTTCTAGACAGAATTCGTTTCGCATTAGAAGAAGTTACAGCAGCAGATGTTAGTGTAAATGCGTTCGGTATTACCTTAGAGTCGCGGCATCTCTTCAGAAAGGTGAGAGACTCGATTAGCTGAGCCTTCTTGTCCCGGAGCTTGTTGAAGGATCTCAAAGTTATGTGGAAACCCTCCCCGTAGAGGCGGTTAAATTTCGATTTAAAGCTTTCGTGACTGCAGGGATTCATCTTCTTGGTTCTTTCGGTAAAGTCACGTAGAAGGGAAGTAATAAAATAATAAAAATAAAACATAATAAAACAATTCTCACGACGTTTCGGCCACAACGCAAGCAGCCATCCTCAGGCGAAGAATGAAACACCCCAAGCTTGGAGCGTATATTTAAGCTGGGTTAGAGGGGGGGGAGGTGGGAAGAAGAGCGCCAAAACAAAATAATTTGCATATCAAGAGGAATTCAGCATATGGAAAATGCGTAGGAGGTGGGCGGGGGGGGTTCCAAATCAATACTATGCCCGTGCATTATTGGATGTCCTAATCAAAAGGAGACCTGATGGTTCAATGAGCCACTCTGTCTACAGGAAAGCCACCCACACGGATGCTTATCTAAAACCGGATTCCCACCACCATCCATCCCAGAAGAATTCCCTCATCAAGACTCTATATCATAGAGCCCAATGCATCTCCGACCATGAACACATTTCCAGTGAACTCAAACACGTACGCCAAGCTCTTAAGGCTAATGGTTACTCCGACTACACAATCCGCAAAGCCATCACTCCAACCACCAAGAAGGATCCTGTTGAGGAGCCTTTCAAGACCATCACCTTACCCTACATTGCTGGGGTCACAAAAAAAAAAAAAAGATCTCCAAAATCCTGATTAAACACAAGATCCAGGTCCGATTCAACACAGTACATAAAATCCGTGATCTGGTACCGTCTGTAAAAGATGTGGTTCCAGACATACAGTACCCTGGTGTCTACAAACTAAGTTGCCTCTGTGGTAGCAGTTACATTGGGGAAACCAAACGACATGTCTCGGACCGCATCCGTGAACATAAAGCTGACCTGAAACACTGTAGGACAAACACCTCAGCCGTGGCAGATCACTGTTACAACTCAGTGGGCTCACATGACATTGACTTCTCCAAGACAGAGGTTCTCTGCAAGCCATCTGGCTATCATGAGAGATTCGTACATGAGGCGATCCACATTTACAAACACAGAGACAATTTTAACCGAGAAGATGGATTCTGGCTTAGCAATCACTGGAAGGACGTAATAAACCATTTTGATACACATTAGGGTGGGTAGAATAATACATAGTGTTATATTAAAAATGTATAAGGTATAGGGTGGTTTATAGCAATACAGTATGTAATTTAATGTTGGTTTTGCCTATGGAAGTATATAGTACGGTATAGACGCGTGTGATGTAAGAGAATAAAGTTTAGATAGAAGCATATTATATAATTTTTTACAACGTAGAATTTTTTCATGTATTACTTACTGTTAGTAACTCAGCTTATTGTAGAGTATAGTAAGTTTACTGATGATGCTATGTAGTTTATACTTTAGTTTGTCATGCAGTTTATACTGTAGTTTTTTACGTGGTTGTTTAGTAACTACAGCTACATACTATTAACATTCCTTTCCTTTGTTAATGCTCCCCCCCTTCCCCCCCCCCCCTTTGATGCTGCTAATCCTGCATAATGCACGGGCATAGTATTGATTTGGAACCCCCCCCGCCCACCTCCTACGCATTTTCCATATGCTGAATTCCTCTTGATATGCAAATTATTTTGTTTAGGCGCTCTTCTTCCCACCTCCCCCCCCTCTAACCCAGCTTAAATATACGCTCCAAGCTTGGGGTGTTTCATTCTTCGCCTGAGGATGGCTGCTTGCGTTGTGGCCGAAACGTCGTGAGAATTGTTTTATTATGTTTTATTTTTATTATTTTATTACTTCCCTTCTACGTGACTTTACCGAAAGAACCAAGAAGATGAATCCCTGCAGTCACGAAAGCTTTAAATCGAAATTTAATCTGAGAATATTCATATTTTCTCCATTCCTATTAGTTTATTTACGTTTCCCATACATTTTTGGACCAGCATCTTATAATTCTGCTGTGAATAACTCTGACGAAAGCGTGCCTCCTCGTCTGACTCTCCGTCTCACGTGCATTCTGATGCCTGTTGTTCATGTGATACATACCTTCACATAAGCCGCCATATATTTGCAAGGACCATCGTGTCTCGTCATATACTATCTTGTCTCGAAAGATACCCATCATGTATAGACCCATACTATCACGTCAATACAAAACAAACCATCATACCCAAGCATGTACCATCACGTCCCGGCATGTACCATCTTGCTTTGTGGATTTGGCGAGGTGTGAATATGAATGGGAGGCAAGCATGAGGTCCTTAGTCTCGCTCGCGTGATTTCAGACTAACCCCCCCCACATCACGACAATGGAATGCACTTCCACGCACAGAACCCGACCCACGCACCTATATAGACCCATTAATGGAATGGATTTGCCGTATTCTTCAGAAAGTGGACGCACCAAAAACTTGTGCCCGGTGTCAAAGTATGCAAAGGCAAAGACCGCCCCCCCGTATAACTTTTGACACACTATTGAAGCGAGTACCATTAGCGAGCACCTGTTAAGGCTGGCACGGGCCACGAGATGGCCGGATGTGACCAACACCACATCCGGCCACCTTTGTCTCCCCAGTTGTAGTCTTTTTACACACCGCATCAGGTACTCATTTAAGGCTGAGTTGACCTAAGGTAGGCCCAGCATGGGTCACAGATCACTGGTGTTGGCCGTGAGCGGTATTCGAACTCGGGTTGCTGGGAAAGCTGATCACACACACACACACTACTGCATAAGATGCACCCCAACTTTTTATTTGAAAAGCATTGGGGGGTAAAAGTTCCTATTATAATACGGAACATACGGTACTTTAAAACGACAGGATAAATAACCCAAATCACACGCAAGGCATGCTTCTTGAGCAACTGCTGCAGGCTTTGTAATAAACTTTGTTTTCTTAAGCGAATTATTTGGTCAAGCTGCTTCTGCTTGCAGCGTCGGCAAAGGTGCACAGGAACAAACAAAACAAAGTCAAGGCATTCGTCAATAACAATGTGGCCTTAAATTTCGATTTAAAGCTTTCGTGACTGCAGGGATTCATCTTCTTGGTTCTTTCGGTAAAGTCACGTATTTTCCTTCTACGTGACTTTACCGAAAGAACCAAGAAAATGTGGCCTTAATTTTAAAAAGGCGACGTTTTGGGCAATGGCCCTTCATAGCACAGATGGGGTCATAGCGCAGAACGTCACCTATCACTGTATATATCGTTTTCTTCTTCTTCTAAGGACGAATGTGTGGAGTGTTTCTGCTTTCTTGAGCTACCGTCGTATTCTCCGGATGATAAGACGCACCACCCCACCCACACCTCTTCTGTTTCAAGGGTTGGGTTGTGCGATTGAAGTGGAATCGTTTTGTCGCCAAAAGAAACGCGTGGCGCCTCGCCCCCAGACAGGAGGCCACAGCAACGACATGAATGAAGGCTTAGGAGAAGAGGTGTTTTGAATGTACATTGACATCCCTTGTTGTCACTCCACTGCTGGATGGAGGCCTCCTCCCCCACTCCGAGAGTTGCTTGGCCATACCTCGCCTGCGGTAAAAGTGCAGGGGCCGGTGCCCGGTTCAGATATTATTTGCCACTCATTAAAGTTAGCCGTGGCCTGGAATCTAACTGAGTTGACCAGCATTATAGTGGGGTGCGCTAACCACTGCCCACCACCGCTTTACCTCCGAGCAATAATAAAAAATATTGCCCTGTATACAGGAAAGCCGATATGAACCCCAGGGCCCATTTTTTAGGGGCTTCTGCATTTCGATGTTTGCCCAATTCCACGTGTGAGTATTTGGCTTCGTGTGAGAGAGCACCTGGAGAAAACAAGCGTGCGAGGGGATAGCGCTCAGAGGGCCACACAGATGGATTCAATTCACGTATATCGATCCAAGTGAAATGTGTTGTTTGGGAACAAAACACACTGCTTTGCTGCCATCTCCTGGCCACCTCCTCTGCCTCGCCACGTAGAATGACATAAGACTTTCATCCGTCAGCCTTTAAGCAAACTGATTATTGTTTAAATCGTATTTGTTTAGCTCTTAATTTGGCAAAATTCCATCTCCAAGAATTACCAATGATCAATGTCACTGTTATGCGACGAACATACATACTCTCGGTGGCAGAGCGGGTGGGGAGGTGCTGGCCTCTTGCCGTGTGGACCACAGGTCACTTAAGGTATCTTTGGGGTAACTCTGTGTTGTCCACTTCCGCGGGCGGTTTTTACAATCTATCACGAAGGGGGGTTGTAACAGTCCTGCGAGAGATCCAAAACGGAGTCTCCGTCTCAAGACATGCCAAGAATAAAATTGGGAAGTAAAATATCAGAAATATATTTTTAAAAAATACAACTGCATCTCCTCGTTTAAACAGAGAGACACTTTGACTTCTGAATAAAGTTTAAATTTTATATAAATTTAAGGACAAAAAAAACACAACGCAAGACAGCATTGTCAGAGCAGTGTCTGCTTCCACGCTCAAGTGGACAATATCAGCCGCCTCGCCATTCACAGCAGACAAAGGCCAACCGAGGCGACCTGGGCGTGAAATCAATGGCTATTAAATGACAGAGATAATGGAGGGGACAAAGAGAAATGTGTGGCCATGGCAAAACGGACCTCCGTGGTCGCCCGTGTGGCGTCAAAGATAAAATGGCATCGACATGAATGATTGCGCTCGCGTGTCTGGAACGTGTCCCAGCCACGCGGGCACAAGAGTGTGGTGCTGATGGTGTCTGCGTGGCTGCAGGCGATGGATGTGGCCATGGCAGTGATGTAAGGAGCATGATGATGGTGGTGGTGGGTGGGTGTGTGGTTGGTGGTGATGGTGGTTTCTGTGTGTGTGTGTGGATAGTAGTGATGATATTGGTGTGAGTGTGAGTGATGAGGTTGGTGGTGGTAATGGTGAGTGATGGTGATGTTGGTGATTAAGGACAATAGGGATGCACGGGAGAGGATGCAGGCGAAGTTGAATGAGCACAGGAAGGAAATCAGAAGCGGGCACAGGATATGACCGCTCACTGGCAGAAACAAGCAGAGGAGATGGAAGATAATGGTGTAAGTGAAGGCGCGTGTGATGGTGCCACGTGGTGGTGAGCGATGGGGACAAGGATGTGATGTTGGTGGAAATGGTGCCGCGTGTGGTGGTGATAATGTCGATAATGATGCGCGATGGTGGTGATGTGTGGGTTGTTGTGATGGTGGTGGCCTCCCGTAGGTCGACTCAGCCTCAAATTAGTACCTGGTGCGATGTGTAACCACATTGCCACTAGGAAGACAAAGGCGGCCGGGCGTGGTGCTGGCCATCCCCCACTCCCTCGTGTGCCGTTCCGGCCTTCATAGGTGCTCGCTAACATCACTTGCCCCAATAGTATGCGAAGGCTACACGGGGGATCTTTGTCTTTGTTGATCTGGTAGTTGTGTGTGGATTCTCGTGATGGTGGTGGTGATGTGTGGTTAAGTTATCACGGTCGGGGGGCACAGGTGGTGCATCGGCCAGTCATCTCAGTCGACCCATGGCACCACCTGAGTCTGCTCCCGTGACCTCCTGCCAGCGGGCGTTCGACACTTCACGTGGCCTTTAATGTGCACCTAGCCTGGCACAAGCGCCGTTTGTGACGTCACCGTCACTTAGTGGCGAATGGCGGTTGTTGTTGTGTGGATTGTATTGATGGTGTGTGGATGATGGTGGCCGTGATATTGATGGCGTTCATTGTTGACACGCTTTGCGCCGTACATTTGGATGTGAAATATAAGATCTCGCATGAAAAAGATTGACATCTCAATGAACTCTCAGTTTAATTATTTCGTTGTTTTTTTATCGTAAATTATTGTGTATTTTATTCTTATTTTGAAGATGTTTAAAAAAAATCTTGACGGTCTTACACAATAATATTTACGGTTATTAGTGGCGAATATTCACTTATTCAGCGAAGGAGCTGTCTCGGGCTGAGCTCCAGAAAATATTTTCCCATTCCTGCCGGGTGGTGAGAGGGGGGGGGGATAGAAAGTTCCATACAATAATTCACGACTAATTAATCCCAATTTATGTGCAATGGCGGCTATTTGCCCCCCATAAAAAAAAACCTACAAAAGATGAACATCTTTCTTGATTTTAATCTTTCGTGACTGCAGAAAATCCATTCTCTTTAGTTCTTTCGGTAAAGTCACGTCAGTAGAAAAATAAAACAAAACTAAAAATAATATATCACGACGTTACGTGACTTTATCGAAAGAACCAAAGACTCAATTTCGATTTAAAGCTTTCGTGACTGCAGGGATTCATATTATTGGTTCTTTCGGTAAAGTCACGTAGAAGAGAAATAATAAAGTAATAAAAATAAAACAATATTTTATACTTTATTCTACGTGACTTTACCGAAAGAACCAAGAAAACCCAAGACTACTAAAATATTCTTAAGTTTTTTCGGTAAAGTCACGTAGGTAAAAACATTAAAAAGTAAAATAAAATAAAAATCACGACGTTTCGGAGGCAACACAAGCTTCCGTCTTCAGGTGGAAGCTTGTGTTGCCTCCGAAACGTCGTGATTTTTATTTTTATTTTACTTTTTAATGTTTTTACCTACGTGACTTTACCGAAAAAACCTAAGAATATGAATCATTGCAGTCACGAAAGCTTCAAATCTAGGACTACTAAAATCTTTGCTTCTCTTACTCTTTACAATTGCAAAATCGCCGCGGTACCTTAGCTGGGGCGGGGCAGGGGGCGGTCTCCAATGTGAACCTCCGGTACAGTCGTGCGGGCAAATGGTCGCGGCCCCTCACCGCCCACGTTGTCCGACTCACGGGGGAGCCATGGCAGGACGGGAGGTAAGGAGCCATGTGGCCACGGCAAGACAAAGATCCCCCGTGTAGCCTTCACAGACTGTAGGGGCAAGTGCTGTTAGCGAGCAGCTATAAAGGCCGGCACGGCACACGAGTGGGTGGGTGGCCAGCATCACGCCCGGTCGCCTTTGTTTCCCTAGTGACGGTGTTTACACATCGCACCAGGTACTCATTTGAGGCTGAGTCGACCTAGGGGTGGTCCCGATAACCGTCACTGGGCGTTGGCCGTGAGCGGGAATCGAACTTGTGTCGCCAGGTTCACAGCGCAGCGTAGCGCGCTAACCACTGCACCACCGCTCCTCCACATTGTGGGACAATCGTCTTCAGGCTGTGTTCTAGGATGTGGTGGTGGTGCTATTATCGCTTGTTTAGCCGTGGCAGGGTGACGGCTGTGTGCAGGGTGACGGCTGTGTGCAGGGTGACGGCTGTGTGCAGGGTGACGGCTGTGTGCAGGGTGACGGCTGTGTGCAGGGTGACGGCTGTGTGACGATGAGCCCACAATGAGGCCTCGTCAGATCAGCAAAGCCGAGCCTGAATATTGCGTGGATGTGTTGCACCGTGGTGCATACAACATGAACACAGGATTTGTTTGGGTTCGATCGCGTAAAAGTCCGTGTCATCGGTTGTAAATGCTGTGGCTTTGCTCTCCAACACAGCGGTGTGCTGCACCAGTGACGAATGGGCCACGTTCTGTTTACGTGACAAGCCTTACTAAGTTGGCTGTGTCGGGTGGTGGCGGGTTTAACGAGACATTTATACATTTACGCGATTAACGCCCCAAAAAACCCTGTAATTGCAGATGCTATTGGTCGCGAAAGGCTGCGTGTTGAAGTGCATACAAACAGGTTGATGCGGAGCAAAGTGCGTGCTCCCCAACTTCGCTTAACCCCGCACTGATAGCGGTGGTGAGGTTTACGTCAAATGACTCCCCTTCATCCAGCAGTGGACTGAGAATGAGGTATCAACTTCGGTTGCCACCTGTCCGGAGATCTGCATCGGGATGTTGAGAATCAATTTGGTGCCGAGATGTGTGGCACCTCCCTTCAGCACGCTTGGCTACGTACGGCGCGAAAGAAGTTCAACGTAGAGTAACATCCATGTTCGTACCGCGCGTGTTTAGTAGACACAGGCTGACCAAGAACTATATCCGGGGTTTGGCCTAAAGTGGGGAAAAGTTGGCAACCTTAGGGGGCGGACAATGTCCACTCAATGACCCCGACATCAAACCCGTGTGTGTGTGTGTGGCCTCCCCTAGGTGGACTCGGCCTCAAATAAGTACCTGGTTGCAGTGTGTAAACATCGCCACCAGGGGAGACAAAGACGGCCGGGCGCGGTGTTGGAAACCCACCCCCTCGTGCGCCGTTTCCGCCCTTCATAGGTGCTACTACTCGCAAACAGCACTTGCCCCAACACTCTGCTCAAGGCGATACGGGGGGGGGGGGGCTTCTTTGTCTTTGTGGCGTGCAGGAAGAGGCGACGGCTGCGACGGGGGGCTCCGCGTGGTACACGCACCCCGTGTACGCGCGCTACTGGAGCCACTACCGCGGCGCACAGGCCTGGACGCAGAGGCACCGGAACGCGCGGCGGAGAGCGCTGACGGAGGCCGCGTGAGTGGGCGCCGTTACCACGACCCATAGATACACCGCCCAGCCACTTCCCTCATGACTAACTAGCCAACCAACTCATTACACGACCCATAGATACACCAGCCAGCCACCTACCCCATGCCTAACTAGCCAACCAGCGCATTACACAACCCATAGATAGACTGCCCAGCCACCTCCCCCATGCCTAACTAGCCAACCAGCGCATTACACAACCCATAGATAGACTGCCCAGCCACCTCCCTCATGCCTAACTAGCCAGCCAGCACATTACACGACCCATAGATACACCGCCCAGCCACCTACCCCATGCCTAACTAGCCAACCAGCGCATTACACAACCCATAGATAGACTGCCCAGCCACCTCCCTCATGCCTAACTAGCCAGCCAGCACATTACACGACCCATAGATACACCAGCCAGCCACTTCCCCCATGCCTATCTAGCCAACCAGCGCATTACACAACCCATAGATACACCGCCCAGCCACCTACCCCATGCCTAACTAGCCAACCAACTCATTACACGACCCATAGATACACCACCCAGCCGCTTCCCCCATGCCTAAATAGCCAGCCAGCCCATTACACGACCCATAAATACACCAGCCAGGCACTATAACGATCTCTAACTAGCCCACTACACGACCCATAAATACGCAAGCTAGCCAGCCATTAGCCCTATGTCTAACTATCCAACCAGCCTATGTAGCCAGCCAGTCCTATATCACCGTCGGCCATACTCTGTCCACTGCTGGATTGAAGGCCTCTCCAAGCCATCACCATCTCCCAGTCCTGTAATGTAGCAATCCTAGCACCTTCTCACAAGCTCATGTCACTCACCGTGTCTATAGTTGACGTCCTCTTGGGCGCGCTTTCTCCTTTGGCTGCCACTCCAACGTTAGTCTCGACCACCGGCCTTCATCCCTTCTAGCTATGTGTCCTGCCCAATCTCACTTCATGTTCTATATTTGTTTTATTCCCGAGTTGAATTTGTTTTCTCTTTGTCGCTGCACAGGCAAGGCCTGGACTGGAGCTGCCTAGTCGGGCTCCCATTTCCGTACGATCCATCGCATCCCTACGCTGCATCTCACCACGGCCCCCAATCACACCCTCCGCAAGCTGCCGGCCATCAGAGACGTCATCATCAGCAGCAGCATCATTATCATCATCAGCATCATCATCATCATCAGAAGCACGAGGAAGTGCCAGAACATCATCACTTCTCGACACAGGCTACCGAGCATCAGAGAGAGCATCAGCAGCATCATCACCACAATCAGCAGCAGCAGCATCATTATCATCAGCATCATCAGAAGCACGAGGAAGTGCCAGAACATCATCACTTCTCGATACAGGCTACCGAGCATCAGAGAGAGCATCAGCAGCATCATCACCACAATCAGCAGCAGCAGCAGCGGCAGCATTGGCAGCAGCAACTGATTGAGGAAGTGCCGGATCTGAGGAGCGAAGAACCAGACGAGGATTCGGAGTCCGAGTTGGAATCGGAGGCGGAGAGCGACGTGGAGATCACGGACGAGCTGCGCGCGTATTTCGCCGAGACGGAGCGACACCGCGAGGAGAGGAGTGAGTGCCGATGAGCCAGGCGCCGGACCCATCGCAACCGCACACTCACCGCAGGCGTCGCACCCCGCGTAACTTTTATCGCCTAGGTATCGAATCCATCTTGTCGCTCGACGACCCACGTCTCATTAGAATCTTGCAGGCAAGCGTTGTAGGTGTCATCAGGAAGAGGGGGTGTTGTGATTGGTGGCAGACGTTTTTTACCAAAGTTTTGCAGCCTTAGGTAATACCAATTTCTGCAGTGGCCCATGCATTCTCAGCCAGGTGATGCTGGTGGCGGCGGCTCACGAAACCTGTAACCCAGCACTGGAGGTGAGGGTTGGTGGATCACGCAAAATGTTGTGAAGCTCCCTTGCCGTGGGGCGGCGAGTTGCCATACCCTGGCTCGCCAGGAGAAGGCGGGGAACAGCAACTGGACTAATCTCCATCTGCCCAATCCATATGTTACGGAGTGTTGCCCAACTTGCAAGCGTGGGCTTTCTCTGGGCGCTCTGGTTTTCCTCCAAAGTGCATGAACACCACGATAATTGGCCGAAGACATCTTCATTTAAAGTCATATCATGCAGGACCCTCCTGAAAAAGAGCCATAGGACTCGGGTTTGGTTGCCTGGGTTAAGTTATTTGGTCTCTTGAAGTGTGGCATTGATAGGCCCTCTCTGTGCTGATAGCGCCCTCTGCAGGCTGCGTTTGCTGCACTGCATGCACTCTTTAAATTATGAATCGCATCCCGCTGTGCTTTAGTTAAATCCGTGAGAGTCCACAAACCCCTCGTGTGTGCCTCATCAGCTTTCATGGGTACACTCGCTAAAAGCACTCGCCGTAACAGTCTGTCAAAAGCTATTTGGGGGATCATTGTCATTGCACATGTGCACCCATATGTGATCGGCGCTAATGCCAGTGCTCTCTCCCTCTCTCAGGGCTGGAGCAGGAGCAGGAAGATGAGCGAGTGGAGGGAATGGTGTGGGCAGATGAGCCGCCGGGGGCGAGGCAGGTAATGAGCTCGCTCACCTCGACTCGTCTGACACGGAACTCGCATCACAAGCAATGTGTGTGTACGTAAGTGCACTTGCATGCTTGTGTAGCCGCGTGTGTACATTGCATGTGTGGGGAGTGGTAGTGTAGTTGTTAGCGCGCTGCGCTACGAAGCTGGCGACCCGAGTTCGATTCCCGTTCACGGCCAACACCAGTGACGATTATCTGAACCGGTCCAGGGCCTTCCTTAGGTAGACTCGGCCTTAAATGAGTACCTGGTGCGGTGTGTAATCCTCTCCACTGGGGAGGCGCAGGCGGCCGGGCGTGGTGGTGGCCACCCCACCCCCCCCTCGTGTGCCGTGACGCCCTTCATAGGTACTCGCTAACAGCACTTGCCCCAACAGCATGTTGACGGCTAAACGCAGGGGATCTTTGCGTTCTGCGTGTGCGCGTGCAGGCGAGTAGCCGGGCTCCACAAGAACGACCGGGCGAGCGTCGGCGCGTCGAGATGGCGCGTCTGTACGGCGAGGAGGCGTGCGTACGGATCCTCGCGCTGGAGGCCGCGATGCAGCTGTCGTTTGACCAGCAGTGCGACCGCACGCGGCCAAAGTACTGGCCCATCATCCCACTCAAGCTGTGACGGCGACGGACAGGCACTTGGCCCATTAACACCAGTCAAGCGTTGGGCACGCAGCCACAGCTACCAGTGAGAGCGCCGGTCCATTTCACCCCTTGAGGACTTTTTCACTCAAATACTGTCCCCTTACATGTCTTTCAACTTCGCGTCCATCCAACTCAAGTTAATGGCCCCACATCCGGCCGAAAGGCACTGGCCCCATTACGCACATGGAGTCAATGGACGTACAGCTGCAGGACGGAATGATAATCGATTCCTGGATGTGATCGTGACCCTGAAACGTGACCTTTCGTCAGCTCGTGGACGGGCTGAACTCCTGCATCCCTATCGTTCACACGAGTGAGTCGACCAGGGTGTTCCATCGGTGTCGTCGGCTGAAATGTCAACATTTTTAGCTGCTCCGTTTCTAAATGTTAAATTCCTCTCCACCGTATGGTGTTTGTGTGTGCACGTATGTTTGTTATGTGAGACTGAGTGTGGTGTATGTGTGTATTTGTATGTGTGAGGAGCGGTCGCGCGCTGTGCTATGAATCCGGCGACCCGAGTTCGATTCTCGCTCACGGCCAACACCGGTGACGATTATCTGAACCGCTCCTGGGCCTCCCCTAGGTCGACTCAGCCTCAAATGAGTACCTGGTGCGGTGTGTAAAAACATCGCCACTGGAGAGACAAAGACGGTCGGGCGTGGTGTTGGCCACCCCACCCTCTCGTGTACCGTGCCGGCCTTCATAAGTACTCCTTAACAGCACTTGGCTCAACAGTCTGTTAAGGTTATACGGGGGATCTTTGTTTTTTTGGAGAGTGGTAGCACAGTTTTAGTGATCAACATCGTCACTGGAAAGCCAAAGGCTGCTGGCCATTGTTTTGCGCCAGCCTTAATAGGCACTGTTCATAGTACTTGCCCAAACAGTATACGTTGGCAAAAAGAGAGGGATGCTTGTATTTTTTTTGTATGCGTGTGTGTAATTTAGAATGTTTTGAAAGGTGCAGTGGGAAATGTAGTTCTGAGGGTTCAATAATAAACAAATAAAAACTTGACCGCGTCGTTGTCGTAATTTCTCTGACGTTAGTTTAAGGGAGGCTGTTATAGTGCATACTTGTGAAGTAACGGACGAGATTAAGGCGCAGCCCTGCAGTTGCAAGCTCATGGCACCGCTCGGGAGCTCCCACCTCAAGAGGGACATTTTGAGGCCTCCTCTTGCATGCTGTTGCATGCTGGCCAGACGACTTTGAAAAGACGCGAGACTAACCCACACTTTACCCCAACCATCAAGCGTCACCTGCCGATCGACTGGTGTAAGAAACTTACGCAGTTGCCTCAACTGCCGCGCCGGGAAATGGAATCGAACCGGCGACCTCTGGTGCGCTGATCTTATGGTACCACGGCGGCGTCGTGCACAATACACTCGGTGCGGTGATTCTCCAATCGGCTGTGTAACTCCTACGGAGAAAATGCTGTTAGCGAGCACCTATTATTTTTGCAATATATCTTTATGTTACCAGTTAAGGCCCATTGAGCTGCGATGTGGCTCTTTTTTCAGACGCGATCTGGCTATCACAAATTAAGGCTCAACGAAGCGGCTTATGCCGTGGGCATTTATAGCAGCCAAATGCTCTAAACGCGTATTGATGTTGATTTTAAATGTGGAGGGAAAACCCGAAGGACCCGGAGAAAAATCCACGCAACCCACGGGGAGAGACACACACAGACTCCAAATATACAGCAGGCGTCAGGGTCTGGATCGAACCCAGACTTCCTGCATCGCAGGCGAGGAAGTTCAGGCTCTTGTAACATAAACATGCAATTGAATGCAATAAATATTTAAAATATCTATATTTGAAAGTTGTGGTGACATGAATTAGCGAATCTCGATGAAAGTGAATGGAGGTCGTCACGTCGGTGTATACAAGTTGATAATCGATTATCCAGCTACCAATAACGACAGTTGATCATAGATTAATTCGATTATCCATCCGGCTGCTTCCAACGTCATCCGGCTGCTGTCAAGGGCCGATCCGGCGAAACCGCTCCAAAGGCTCTGCCCAGTCCGGATATCGGCACTGCGTGCGTGACAAAAAAATGAGTGGCTACGCTTGATTTCAGTGTTAAATATGAAATATAGTATTATACACTACATGCAACTTAAACAATGAAAATACTGCACGTATACTCTATACATCACCCCAAGATGCAGTCTTCGAGATTGGAGGGCTAAGTATGGTGCAGTAAATACGGTAACTTTTTAAAGTAGGACATTTATCCTCTTTGGTTCTTTCGGTAAAGTCACGTAGGTAGAAAGATAAAATAAAAAATATCACGACGTTTCGATCGCAACACAAGCGGTCGTATAATCCAGCAGTGGAACTGCTGAAGTTTCACTGCTGGATTCTTTTTTCCTTGTGAGGACGACCGCTTGTGTTGCGATAGAAACGTCGTGATACATTATTTTTTTTAAATTAATTTTTCTACCTACGTGACTTTACCGAAAGAACCAAAGAGTATGGATTCCTGCAGTCACGAAAGCTTCAAATTAGGATATTTAGGTTTGTCTATTTGTACGTTTATGCGAATTTCATATCGTAAAAAAATGCAGAACACAAAAAACGCACATACACAACACCTACAAATATAATGTCATACAAGTTTGTGCAAAATACAAGCTCATTTAAATCACGATTCGTGATTATTGGGCGCCCCCGAAGCCTCCGGATAATCGATGATCGAACCGCATTTTGATCGAGTTTCTTTACCCAGGCAAATGTCTCAACCGAGTCTCGTGACTGTCATGATGTCATCTCAGGGAGAGGCCCTGCCGAGTTTTCGCAGTAGGGGGCGATGATCGCTGTTGACGTGTGTGATCAACGGTAGCAGAGCAGAGACCTCTGATGATATTATTCATAATCAACTCTGGCGAATTGCCCGATGATGCTGGATGCAATTACCAGCGAAACGTCGTACTACTCAAACATTGTAAATGTTGTGGTTTCACGCTTCAACACACCGGTGGGCTAAAGCAGTGAACTATTTTGTCTTTTGTCAACGTGACACTTTTTTGCTGATTGGCCGCGTCGGGTGGTGGAGGGTTACAACACATTTATAAATAACGCGATCTAAACACAAAAAGTGTTGATTATGAAGATCTCTACGATCTCGGGCACAAGTGAACGGGAGAGCTCAATGAAAGAGCAGAGCAAGGAGACGGAAGCGTAACAAATTAACTCCGGTCACTCGCTCACTCACATGCGGACAGTCACCTCATCGTCGCTCTCCTATCGCTACTACCCCGTTCCCCGTGAACTTTACTCATTCATTTCTCCAGCCACGTCGAGGACTTGGTCCACCACTGACTTTTGTTTCTGTCTCTCGTCCATGCTGTGTTCAACCACCACACTGCAGGTCTTAACAACACACGCGCTCAACCACTCACCCACTCGCCCACCCACTCACCCGCTCGCTTACCCACTCGCTCACCCACTCACTCGCTTACCCACTCACCCACTCGCTCAACCACTCACCCACTCGCTCACCCACTCACCCACTCGCGCATCCACTCACTCACTCGCTTACCCACTCGCTCGACCACTCACCCACTCGCTCGACCACTCACCCACTCGCTCATCCACTCACTCACTCACTCACTCACTCGCTTACCCACTCACCCACTCGCGCATCCACTCACTCACTCGCTTACCCACTCACCCTCTCGCTTACCCACTTACCCACTCGCTCATCCACTCACCACTCGCTCACCCACTCACTCACTAGCTTAACCACTCACCCACTCGCTCAACCACTCACCCGCTCACTCGCCACACAGCCAGGTCACAACAATCCTCTTTCTGCTTCTTCCCTTGCACTGCTCGCCTTTAAAATGCCCTCACTGTCTCCCCCCCCTCCCCCGAGCCCTTACTTTAATAACCTTACTCAATCCAAGAAAAGCGTTAACTATAATCGATTACAACATTGATTGCTTGTTGCTGAACGCTTGACATTTTCGGCAAGTGCAAAGCACCTCCGGTCAGCGTGGTTGGCTACGTACGGTGCAAAAGAAGTTCAACATACATACAGTACATACCACATCGGCCTTGCCCTTCATTCGTCCCAGGAAAGCCTCGTAGCTGAGCCTCACGAGATGGAGGCATAGCAGTGGATTCCTGAATCCATCTGTGCAGGGCTTTTGAGTGTTACTCAAAGAATGCATTGTGGGTTTTCTCTCACGTCGAGCCAAATGACGTTTCTTTGACTTCGAAATTGTATTTTTTTAAACATCCTCGTGATGATGTCTATCACCATTCAAGTGTTTCACACTGACGTTATAATAGTTGCCTATTTATTTTGAATACATAGCAACTGTAAAAAAAAATCACGAACAGTTAACGAATTGAGATCACACGTTTGACCGAGCGTGGGCCAGTCGAGGTTTTAAAAGCTTTACGAGCGTCAATTGACCTCCGCTGAGATGTCACATGAAATGCCCTCTCTGGGTTTTCGACCTCCCTATTAGTCCATGGGCCAGAGCAGATATTGATAGCAGAGCTTAAGTCGCATCGATTTTATTTACCTGGCTCATGAGAGTGAATTACTCGGTAAACGGTCATCAAATAATTCGATGTCGTTGGCCACACGAATAAATTGGGAACACACAAAAAATTATGACACCTTATAGGTGATGAAAATATCTACTTTGGACTAGTATTGTACTGTTTATAGGGTATATTATGGTTTATATACTCGCGTCCGTGACACCATTTTTTTTATACTTGTTTTAATATGTATGTAAGCACTGTGTATTGTTTTATCCTGGATAGTTTTCGTGTAAATAACTTGTTTTTACTCCCGTTAGTTTGCCCAATTCACTCCACCCTGCAGTGTCCTCTAACTGTCGTCACTATCCACGGGTCTGTGGTCTAAAGGTCGCTCTGTAACTCGATGGATCTCCATGAAACTATATGGATCTCTGTGTAACTCTATGGATCTGTGTAACTTTATAGATCTCTGAAACTCTATGGATCTCTACAAAACTCTACGGATCTCTGTTTAACTCTATGGATATCTGTGTGACTCTATGAATCTCTGTGTGACTCTATGGATCTCTGTGTGACTCTATGGATCTCAGTGTGACTCTATGGATCTCTGTGTATCTCTATGGATCTCTGTGTGTCTCTATGGATCTATGTGTAACTCTATGGATCTGTGTAACTTTATAGATCTCTGAAACTCTATGGATCTCTACAAAACTCTACGGATCTCTGTTTAACTCTATGGATATCTGTGTGACTCTATGAATCTCTGTGTGACTCTATGGATCTCTGTGTGACTCTATGGATCTCAGTGTGACTCTATGGATCTCTGTGTATCTCTATGGATCTCTGTGTGTCTCTATGGATCTATGTGTAACTCTATGGATCCGTGTAACTTTATAGATCTCTGAAACTCTATGGATCTCTACAAAACTCTACGGATCTCTGTTTAACTCTATGGATATCTGTGTGACTCTATGAATCTCTGTGTGACTCTATGGATCTCTGTGTGACTCTATGGATCTCAGTGTGACTCTATGGATCTCTGTGTAACTCTATGGATCTCTGTGTGTCTCTATGGATCTATGTGTAACTCTATGGATCTCCGTGTAACTCTATGGATCTCTGTGTAACTCTATGGATCTCTGTGTGACTCTATGGATCTCGGTGGTAACTCTATGGATCTCTGTGTGTCTCTATGGATCTATGTGTAACTCTATGGATCTCCGTGTAACTCTATGGATCTCTGTGCAACTCTATGGATCTCTGTGTGACTCTATGGATCTCGGTGGTAACTCTATGGATCTCTGTGTGACTCTATGAATCTCTGTATAACTCTATGGATCTCTGTGTAACTCTATGGCTCTCTGTGTAACTCTACGGATCTCTGTGTAACTCTATGGATCTCTGTGTGACTATGGATCTCTGTTTAACTCTATGAATCTCTGTGTGACTCTATGAATCTCTGTGTGACTCTATGGATCTCTCCGTAACTGTCTGAGTCTCTTACCACGCCCGGGCTCCACACAGAAACCCTATCTGCCCGTGGCAGTGGCTGGGTGCCACGACGTTTATTTTGGGACTCCGTAGGTGGCAGCGGAATATCACTGGAGCTCACGTTGCCACCACACGCCCTGGAATATTCTCTGCGGGATTCCGGTTCAGATCTATAACGTGATAAACGTACACGATGTGTCACGGGAGGTACAGGCGCAGCCCTGCAATTTCTTGCTCGTGCCACTGCTGGCGGAAAGGGCCTCGACTCTCGAGGGAGCTCCAGAGAGGGGAGCTACCTCGAGACGGGCACTTTGCGCTTCTCTTCCACGCTGGCCAGAGATCTTGGAATAGGTGCGAGTACCCACGCTTTACCCCACCACACTGCAAAGTGCCCATCAACCTCACTGCGGTGTGCCCATGTATGGTCCTGCCCATGTATGGTCCTGCCCATGTATGGTCCTGCCCATGTATGGTCCTGCCCAGGCGGCAGGGGCGAATTGAATAAATTCGCAACGTCGTTTGAACGTTCGTGCCGGGAGATGGAATGGAATCGGAGAACCTGTGGATGCAAGTGCGGGGCACTGATTCACGACTCCGCTGTGGTGGCAGCAGCATCCTACGTGACGTAGGAGGTTAGCGAAGGTCTTCTATAGGTCCTCGACATGATGAGAGCTCATCAGTGCCCCGTGCTCGGATCCAGACTGCCAAGCCTCAATAGTGTTAAGTAGGGCTTCAACATGAGAAGACCTCATCAGTTAGTCATGCCCAGATACAGACTAACAAGTCGAGTTTACTGTTGCAAAGTCATGCCAAGGTACAGATCGCAAAAGTGTCAAATAGGACCTCAACATATTTAGAACTCATCAGTGAGTCACATCCAGATACGTACTGGCATGCTTCTTCTTCAAAAAGGACCTTAACATATCCACGATGAGGTGCTAGCAAGATGGGAGACCACATTATGTAGTTCACCCTCATGAGGAATCATCAGTGAGTCATGCCCAGGTGTATCCTGCCGAGGCTAGCGGAGGTGCGATATAGGTCCTCAACGTGATGAGCGCTCATCATTGAACCACGCTCAAGAGGCACGACTGCTCAGGCTAATTTAGTGTTATGTCGGTCATCAATATCGTTATGCCTCAACATTGATGCTCCGATGGAGATTGACAAGAGCAGCCCAGATTAGACGTGGGTCCTCGTGGTCAGTGTGACTCATCGGAGAGTCATGCCCAGATATCTATCGGTTGCCAAGGAGAGGCAGCAGCGGGAACCGCAGTGAAGTCGTTAAGATG
Organism: Lampetra fluviatilis; assembly: GCF_964198595.1. Classification (NCBI taxonomy): domain Eukaryota; kingdom Metazoa; phylum Chordata; class Hyperoartia; order Petromyzontiformes; family Petromyzontidae; genus Lampetra; species Lampetra fluviatilis. The sequence continues at coordinate 8,586,047 of NC_136293.1, forward strand.
CAGCAACATTCCTGAACGTGACCGGCGATGTTGATGATGCCGATGCTGATTATGATTATGAAGCTGATGATGATTATGACGCTGATGATGATTATGACGCTGATGATAATTATGACGCCGATGCTCATGACGCCGATGATGATTATGACGCTGATGATTATGACGCCAATGATGATGATGACGCCGATGATGATTATGACGCCGATGATGATTATTACGCCAATGATGATGACGCTGATGATTATGACGCCGATGATGATTATGACGCTGCTGATGACGCTGATGCTCATGACACCGATGATGATTATGATGCCGATGATGATTATGACGCTGATGATTATGACGCCAATGATGATGATGATGACGCCGATGATAATTATGACGCTGCTGATGATGATGACGCCGATGATGATGATGATGACGCCGATGATGATAACGCCAATGATGATGATGACGACAGTTTATTTTAAGCAGGACATTTGCCCTAAAGATAACGATGATGTTTAACTCGTCTCACTCTGCTGATGAGATCCAGGATGTCAAAACCCCGGTCTCCAGTTCACTTGCTGAATAATATTAGTGTGGAAAGCCGCTAGGCGGATGGACTAAGACACGCCTGTACTTGTATGTGGCAGAGTTGTGCGTCTCTTTGATATTCATAGCATCACGATGATCACGATGATGAAATGCTTGAATTTAATTAGGAATTTTCTCTTGAGATGAAGTTGATGATAATGATGATACCCTTAACGTGAAGATAATGATGGTGATGCTCGTGATGATGATGATGATCACGATGATGTTCATGGGTAATGTTCTTTAAGCAAGACAAACCTCGCCGAGTCTCAACACTCTTCTCAGGAGAGTGCTACCTATGGAATGTAGGTCGATTAGAAACTGTTGCATGCCCGTCAACCCCTTCTCAGTGCCTACCTTATTTCAGACCTTATTGGTCACCCCGTGCCCTTATAAATCTCAACGTTCATCCTACAAAATCACAAGGGAGAAACACAAACAAATAAGACACGTTAAACAATAGATGTTTGCCCCTATTGGAACAGTTGTACGCCGTAATGGAGCTGAAAACTCAATTTCCCTGTACAAGAATACGGGGTAAACCGTCTGGGTTGACACGGCATGGTGTAGTAGTGTAGCCCTGTGGCACACGTGACTCGCCGTTTGACTCGTCACCTTCGAGGGAACGGTTAGGGGGCCGCTCTGCCACCCTCCGGGGTAATCCGCTGCTACATGAAGCTCTGCACCACGCCGTAGTCAGTCAGAGGCATTATACTGGTAGGAACCACCTGGTTCCACCAGCCCACAGGGGATTATTGTGTCCGTCCGTCCGTCGTGCATCCAAAAATGGGAGGGGTGGGGCTGGGTGGAGCGGGGAGGGTGGGGAGGGGCTGGGTGGGGAGGGTGGGGCTGGGTGGGGGGTGGGGAGGGGCTGGTCACCCCGTGGTGCCCTTATAAAACTCAACGTTTAACCTACTCACGCCGGCTTGTGCCCGCCCTCACAGTCGGGCATATTTGCGGAATACACCACGCCGCCTTGCTCTGAAATACACGGTAAAGAGCTGATTGCGTCATCGTTTGCGGCAAGAGATTTGTCAAGTTGCTGTGTCACCCCACCGTGTCACGAGCCCTGTCACCCACTGTGTCACCTCGCTGTATTCGCCCCACGGTGTCACCGTGCCGTATCACACACTGCGTCACCCCATTGTGTCACCCCGCTGTATGTAACCGTGTTACAGGCTACCCTCAACGAGAGCGAATTTCAATCGCAAGTGCAGCGCTGCTGTTGCTGCTGCTGCTGATGGCGATAATGATGATGTTTGCAAACGCTGCGACTGCGACTGCCGATTATTTATACTGCAGCTGCGGGAGACGCGATGGTTCTGTAGCTACGATACTGCGAGCTACGACGATGATAACGACATTGATGACGATGTTTGTTTATGCTGCAGATGATGGTGATCATCATCATATATAATAATACTGCTGATGATGATTGGGATGATGACTATGATGATGTATTTCTGATAACGTACGGTGATGTTACATCTGCTGCTGCTGGCTGATGATTCTGCAAGTGCTGCTGTTGCTGCTGCTGACGATGGCAACAAAAAAAGAGGATGATGATGGATGCTAAGGCTGCCGCTGCTGCTGTTGCTGCTGTTTTTGTAGCAGAGACGCTAATTTTAAAGAGCCACACTCCCGTCACGCGCCCGCTAAGGCGTCTCCTAAGCGAATCAACCTCAACCTCTGCCAACAGAGGACCCCCCCCCCGTCGCCAGACATCTCTCCCTCCATCCCTCTCCTCCCTTCATCCCTCTAACCCTCAATCCCCTCCACTCCCCCCGTGTCTAGCCATCCTTCACCTCACACATCCATCATCCGTTCATCCCGACTTCCATTCCTCACTCGAACCCTCGCAAGCATCTTCTGCCTCGTGCCTCTCACTCTCCCTGCAACCCTCGAAACACCCCCACTCGCTCCCATTCCCACCCTCCCTCTCACCCACCCACCCTCCATCCCTCCTTTCATGTATCCAACCATCCCTTAGATCCCTCTCTCACAACCACCCTGCCAGTCGCAATCCATCCTCTCCACCCTGCCTCTCATTCTCCCTCCATCCCTCTCCTCAATTACCACTCTCCCTCGATCCCTTTAATCTGTTGCCATCCCCCCTCCATCCATCCCTTAAATCCACCAATCTCTCACCCCCCCCCCCCACCGTGTGTTTCTCTCTGTCTCCTTATCCCTCTCCTTCTCTAACTCTCCCATATCTCTCCCATTCCTCTCACCCACCGTCCATCTATCCAACAATCATCACTTCAATCCTCCCTCTCACCCATTCCCACCCTCCCTCCATCTCTCCCCATACAACCCCCCCCCCGTGCGTCTCTCTCCGTCTCCCTCTCACCCACCCACCCTCCTTATAACTCTCCCTCTCTCTCCTTCCCCTCCCTCCTCAGAACCAAACATTTTTTCCAAACCAAGTCACGTTCGCTTGCTCGGAAGCGCCAGGACGCGACCACGCGCTTGGCTATTCCGTGCACAAAGCTGCTCGGAGCGCCGCGCTCTCTCTCTCTCACACACACACAGCCCTCTCTCTCTCTCCCTCTCTCTCTCTGTCTCTGCGTGTCTCTTTTCTTCACGCACTGCCCCATAACAACCACCACCACCGCCACCTACAACCGCAGCAGCAGCAACTTCGCATCTTCCGAGTGGACTTACAGCGTCATGGGTGAGTGGCAGAGCGCAGTGCGTTGCACACGCATGATCGGTTTGCTCTTGCCATCTTTGCAATGTGTGTACGCACGCTGAACTTCTTTCGCGCCGTACGTAGCCGACCGTTTTAATCGGAGGTGCGGGGGAATGACAACGCAACTAAACGCAAAAAAACAGTTCTAAAGAAAAGCGTTGCTGGTGTGAAGACAATAAATGATTTTCGGATGACACTGCTGCTGCTGTTGTTGTTGTAGTACATGTATATACTGTATGTGTGTACACAATACAAGAGGTGCCGTGTTCATTGACGGACGTGGTGGTAATTAGAGGCCGTGAACTTGACACACGGCACGGCTCGGGCGGTGGTGGGGGGGGGCCTTGATGCACGTGTTTACATTAGAGCAATTAACGCAATTGATTTGTGGGTGGGGGAGGTGGGTGGATGGGGCTTGGGGGAGCTGTGGTGGGCTAGGAGTGCGTATGTCGAGGGATCGGCAGAGATTAGGAGGGCAAAGCAGGCGCGGGATGCTGCGACAACAACAGCATCAGCAGCGTCAGCACCCGACTCGAAGGGAATTAGCCAATGAACTTTCCGCAGGAGCCTCCTGCGGAAAGCATCGCGAGACTCGAGCGAGGCTTTCGTAGCTCAGAGAGGTGACGTCACCATTGTTGTTGTTGTTGTTACACAATAGCAGCCGTCTTCGATGGGAGACTGCCCGGCCACTGCTCGGAGCTGCGAGGTGGCTACGGTGATGGCAGTAACTGTGCAATGGAATTATTGAATCGGTCTGTGCGGAGTTTTTGAGCGTCGGGGTTCCTGCGGGTTCGCTGGTTGAAGCCAAAACGATTGTTGAACGGAATTGGCCGAACATTCCGATGTGGCAGGATCAAAGTGTGATTATAGAACAACGATGATGACGACGACAACAACATCACGAGTGAGATCATGTGGCATCTCGAATTTAAATGAAATTGGCCAAACATCTCCCATGTAGCAGGACCCTCCTGATTAAAATAGTTCTGGGAGTCGGTGAGAATGTAAAAAACAAAAAATACATTAATACGCGCGCGTGTTTATGAACATATTTACCACAACAACAACAACAACCACTTCAACCACATCAACAACAACGACAGCAGCAGCATCAGCCAGACATATCAGAAGAGGCGTATACATCGGCGACGGATGGGGGACTCTTGACGCACGTACGGGGGAGGATGGCAGAGCGGGTATTTATGGCTCATGAGCCGTAGACCCCCCCAGTACGGGAGACCTGCGCATGGACTATTTTCGTACGTACGCTCCTCCCTTCCAATTTCTCGCCGGTCACGGCTAACGTTAGTGGCGAGCGGTGACTGAACCCCATCCCGTCAGCACCACCGCCTCCCTCCCCCGTAGCCCACCCACCCGCGCGCTCACCCACCACTTCATCAACACGCACTAATCGTGGGGAAGTATGGTCAAACAACCCCCATGACCGATGTGGCGTGGGTAAAGCCTCCATGGTGACATACCCCCTTGATCTGTTCAGAACCGACACTTGTTTGGCCTCCCAGTGTCAATTGCCTTTGCGGCAGTGCCTCGCCGAGTCTCAATGCCCTCTTTTCACGTGGCTCCTGCTCCATTAAGATTGTGAGATGTTTGGGCCAATTCTATCTCGAATAAGAATGTGCCTTCATGCGGGAAAACGCCGGAGATCCCGAAGAAATCCCAACTCGCACACATCCATACATATGGGGGGCGGGGGTGGTGGCAAGAGTCAAAGTTCCGCACAGATGGATTCAAGAATCATTTTTTGCACTTGCCATTTACTGGCCAGCTCGCAAACCCAAACCGACAAAAGACTAAAACTAGAAAACTATTTTTATTTTGCCAGGCAAGGCCCACTGAGCTACGTCGCTTTTCAGAAGCGACCTGGCCACAAATGATAGTTCAACGAAGTGGCTTATCAGATGGAAATTTATAGCAGCCAAATACTCTGAAACGCATGTTGAGTCTAAATGTGGAGGGTGCAAACCAGAGGACCCGGAGAAAAATCCACGCCACCACCACGGGGAGAGAGAGAGACGCGCAAACTCTAAATACACAGCAGGCGTCAGGGTCGGGGTCGAACCCACAACCGCCTGTACACCAGGCGAGGTAGTTAACATCTCGCCAACAGCCATTGAAAGTACTGTACTAGCCAGGCTCAAAACCTGCTGAGCTTTTGACGGGGGGGGGGAGGTCAGGCGGGTTCCGGATGGTTTGCTCGTAGGCGCGAGACACGCAGAACAATTGGGGCGCTGTTGCGGGTTTAATGCGTTGGCAGGGGGTGTTTAGTTTAGGGCGCAAGCAAGCTCTGTGTGTCGGCGTCTCTGTGTGTGTGTCCCCTTGTGTCAGGCATTCTCCCCCCCCCCTCTCTCTCTGCTCTCACTCTCGCTCCCGGGTTCTCCGTGTGCTTATTGACTATGCTGTCATCACGGTCAAAACAGCAACGAAGCTGTTGTGCTTCCACATTTGAGCCCTCTCGTGTAAGACACTTCGTCCACGCACCCCACACTGATACAAAGATAAAGATCACCACCCTGTGTAGCCTGAATTGATCGTTGGGGCAAGGGCTGTGAGCGAGCACCTGTGAAGGCCGGGGCATCAAATGAAGGGGGTGGGTGGACAGCACCACGCCCGACCGCCTTTGTCTCCCCAGTGCTGTTGTTTACCCGCTGCACCAGGTACAACTCAGTTAAGGCTGCGTAGTGCGCTAACCATTACGCCACCGCTCCCCACAAGCACACACACACGCGTGCACACGTACAAAGATGCCCCGTATAGTGTTGGGGCAAGTGCCGTTAACGAGTTCCAATTAAGGTTGGCACGAGGGGCACGTACCCACAAAGACAAAGATCCCCCGTATAGCCTTAACAGACTGTTGGGGCAAGTGCTGTTAGCGAACAGCTATGAAGGCCGGCACGGCACGCGAGGGGGTGGGTGGCCAGCACCGCGCCCGGCCGCCTTTGTCTCCCCAGTGGCGATGTTTACACACCGCACCAGGTGCTCATTCGAGTTTGAGTCAATCTAGGGGAGGCCCAGGACCGGTTCAGATAATCGTCACCGGTGTTGACCGTGAACGGGGATCGAACTCAGGTCGCCGGCACAACAAAGAAAAAGACCCCCCGTGTAGCCTTAACAGACTGTTGGGGCAAGTGCTGTTAGCGCGCAGCACCGATGAAAGCCGGCACGAAGCACGAGGAGATGGGTGGCCAGCACCACGCCCCACCGCCTTTAACTTCCTCGTGACGATGTTTACACATCGCCTTGGGTACTCTTTTGAGGCTGAGTCGACCTCAGGGAGGTTCATGGCTAGTTCCCGCAAACGGGAATCAAACTCGTGTGGCAGAGTACACACACGTGCAAAAAATACCCACAACACCATTCTTGCACGAACCCTCACCACCACCCACCATTACCATCCTAACCTCTCACCCCCACCCCCACCCAGCACCTCTCACTTCCATCCCTCACCCCTACATCCCCACCCCCACCCCTCACCCCTCACCCCCACACACCACCTCCCAATTCCATCCCTCACCCCTACATCCTCACCCCCACCTCTCACATCCATCCCTCACCCCGACACCCTGACCCCCACCCCACCCCCACCCTCATTCATCCCTCACCCCGAAACCCTCACCCCCACCCCTCACCCCCCACCCCTCACCCCCCACCCCTCACCCCCACCCCTCACCCCCACCCCTCACCCCCACCCCTCACCCCCACCCCTTACATTCACCCCCCCACCCTCACCCTTTATAAGAACTCTAGGAGCGCGGTTGCGTTGGGAGGCATCGCTGAGCGCGCGACTGATCACGCATGCGGGGCACGTGCACGGCGCAGTGGGGAGCAGAGAGAGAGAGGGGCCAGAGAGAGGCATGGGGAGAGACACACAGAGAGAGATGCATGGGGAGAGGGAGTGGGACAGGGAGAGAGAGGCATGGGGAGAGACAGAGAGAGAGGCATGGGGAGAGAGAGAGGACCAGAGAGAGGCATGGGGAGAGACACACAGAGACGCAGAGAGAGGGGCATCGGGAGAGGGAGTGGGACAGGGAGAGAGAGGCATGGGTAGAGAAAGAGAGGTATGGGGAGAGGCAGCGAGGGGGGACACATAGAGGGATAGAGAGAAAGAGACGGAGAGGCAGTCAGAGAGAGAGAGAGACGAGAGGCACATACATACAGATATATACAGAGAGAGAGAGAGCAACAGACACTACGCAAATAGTTCGAGAGAGATAGACTGACAGAGGCACACAGGGGCAGACAGCGAGCGAGCGAGGGAGACAGACACGGAGATGGACAGGCTCACGGAGAGACAGCGAGAAAGAGACAGCCAGACGGATTCAGAGACAGGAGGGACACAGTCAGAGAGCTAAGGCGAGAAACACGGAGATAGTTAAGGAGATACAAAGGGAGAGGGGAGGGGGGGGTCCGTGTGTTGAGGCAGAGAGGATAAGAGAGCGGAGAGATTGAGGCTGGAGGATGACGTCGGGACACTGTTTCGCCATGAGAAAGATGAGTGATAGGAGAGAGAGAGATATTCGAGGGAGATTTGTATTCAGCTGAGCTCTAAGAGGCAGGATATCCATGTATTCAGCAGAAGAGGTAGCGGAGACAGGGGAGCCATTCAGAATCGATAGATGTATTCAAAAGTGATAGAGATACACAGCATAGGAAGATAGGCTAATGATAGAGAGATAGATACATGACAGGCAGGTAGACACATAGTGTACATGGACGAATAGATCTAAAGAAAGACAGGGTTGGATACACTCATAGACTGATCAACAGAGAAATAGATGGTCAGATGGCTTTTATTTATACCAGGAGAGGGCCCAACGGGTAACACCTGGGCTCCGTTACGTTGCCACAAACACACACACACAAAGATCCCCCGTGTAGCCTTCATAGACTGCTGGGGCAAGTGCTGTTAGCGAGTAGGAGCTATGAAGGCAGGCACGGCACACGAGGGGGTGGGTGGCCAACACCACGCCCCGGTCGCCTTTGTCTCCCGAGCGGCGATGTTGACACACCGCACGAGGTACTCATTTAAGGCTGAGTCGACCTAGGGGAGGCCCAGGACCAGTGTAGCGGTTAGCGCGCTGCCCTATGAACCCGGCCTACCCGAGTCCGATTCCCGCTCACGGTCACCACCAGTGACAATTATCTGAACCGGTCCCGAGCCTCCGCTAGGTCGACTCAGCCTCGAATGAGTACCTGGTGTGATGTGTAAACATCGCCACAGGGGAGACAAAGGCGGCCGGGCGTAGTGCTGGCCACCCACTCCCTCGTGTGCCGTGCCGGCCTTCATAAGTGGTCGCGAACAGCACTTGCCCCAAAAGTTGGTTCAGGCTATAAGGGGGATCCTTTGTGTACTTGTGTCTTTGTGGAATAACGCCCAGTGCTTCATCTCGTATGGAAGGGCCCGGAACGCAGTTCCCAGAATGATTCTGGCCGATGAAGCGAGTCACCCGGAATGTGCCCGATCCTGGCAAATCTCGGAAGCTAAGTAGGGATTTTTTTTTAACCTGGACAGCATTTGGATGGGCGGCCACTACGCACAAACAACAACAGCAACAGCAGAGAAAACTCAACACATTCGTCAATAACACTGTGGCATTGCGAGCAAACATCAAGTCGGTGACGTTTCGTGCAATGGCCCTTCGTAATAGCACGTGCACAATCAGGATGTCATGGGGTTTCAGGGGCTACGTGATGGGCAGCAGAGGGCGCTGCATCAACTTGAATTGTTGTACTGCACTTCCACGCTGTCGGTATCTATGCTTCCCGTGTTCACCAACTCGCACTGGCCACGTGGTGAAGTATGGTCAAATCATCTGTATGACCACCGCCAGTGCGTTGGGAGTCCTTCATCCAGCAGTGGATTTGACAAAAGGTACACGTGAGATGACGTTTCGGGCGATGGTCCTTCGTAGAGCAGAGATAACGAAGGGGTGGGGGGAGTCGTGAGTTTTGAGACAGATTCGGGCATGATTTGTCCATGTTGTTGACTCTAAAAGGATGTGAAATGTAACGACTGATGGAGAGATTGCTATAGAGAGGGGTGGGGGGAGGGAGAAGGATCGAGTGGGGGGGGGAGGAGTCACACAGAGCGACAGAGAGAGAGTTAGACGACAGACAGACAGAGAGAGTGTGAGACAGACAGACAGACAGAGAGAGTGAGTGAGAGAGAGAGTGAGTGAAAAGGGGAGTGAGAAAAAATGTTTGGAAGAGATACAAACGGGGCAAGGGAGAGGGGGTGAGAGTGCGAGAGAGGCGCGTGGGAGAGCAGCAGAGAGAATAGTAATGAGTGTGTGCGGGTCGTGGCGCGGGATATGCACCGCCCCCTCGTGTACCGTGCCTGGTCTCAATAGGCGTTCGCTAACAGCGTTTGCTCCTCGGGACCTAATTAGGCATTTGTGTACGTGTGTCTTTGTCTTCGTGTGAGATCGGCGCGTTACGAAACCCAGTGATCACAGTAACGAATCCCGCTCACGGTCACCGACAGGACCGGTTCGGATAGTCTTCCAAATATACAGCAGGCGTCAGGGTCGGGGTTAAACCCATAACCTCCTGTATACCGGGCGAGGTAGTTAACATCTCGCCACTCGCCATTCAAAGTACTCTACTAGCCAGGCTCAAACGAGGGACAGGATTATCCGAACCGGTCCTGGGTTTCCTCTAGGTCCACTCAGCCTCAGACGAGTACCTGGTGCGATGTGTAAACATCGCCACAAGGGAAACAAAGGCGGCCAAGCACGGTGCTGGCCACCCACCCCCTGGTGGGCCTATCGGCCTTCATAGGTGCTAGCGATCAGCACTTGCCACTAAAAGTCTGTTAAGGATATCTATGTAAGTACAGTACGTAGGTGGGGAGCGGTGGTGCAGCGGTTCGCGCAACTCTGCTACAATCACGGCCATCTGGGTTCAATTGCTGACAAATAGAAAACAATGGCGAGTGATATCTGATCATGTGCTGGGACTCCCCTAAGTCGACTCAGCATTAAACGAGTATGTGTGCTGTGTGTGAACTTCCGCACTGGGGAGGCAAATGCGACCGGTTGTGGTAAATCGGCCACGCCACTGATTGCCCCAACAGTCTGTTAAGGGTCACGCCGTGACCCCCTCCTGCCAGCGAGCCTTTGCCAGTGCGCGTGACCTGCAAACGGACCTAGCATGGCACAATCGCCACGACGATGTCTTTGTAAGATTTACAATCGGCGTTCTTGAAAACCTCCTGATATCAACATGTAATGGGACTAGCTTCAAAATAACGAACTCAAACATTGCATTGGAAACGTGAGTGTTCGCACTTTTCTAAATATAATAATGGAACTCGACTGCAATTGTTCCAAATGTGATTCTTATCCCCCTTCCAGAACAATTTTAGGAAATTCCATCGGTCAGGAAGTCAATGGTTAGCGTCTCTATCTGATGACCGCGTGTGTGAGATGAAGCGATTGGATCCCAGATTTGAAGCTTTCGTGACTGTACGATTGGGTCCCGCTCATGGGCATTTGAAGCGAGGCAGACGGATTGTGGCATCGCAGAGGGATGGTGCCGACTCGAGTTAGGCTTTCATCCAGCAGTAGATAGACCATGGCAAGGGGTCTGGAATCAAAATAGCAGCAGCCACTTTTTCGAATTCTATATAAAAAACTCAATATATCACGTGAATACGAGACGGCGGCGGTCATTAATAAATAACGCCACGAAGCAGTACTTTAATAGCTCCGGAGCAGAAATTTGCCGACCCCTGACCATTGCTCATGATGATGGAGATGAAGAGAGGAAAGCCAGAGAGGAGGTGGTGATGGAAGAGTGGCAACATGCAGAGGGTGACATTGTGGGTAGGCAGGTTAGGAGATGGGTAGCTATCGGGTGTGCAGGCGGTGCAACTGCACAGGGACCGTGAGCCGGAGGGATACGACGAGGGGAGGGGGGTTGTACGGCGTGGCGGTGGTGGCATTTCATTCCGTTCGCCAGGGCCCATGCCAACCGCGCTACGCTACGCCACTGTGGGTGAGAGTGCAAAGGGGGGAGAGAGAAAAGCAGAGAGAGAGAGCGAGAAGGGAGGGGTGGGGTGCAGAGATAGACACGGGGGAGTTAGAGACAGAGACACAGAGTCATACAGACACACGCCGAAGACACGGAGAAACAACGATACAGAGAGACAATAAAGAGAGGCAAATCAATGATAGGGGAGAGAAGTCAGGGAGATAGGCGTATTGGGGACAGACAACAGAGTGGACAGACGGTAGACACACGAGGAACAGAGACACAGTGAGAGACACGCGCAAGGGCACAGAGACAGATAGATGCTCATGTACATATAGATGGAGGGAGAGACAGACAGCCACGAAGAGAGATAGGGAGCCTGGTACAGAGGCACAAATACACATTCGTGGAGAGACGCAGAGGGGGCAACATTGAGATTGAGAGAATCGGTGAGACACAGCGAGACAGAGAGACAGGGCGAGGCAGTGAGAGAGAGACAGAGAGACAGGGCGAGGCAGTGAGAGAGAGAGAGAGAGACAGGGCGAGGGAGAGAGCCAGGGATAGCTCTTGCTGGCATGGACTCACGGGTTTCTGGAGCGAGAGAGCGTGCGGCATCACAAAGCTCCCTGTGTTCCTCCGCTCTTGTGTTCCTCCGCTCTGCTATGTAGCACTTTTTTTTTGCCCTAAAGAGGCGCGTGCAAGCGTCCAGCCTTCACACCCGGGACGCGCGCCAACTCCGGCAATCACATCGCTGCGCGGGTGGGGGGTGGCTAAAGCGACGCTTGTACTCACGCACGCACGCGCGCGCGCGCCGCAGTGGGGGGTGATGTGTTTGCGTATGTACCTGTGTGTGGGCCTCCTCAATTGTGCACCTAGCCTGGCGCAGGTGCTGTGGGGTGTTTTGTGTGTGTGTTTTGTGCGATATAGCGTGTGCATGTGTAAAGAGGGGTGGCACAGTGGTTAGCGCGCACTGGGATACGACCACAGAATCCCGAGTTCGATTCCCACTCGCTGTTAACGGCAGTGGCGAGTGACATCTGAGCCGATGATGGGTCTCCCGTAAGTTGATTTCAGCCTTTAATGTGTTTAAAACGCCAGCATTTGGGGAGACAAAAGCGGTCAGGTGTGGGACGTTGCCACATGATCTCTCACTAGCAGCACTTTCCCCAACACACTGCCTACACTGGGGGTCTTTGGTACATGCGTGTGTACTATTATGATGGTTGTTACGCTAGTTTACCCATCAACCAATCACCGAGTCTCAAGGCTCCCTTTCAGAAGTGTCTTGCCAAGTTTTCAGAGTAGGGGCAAGGGGTGGCGATGTTGCTGCTATGTGGAATCTCAATTGAGTAAATTTGCAGGTGATATTTGAACGTCGTGATGTTTCTGGTCAATGCCAGTTATAATTGTGGCGATTTAAAAAATAATTATAGCGATGGGAGGAAATGAGAGAAGCCAGAGGAAACCGATGCAGAACACGGGGAGAACATATAAATTCCACACAAAAAGTCGGCCGAGGCAGGAATCGAACCTAGGAGTTTTTTGGTGTGTGACACCGGTGTCATCGCTGTCGTGTGTAAGTGGATGTGGCACTCGGGTCAGCCCCGTGACCTATCCTACCAGCCAAGCCTTCCTCACTTCACGTGATGGCCTTAAAGTGCACCTCGCCTGGCACAAGCGCTGCTCAAGCGCTGTGGTAACGTCACCGTCACTGAGTCGGCAAAGAGCGGCTATTGTTGTTGTGTATCTGCGTGCGTGTGAGAAGTTTTGTCTTTGAGTGACTTCTAAGTCAGAGCCCCAATGTAATCATGAGCGCGGCGATGTACAACGAAGTCAACAACGGCAAATCGATGTTGACTTCCCTCTAACCAGTTGCAAGTTTACCGACCCCGGAGGTAATGATGATGATGATTGCAATGACAACGACGATGATTTGATGAGGGTCGTGTGGGTGGTGGTTGATGATAGCGGCTTAGTCGATGTTGAAGATTGATGTTAGTGGATTTGATGATGATGACGACAACATAGTGGTGGTGGCTGGTGGTGTTGATGAAGGTGGTGTTGATGGTAGTGGTAGTGGTGTTGATTGCGATGTAGTGGTCTGATGATGATGACAATATAGTTAGTAGTGGTAGTGTTGATAACGATGGTGTTGTTGATGATGATTGTGGTGGTGGTGTTGATCACGATGTAGTGGTTTGATGATGGTGGTAGTGACAGTGTTTTGATGACGATAATATTGGCGAAAATGAAATAACTGTCACTAACCCCTGGCTTGACAAACTCAACCCCCCGCCCAAAAAAAAAGAAACCTCACTAAGCCTCCGTCCCCCGATGCACGAGGCTTTTCCGTGATCAATAATGAGGGCTCTTCTGTGAAGAGACCCTCAATTCCAGCCTTCATTAATTAATTCCTTCGAAGCAACTGTGACACGCAGGGCGGAGAGACAGAGCAACCTTAAAACAAACGTAGTATTCATCATAATCATCATCAGTATAAAAATAATTGTATCATCGTCGTCAGGAGCAGATTAAAGGCGGCAGCATCATCAGCATCGCTCAGCTGAAAGCAACGCGATCAGAAACCGCGACAGTGAGACAGACAGACTGGTGACAATGAGAGAGAGACGGTGAGCTTGAGGCAGTGAGACAGACAGAAAGACAGAGAGAGAGACACGGTGAGTTTGAGACAGTGAGACAGACAGACAGAAAAACAGAGAGAGAGAGGCAGGGAGCGACAGACAGACACTGGGAGACAGACAAACTCGGGAGACAACGCATTTTCTCCACTCGTCCCAGCTGTTGACGTGGACACGAATCGACTCGCTCTTCATCACCACCACCGTCGTCATCATCATCATCATCAAAATCTCATCGTTCATATTCTCGTCGTTGCTTTGCGAGTCTAAAGTCGGGTTTCGCAGTCGTCGAGTTGACGTTATGCGGGGGACGTCAGTCTCGGAGGTTGCTACAAATCATAGGCGAGAGTAACTCGGGTCTCGTCCAAGCCGCGACAATCGTCGACGTCCTTGGATGTTCCTAACAACGTCCACGACGACTTTGTTGTTGTTGGATCAGCGGCGGAGCGGTGGCGCAGCGGTTAGCGCAGCCGCGCTGCGAAAACCCCTCCAACCTGAGTTCGATCCACCGGCACACGAAACGCGGCTAACGTCAGCGGCGAGTTATATCTGAGCCGGTCCCGTATCGCCGCATCCGCCTCCCTTCTCTGCCAACACCGCAGCGACCAGCGTGGTGAAGTATGGACAATTAACCCTCCAACCCCCCAAGCCCCCCCCGTGACACACACAACGGTGGGGGAGGCCCTTCATCTCGCAGTGGATTGAGTAAGCGCCGTGGAGTGTTATTCTGTATGAGACGTCGTGATGGAAAGCCGGTGCATGCAGACGCTAACCCGAGCAGCGATTAATTTACATCTCTTACGATAGAGGGGTTCGTAACGCGTACAACTTTAGTCCTGTACATTATAGGAAAACACGGGAAAACGACGGTCGTAATAACAATCTGAGATAGAAGGGAGGCTGACCACAACTAAATAAATCAGGGCATTATCATCATCGTCGTCATCGTCGTCTTGATCATCAACATCGGCCATCAACCCATCAGCAGCAGCAGCATCGGCACCAATCGACGGGGTAATCGCGAGAAAGTCAGCGGAAGAGGAGGCGAGTGGACATGGCAGCGAGCATCGCGAGCGAAGAGGAGGAGGCGTTGGGTATGAGGAGCAAGCACACACACAGACAGACACACACACAGACAGACACACACACAGACAGACACACACACACAGACAGACACACACATAGACAGACACACACATAGACAGACACACACACAGACACACACACACAGACAGACACACAGACAGACACACACATAGACAGACACACCCACAGACAGACACACAGACAGACACACAGACAGACACACACAGACAGACACACGCACAGACAGACACACAGACAGACACACACATAGACAGACACATACACAGACAGACACACATAGACACGTCTCTCTCGTGTCGTCGTTGCTCGCACAAAGATGAAGACCCCCCCCCCCCCGTGTAGCCTGTAACAGGCTGTAGGGGCAAGTGCTGTTAGCAAGCACCTACAGACATACAACAAAGACAAAGATCTCCCGTGTAGCCTGTGACAGGC
Organism: Lampetra fluviatilis; assembly: GCF_964198595.1. Classification (NCBI taxonomy): domain Eukaryota; kingdom Metazoa; phylum Chordata; class Hyperoartia; order Petromyzontiformes; family Petromyzontidae; genus Lampetra; species Lampetra fluviatilis. Next base: position 8,601,485 of record NC_136293.1, read on the forward strand.
TGTAGGGGCAAGTGCTGTTAGCGAGCACCTACAGACATACAGCAAAGACAAAGATCCCCCGTGTAGCCTGTAACAGGTTGTAGGGGCAAGTGCTGTTAGCAAGCATCTACAGACACAACAAAGACAAAGATCCCCCGTGTAGCCTGTAACAGGCTGTAGGGGCAAGTGTTGTTAGCAAGCACCTAATGTGTTGAGGTGATGTGTTGTGTGTATGTGAAGGAGCGGGCTACGTGATCCCCGGAGCCAATGAGGGGGCATTCAATATTGCATATAAAGTGCACTAATTCCGCTAAACCACAATCTATAATCTTTGGGGGTTTTTTTTCGGAATATTAAAGAGCACTTTTTCTTTTTAAACAGAGTAACGTTTTTTTAAAGATTCTCACTGATAAACCTTCTGGGGTTTGTAAGACCATGTTTTTTTTGCACAGTAGCACCGAGTGTTGAGCAGTGGTTCAATGTAACGGTGCAGTTACAATGCAAAGCTTCAGTTAATACTGGTAGGAACCACCTGGTTCCACCAGCCCACAGGGGATTATTGTGTCCGTCCGTCGTGCGTCCAAAAATGGGAGGGGTGGGGCTGGGTGGAGAGGGGAGGGTGGGAAGGGGCTGGGTGGGGAGGATGGGGCTGGGTGGGGGGTGGGAGGGATGGGGCTGGGTGGGGAGGGGCTGGTCACCCCGTGGTGCCCTTATAAAACTCAACGTTTAACCTACTCACGCCGGCTTGTGCCCGCCCTCACAGTCGGGCATATTTGCGGAATACACCACGCCGCCGTTGCCCCTGGCCATTGACCGAGCAACCCAACGTCCCTACCAGTTCCCTCCGCAGGAATGTGTTGCAGACCCCACAGGCTTAGAGACTGGAGAGCAATTAATTGAACTTCAGGGTGATGGATTTTACCTCACATTTCACTCACACAGTGTCACATCTAAAGGATGACATTACTCGGACAACAACATTATTCTGGGGCACAGCTAACAACAAACAAAACTCAACCCGTTCATCAATAACACTACTGTGACCTTGAAAGGAAACATAATAGCCGACGTTTCGGGCAATGGCCCCTCTTCATCGCACATCAATAGCTATCACCAAATGCTTTGTCATCTGGAGCGTTGCTTGTAAAAACCGATGCGAGTGGGGATTTCATTGAGCATTAACGCAGTCGATGGGAGCAATGACCCTGGTGCAACACGCGTGCTGCAATGGTGGACGCCAGGTGAATCGTTACACGATGTAACACGTTTTGTTCCTGTGTAGTAAGTGTCATTTTCTAATTGCTTATGACTCAAAAGTATAGAAAATGGCTATTATTCCACACAAACTTTGTTGTTGTGACCAGGACTTTACGTGAAGGAATGACACAAATGCACACGTTTTCTCATTGAAAATAGGTAAACTTCAAAATATCACTGTCCTGGTTAGGAAATGACACTTACTACCCAGCAACAAAAAATAAATAAATTTGTTACACAGCGTTATTAATGCAGTGGATTAATGATTAACCTGCTTTTGTGTCCTGGTCACAAAAGCAAAGTTTGTGGGGAATCATAGCCATTTTCTGTACTTTTGAGGCATAAGCAATTAGAAAATGACACTTACTACCCAGGGAGAAAAAAAATGTTTTTGTTACACAGTGAATCAGAGAGTTGGCGGCGCCCTTTGCACGGATGAGAGAATCAGCGAGCCGTCATTATCGTCCCCGCGGCTCTCGGAGGGTGCCACGAAAGAAGCGAACTCCGTGGACGAACGAGAAGCTGCAGTGTGGCTGACGGGGCAACTGACTACACGAATCGCGGCAGGGGGGGGGGGGCGACACAAGTCGACGGTGGATGCGAGCAGTGCTGGATGAAGCTAGTGCGGGGCCTGTAGGATACGTTATAAAGGGGCTCTAAATAAAAAAAACACAAATATTAAAACACACATTTTTAACTTGCATAGTAAAGTAATTGTATGTTTTCATTTGCTACACAGCCAGATATTACGACAAATCGCTAACTTTAAACACCCAGTCGTTCGTAAAAGTTGAAGGCGGTATAGTACTATAGTAATAGAACAACTTGAAAGCATCTAGCGCGGGGCCCTTGAAAGTGCGGGGCCCGTAGCGTGTGTAGCTACTTTTGCTACGAGGATAATCCGGCACTAGATGCGAGCGTGTTCGTTTACGACATAATTGGTGGCTGGCCAATTGATGCTTAGGCACCGGCCGTGGCTCGCTCGTGCAGCCAGTGGGGTTAATTTTAGACGACAGGCGAGCGGGAATCATGCACATATCAGGAGTCGCAGCGACACGTGTGGGAAACAGTTCAATTAATAACCCGTGACAAGTTGAAATTTTGGAAATTACGCGCGCCCGGTTGGGTTTCTGAAAGTGTTAATGGAGGAAGCAAACAGATTAACATTGTTTTCGTGCCTCGTGCATTTTTTGTCTCCCAATTATGGCCTCCGATGAAACTTGCATCTCTAACTGTGCAGTGTCAGACAGTTGTTGCCAAAGATAAGATTCAATAATCTGGATTCTCCAGGTCCCCCGCCCCCCACACCACCACCTTCTGCCAGAAAGGTAATGATGGCAGTTTCTTGAGACAGGAACAAAAATCAACAAACCGTCACTCGAACTTCCTATTGTGCCTTGTTGTTGGGGGGGACAGATTGAAGGTTCGTTAGTATCGCCGTGGGCTCCGAATAAAGGGAGCGAGTGGCGTTTCAGCAACGACAATGCAGGCCCAGGCTCCAGCACGCGCAACGATGGGATTGCTGAGAAAAGCTTGCGCGCAGAATTTCCTCCCAGAGCTAGCTAAATCCATCCGTGCGGAACTGAAAGATGGTCCACGTGGAGGGTGGTTCGACAGTGGCGAGGCCATGAGAGCGCCCGGTGTGGTCATGACCGGAGAACCAAATGCAGATCTTCTACGCTGCTGGCATGAGCAATCGAGGAGGCTGCTGGGACCAGGGAGTTGAGTCGAGGGGTGACTTGGTGGAGGTCTCTCTATTGGTGACCCTTAAAAAAATGTAGCCAACCACACGGAATGACCAGTCACATTCACGTTGGATTATCACATCTCACAGTCGTGGGCCTCCCCTAGGTCGACTCAGCCTCAAATGAGTACCTGCTGCGATGTGTAAACATCACCACCCGCAAGACAAGGCTCGGCCGGGCATGGTGCTGGCCACCAGAGGTGTGGACTCGAGTCATGCGACTTGGACTCGAGTCAGACTCGAGTCATGATTTTGATGACTTCAGACTCGACTTGGACTTGCCTCATCTTTGACTCGACTTGACTCGGGACTCGAGAGCAAAGACTTGAGACTTACTTGTGACTTGCATAACAATGACTTTGTCCCACCTCAGAGGTGTGGACTCGAGTCATGCGACTTGGACTCGAGTCAGACTCGAGTCATGATTTTGATGACTTCAGACTCGACTTGGACTTGCCTCATCTTTGACTCGACTTGACTCGGGACTCGAGAGCAAAGACTTGAGACTTACTTGTGACTTGCATAACAATGACTTTGTCCCACCTCAGCTGGCCACACCACCGCTCTCGTGTGCCGTGCAGCCGGCCTTCACAGGTGCTACTCGCGCATGTCACTTGCCCCAAAAGTCTGTCGAGGCTACTATGCGTGTATGTATGTTGATCTTTTTTGCACTGTACATAGCCAACCGTGTTAATCGGAGATGCGGGGGGAGGGGGGGTGTGGACAACTAAACACAAAAAGCAGTTCTAATAAATTAGTTTTAAATTTAGATGAGTGAAAAGTGTACAGCTCCCAGTGGCTTCCAAATTTCAGAAGGAAGAGTGTTCCAGACGGCCGCAGAAGCGCATCTGAAAGTACGCGACGGCCGGGTACGGGTAGCCGGGTATCGGGTAGGATACGGGTATCGGGTACCCGATTGCGACCTCTGGGGCACAGCGGTGACTAGGAGATGTTAACTTCCACGCCTAGCAGGTCGTGGGTTCGATCCCCACCCTGACGATGTCTGCTACTGTATATTAGTAGTTTGCATTTTCCCCCCGTGGTCATGTGCATTTTGCTCCTCTAGTTTTTCCCTCCCCATTCAGAAAAAAAACAAATCCACAAAAAAGGTACCCGTTTGTGACCCTGGTGCGGCCGGGTACGGGTAAAGAATCAAAACCCATTTGCGACCTCTGCTGTGCTCTCACGATGCAGGGGGGGGGGGGGGCACCTTCTGCCCTTTTGTGTGTGCGCAGGGTGCCGCCGCCGCTGCTCGCGCTGCGTGGGCGCCACGCCGTGCGGCTCGCTGCTCGCCACCGTCGTGTGCCTGGCCGGCGTGGGGCTGTTCTGCGGGGCGGGTCACCAGGCCCTCGGCACCACCGAGGAACTGCTCCGCCACCGCTTCGCCTACCCCACGGACGACGGAGGGGAGGATGGGGAGCGGAGAGGGATCGGAAAACTGTGAGAGCAGCGGTTGTAAACTATGAACTAGAAACTATTTTCTATTTTACTAGGTAAGGCGTAAGGCCCAGTGATGATGATGATGATGAAGGCCCACTGAGCTATATAGTTATTTTTCGGAAGTCACCTGGCCACAAATGATAGCTAACGAAGTGGCTTATCACGTGGAATTTTATCGCGACCAAATACTCTAGACGCATGCTTTTGAATGTGGAGGGGAAAAAACGGAGAACTAGAAAAAAACCGGTGGGGAAAAATCCACTCGACTTTTAAGGGATTACATCTTGAATCATTGCCTCACTTGATACAGCTAATCTGGCTGTGACGGTCCCACCTGATGACGGAGACTTGTGTTGCCTCCGAAACGTCGTGATTTTTGTTTTTATTTTATTTTACTTTCTACGTGACTTTACCGAAAAAACCTAAGAAGAGAATATGCAAACTCCAAATATTCAGCAGGCGTCAAGGTCGAGGTCGAACCTCCAACCTCCTGTATACCAGGCAAGGTAGTTAACATCTCACCATCGCGACACCCCTCGTTGTGTAGGGGGGGGAAGGAGTTGTGGTGATCGTGGTGGTGTCGCATCATGGAAAGGGTGGTAGTGCTATTGATGATACATGATCATGGTGAAAAGTGACTATCCTGGAAGATGATGATAGTACGTAATGATGACATCGCATATAGTGCTGCGGAAAAGTGTACGATGTAATTTGGTGTGCTGTCTCTTGTGATGTTGTTTCAAGTGAAGTTTATTTAACCAGGTGCGAACTCAAGAGACCAGAATGAGTCTCATTTGCAAGAGTGACCCGGGGTATTAGTTTGCGAGCAGGGGGCGATGATTGCTGCCATGTATAATCTCAACTGAGTCATTTGCGGTGTTAATTTTCAAATATGGCAAATTTGCACCATGACGTTGGCACACTCGTCACGGGATCTTGAAAGTCCACGGTGTTTGAATGCCACGTAGTATTATCGTGGCTAATACGCACCGCATTAAGAATCAATTCAAACCGTTAACCTCTGCAACGAGCTGCGAACGCGCTAATACAAGGCCGCGATGCCACCCGCGTTATGAATCTGGTATCGTGATGTCACCATCATAATTTACTTATTTTTCCAGGGAAAGCCACACCGACTCATAGGATTTTTTTTCTTGTAAAATTTTTTCAGCCAATTAATGGTGAGTGTTTATTTTACGAGTGGGAGGGCACCGGAGCACCCGGAAAAAAAACCCATATGTGCGAGGGGGCAACGCTGTATCTCCCCGTTCAGATGGAATAAACGGACAGCGATTAGTCCACTTGCGCAGGCACTGGGGTGGGTGGATAGCAGCACGCCCGACCGCCTTTGTCTCCCCAGCGGCAAGATTTACGCATCGCACCAGGTACTCATTTGAGGCAGAGCGAACCTAGGGGTGGCCCAGGACCAGTTCAGATAATCGCCACTGGTGTCGGCGGCAGTGAGCGAGAACCGAACTCGGGTAGCGCAGCGCACTAACCGCTACGCTACCGCTCCCCCAAGCAACGTAGCCACCACCAACCACCACCGGCCCCACCGCCACCGCCGCCGCACATCTGCCGTGATGCCCGCGCGTCCTGTGACCCACGTCGTGAAGCGGGCTGTGCGTGTGTCCCGCGCGTCCCCCGTCGTGAAGCGGGCTGTGCGTGTGTCCCACGCGTCCCCCGTCGTGAAGCGGGCTGTGCGTGTGTCCCGCGCGTCCCACGTCGTGAAGCGGGCTGTGCGTGTGTCCCGCACGTCCCCCGTCGTGAAGCGGGCTGTGCGTGTGTCCCGCGCGTCCCACGTCGTGAAGCGGGCTGTGCGTGTGTCCCACGCGTCCCCCGTCGTGAAGCGGGCTGTGCGTGTGTCCCGCGCGTCCCACGTCGTGAAGCGGGCTGTGCGTGTGTCCCACGCGTCCCACGTCGTGAAGCGGGCTGTGCGTGTGTCCCACGCGTCCCCCGTCGTGAAGCGGGCTGTGCGTGTGTCCCGCGCGTCCCACGTCGTGAAGCGGGCTGTGCGTGTGTCCCGCACGTCCCCCGTCGTGAAGCGGGCTGTGCGTGTGTCCCGCGCGTCCCACGTCGTGAAGCGGGCTGTGCGTGTGTCCCACGCGTCCCCCGTCGTGAAGCGGGCTGTGCGTGTGTCCCACGCGTCCCACGTCGTGAAGCGGGCTGTGCGTGTGTCCCGCGCGTCCCCCGTCGTGAAGCGGGCTGTGCGTGTGTCCCGCGCGTCCCACGTCGTGAAGCGGGCTGTGCGTGTGTCCCGCGCGTCCCCCGTCGTGAAGCGGGCTGTGCGTGTGTCCCACGCGTCCCCCGTCGTGATGCGGGCCGTGCGTGTGTCCCACGCGTCCCCCGTCGTGATGCGGGCCGTGCGTGTGTCCCGCGCGTCCCACGTCGTGATGCGGGCCGTGCGTGTGTCCCGCGCGTCCCACGTCGTGATGCGGGCCGTGCGTGTGTCCCGCGCGTCCCACGTCGTGATGCGGGCCGTGCGTGTGTCCCGCGCGTCCCACGTCGTGATGCGGGCCGTGCGTGTGTCCCGCGCGTCCCACGTCGTGATGCGGGCCGTGCGTGTGTCCCGCGCGTCCCACGTCGTGATGCGGGCCGTGCGTGTGTCCCGCAGGATGGACGTGCTGCGTTACGTGCTCTACGGCCTGGCCGGGGCCTTCTGCCTCTACGGCGCCGTGCTGCTGTGCGAGGGCGCCGCCTCCACGCGCGCTCGCCGCCGCTCCTACAGCGGGGGTAGCGGCGCGTCCGCGTGCGCCACCTGCGTCAGCGGCTGGGTACCTAACGCCTCACCCCCCACCCACTCCCCCGTCTATACTTCACCCAGTGTTGTTCTTCATTGCAAGGACCGTGGGCCGCCGGCGGCCCCAGGTGGACTTTGGTGCGGCCCCCAACAATGCACGAATATGAAAACACCCCCCGTCATCGCGCTGTCCAACCCAATGGTTTAAAATTTGTAGCGGCCCTCACACCGACGTGTGGCCACCCTCTGAAAGTGAAGAACACTGGTTTAACGCGTAGGCATAATAAAGGTTTTATTGGGGGTTAGATCGCGTAAATATAAATGTGTCGTTAACCCCCCACCACCCGACAGCCAATTAGTAAAGTTTGTCACGTAAATAAAACGAGCAAATGAATGACTACTTCAGCACACCGGTGTGTTTGAGATTAAACTCACACACATTCACAATCTGAGTACGAAGACTTCACAATTCTGCAAATCGCCTGAAAACGTTGGTCGCAATCACCAGCGGTGATGGTGGTGCTGATGAGCCTATTAGAGTGGATATGAAACCCATGAAAACATAAAGTCCTCGAACCTTCATAGGTGCTCGCTAACAGACACTTGCCCCAGCAGTCTGTTAAGACTAAACGAGGTTTTTTTTTTGTCTTTGTGCGTGCGTGCGTGCACGTCCCAGTTCATCCTGCTGACCTTCGTGCTGGCACTCGCGTGGCTCGGAGTGTTCGGCCTCTCGGCCCTGCCCGTCTACATGGCCGCCTCCGTGCTCTCCGCCTGCCACTCGGTGACCCCCCCAGCCGGGTCACCCGCCCCGCCGGCCCCCAGCCGCGTCTGCGTCGACTTGCGCCAGTTCGGTGAGGATGGGCGCCGTCTCCCCCCCTTGCCGCTGTTTCTCCCCCCCCCCCCCCGTCCCCGTCCCCCCCGTCCCCCGTCGTTCGAGTCTCGTATTCGCACCTCCGATCAGCGCGGTTGGCTACGTACGGTGCGAAAGAAGTTCAGCTTAAAATACGCTGCCAAGCTTAGCAGTGTTCGTTGGAGCGCTGTCTTTCACGCAGCTGTCTTCACCTGAGGACGGCTGCTTGTGTTGTGGCCGAAACGTCGTGAGAATTTTATTTTGTTATGTTTTATTTTTATTATTTCCCTTCTACGTGACTTTACCGAAAGAACCAAGAAGAGGTACATACAGTACATTCGTACCTCCGATCAGCGCGGTTGGCTACGTACGGTGTGAAAGAAGTTCAGCTTAAAATACGCTGCCAAGCTTAGCAGTGTTCGTTGGAGCGCTGTCTTTCAGGCAGCTGTCTTCACCTGAGGACGGCTGCTTGTGTTGTGGCCGAAACGTCGTGAGAATTTTATTTTATTATGTTTTATTTTTATTATTTCCCTTCTACGTGACTTTACCGAAAGAACCAAGAAGAGGTACATACAGTACATACAACAACGGCCTTGCCCTTCATTCGACCCAGGAAAGCCTCGTGGCTGAGCCACACGAGATGGCAGGATAGCAATGGATTGTTAAATCAATCTGTGCAGAGCTTTTGAGTGCTACCCGCTTGAATGCATTGTGGGTTTTCTCTTGCCCACGTGGTTTTGTCCCGCGTGAAGTGAAATGTCGCTTCTTTGACTTCGAAATTGTATTTTTGGAAGCATCCTCGTGAGGATGTATATAATCATTCAGCTTCCTCTGTATTTTAATCCGATCTGATCTATGTGCCCGTAAGGTGGGCAGGAGATGACAGTACAGCCATGGGCTCAGTCCACGCACAGATTCAATGTATTGGGTACGCCTGTGGATGAAATCCTCTGTGAAGCCAAGGTCATTGCTACGAAGTTTTCTATTCTGTATAAGTCTGTTTTTATTATTTTACACTCTAGAACTTGTTTGCTGTAAAATATTTGTATATATGTATTTGTATAAACTATTCAAAAATAAACTTCTGTTTGCCAGCGAACTTTTACAAAAACTTGAATAAATCACCACTCCGGCGTGGGTGGTGGTCCACAGCCAGGGCCGGAAATTCCAAATTTTTATGGACAGTCAAGAGTCTCTCCAAAAATAACGGCCGTCACTGTTGGCTCGCCCCGTACTTTGCGACGATAATTTTTAAATCAATCGCGGAGGAGCGAGCTGACTGCACTGCCAGATGATTTGAAACGTGCGCGACATGTCCCCCAATCTTCCTGTTTGGGCAACTAACCTCACGGGTGCCTCGGTTTGCATCACGAGCCCAGCTTCTAAATCGAGCTATTTACGGCGGCGGATGTGTAACGGTGTCCCATTTCGCGATGTCGCTCGTCAATCGTCGTGCTTGCACCTCCCTACACCTACTCCTCTTCCCTGCTCCACTCCCTTGCACTGCATACCTCCACCTTCGCCACCGCCACCAACACACACTCGCCTCCACTTTACCCGCCATCGTCGCCCACTCTCTCCTGAACCGTCACGACTCTTGCCCCACATCTCTGTCGCAATGCTAATGCCGCTCTCCACATGTGCGTGTGTGTCTGTGTGGGGGGAGCGGTAGTGTAGTGGTTAGCGCTACGCTGCGCTATGAACCCGGCGACCCGGGTTCGATTCCCGCTCACGGCCAACACCAGTGACGATTATCTGAACCGGTCATGGGCCTCCCCTAGGTCGACTCAGCCTCAAATGAGTACCTGGTGCAGTGTGTAAAGTTCGCCACTGGGGAAGCAAAGCCGGTAGGGCGTTGTGCTGGCCACCCACCCCCTCGTGTACCGTTCCGGCCTTCATAGGTGCTCGCTAACAGTACTTGCCCCTACAGTCTGTTAAGGCTATACGGGGAATCTTTGTCTTTGTCCCTCCGCCCGTGCTGCCCTGTGTTCTGATTCTGTTGTCTAAATCTACTTTGTCGCTTTGCTTCTTCCGTCCTGCCCTTGTGAACCCTCGGAACTCGCACGCACTGCATACACAACTTAACGCACACACAACTTCACCCACCACGCACACAACCGGCATACACAACGCTACACACATAACCTCTGCACTGACACGCACACAACTGCACACACGCAACTTTACACACACAACACCGAAATATGTACACAAACACACACGAAACTCCTCCGCGTACACCGCACAACACTCACAATTTTGCAAACAAACAAAACCCGCCATACACAATGGCACGCACATACACACACGACGCACATATACAAACCAACACACGATTCCACGCACACACACACACAAAACTCCGCATGCATACGTACAAATCCCTTCACACGCAATGTCGAGCACAACCCTGTACGCACACAACACTTGCGCACGACTGCACGCGCACACACACACACGCACATGCACGCTTCCCCATCCCAACGTGCGCGTGCGCGAACAGGCGTCATCCCGTGGAACGAGACCGCGGGGGTGCTGTGTGACACGCCGCTGAGTGACATGTGCGACAGCTCCGAGGTGAGGCCGGCTTGCAACGATTCCGTGATAAAAAAAATTGTCGGCAATAAAAAAAATCTCACCATTGGAACCTCATTTGTCAGTAAAAAATATGATAATTGTTTTTTTACCCTTCTATCTGGCAACAAAACTGACACCTTTTTTTTACAAGGAGTCATGTTTGCATAGACCACATGATGGTGCATGATGGTGCATTGTCTTTGAGTTGTGCGCCTTTTGGCGTCATCTGGTCCAACCCATGTGAGACTAGGCTCTAAGGAAAGCTGTCTCGGGTGTGGACCAATCAACTTCAAGGACAGTGCATATATTATCAGAGTTATGTTTTTTGTTTGCATTATGGCTGCAGGTATTGTGGTCTATGCAAACATGACTCTTTGTAAAAAAAGTGTCAGTTTTGTTGCCAGATAGAAAGGTAAAAAAACAATTATAATAAATAATCTATTCAACTACTCAGCTATTTTTTGTTTTAACCAGGCACATCCCACTGAGCTATTGAGCTCTTTTTTAAATGCGACCTGGCCACAAATGATAGCTCGACGAAGTGGCTTATCACGTGGGCATTTACAGCAGCCAAATACTCTAAATGCGTAGCGTTGATTATAAACGTGGAGGGGGAAACCGGAGGACTCGGAGAAAAATCCACGCGACCACGGGGGAGAGACACGCAAACTCCATATCTCGCCACCGCGTCATTGAATCTGAGCTTGTGACGTTCTAGACCCGAACCCGAATCAGAATCTTTATTTTAACTGGATGAATCCAATGAGCTATGAAACTATTTTTTCACAGATGTCCAGTATGGGCAGGTGCTCACTGAGCAGACGCAATCGAGCAGTCGTAACCGCTGAATCCCCTCTCTGTAACCCCTTTCCTGGCCCCGGGCCCCCACCCTCCTCCCCCCTGCGCCAACCCCCGCAGTTCACGACCGCCTTCTACCTGTACGCGGCAGCGAGCGCGGGAGCAGCGCTCACCGTGCTGTCCATGGTGAGTGCGGCGCGTCAACAACTCCCGGGCACCGCCTTCGTGCCGTCACCCCGGCGGTCGTAAAGAAAGACGTGGCCCAGACACGCACGCGGCTCTTCCCTTGGATTTTGGGGTCAGGCCGTGTGATGCTCCGGCCAAATTTTTTGTCGTAAGACCCCTCCCTCTCCACGACCCCACGCTGCCAAACGAATAAAATTTTGCCACGCGGTGCACCGGTTCAAGTTTAAGGACGATTGCCGCAACTAAATGTAGCAGCAATTGGATACGTGGCGTGTCACTCGAAACCGCATCGAGCATCTTCAGGAAGATTCAGGGAGTCGGGAATTAAAAATGAGGGAAAATCTATCACGAATCACAATATTGGCTGTTACGTTAGCTCTTCTCTAGTAGCTACAAAGACAAAGATTCCGCGTATAACCTTAACAGACTGTTGGGGCAAGTGCTGTTAATGAGCACCTATGTGGCCAGCACCACGTCCAGCCGTCTTTGTCTCCCTAGTGGCAATCTTTACACAGCACACCAGGTACTTATTTGAGGCTGAGTCGAGCTAGGGGAGGCCCAGGATTGGTTCAGATATTCGTCACCAATGTTGGTCATGAGCGGCAATCGAACTCGCGTTGCAGGGTTCATAGTGCCGTGCGCTAACCGCTACACTACTGCTCACCCCTCGAATAGCTACACACCTAGGCTGTAACACGCATGCTTTGGTAATGAGAAACAAGTTTGGGGAAATAGTGCGTACGCGTCTATTATGGAATGCTTTCCAAACACTTTGGCTTGGGCAGGATGCGTCGCTAGAAGGAACGATGGCCGGTGGTTGAGACTAATAATGGAGTTGCAGTCGATGGAAGGAACTCGCCCAAGAGTACGTCCGCCATGGAGATGGAGTGATGAGATCACTTCGTGTCCTGGTGCTAAAGATGGATTTTTGCATCGCAAGGCCATGAGAGATATTGACAGCTTGGGGAGGCCTCCATCCATTAATGGGTAGATCACAGCTGAATATGATGATGATGATGATCAACCGTGGCCCTTGACCCCACCATGATCTCTGGCTTGACCCTCTGCCTACTCCATGCTGTGCCACGTGTCCGCAGCTCATCTACTGCTCCGTGCTGGTGTACAACTTTGGGGTCTCGCGCCTCTACCGACGGGAGGATTACTGCACCAAGCTGTGAAGGGAGCGGGCGTCCAACTCCCACTCATGCCCACGGGGCACCCAGAGATCGGCAGAACAAAGGGGGGCAGAAAAACGCTTACGCACTCACTCACCGACTCAATCGCTCGCTCGCTGACTTACTCACTCAATCACTCGCTTGTTTACTCACGCATCCACTCACTCAATCTCTCGCTTACTTACCATAGCACTTGTGCCAAGACCCCTCTCCGACCACCACGCATCTCTCTTCCCCTCCCCCCCGAGTTTTGTCACCGATCCACAGTTCTATGGCAGGGGCCAGTCTCTCCATATACGACAACCACTGTTGACTGCCCATGAAGTGGTACCTATTTCATCGACCCCAGAGGGATAACAATGATGGGCTGAATCGATCTCTTAACCCAGGATCAAGCTCACAACTTTCCGACCGTGTGTTGTATACTCTGCCGTAGTCCTGCCATCACTGTGATGGGTTCCGTGGGGTTTTAACTGCCAACGTTAAATAAATGGCTGGGGACTGCATGATCGCGACAGCATTGTCTGCCACACGGGGCTGGTGACAGACACCTGGCCACCAATTGCCGTGACATTGACAATGAGAGTTAAACAGGGCGCCGCGGTGGCGAGATGTTATCTGCCTCGCCTGGTATACAGGAGGTCGTGGGTTTGACCCCGACCCTGATGCCTGCTGTATATTTGGAGTTTGCATGTTCTCCCTGTGGTCGCGTGGATTTTTCTCCGGACCCTCCGGTTTTTTCCCTCGACATTAGAAAAAACATGCGCTTTATTTGAACGCTATACATTTCCACGCGATACACCACTTCGTTGAGCTATAATTTGTGGCCAGGTCGCCTCTGAAAAAGAACCGTTAGCTCAGTGGGCTTTACATGGTAAAATAAAAATAGTTTATAGGGTTCACAAAGGCCGTGTCAGAGTCACCGAGATAGTTCCAAAGGGATACCCGGGTTCGAATCGGTCGGGGGTTGCTGCCTCCCGTGATGAAAGCGGCTTCGGCTTCCCAAGGGAGGTGACGACTTCATGGTCTCAGACCTGGGTCACTGATGACAGCACACACAGAAAAGTCCCACCGCGTATAAGGTAGTTTTCACGTAAATATAGAACACGTTTAGCGGTGAGGATTTAAGTTTCGGTTCGAGCGTTGTCATTTCGACAAATGCTGTTAACAAGGCACGTATTAATACACGTGTGCCAATTATTGTGGAATTTATTTGAGGCCCAGTGAAGGTGACATCGACGGTGCGATGTCACCTTCCCCACGGGCGTACTGGAGCACAAAGTGACGCAACCGCTCAGCTGCGATCGTTCCGACAATGGAAATCTATTCGTCTCGTGACGCCCAGAGAAGCACAAATTGGAATTATAATTAAAAGCATTTTAAGGCACATATATATATTTTAAAGAAGCAAAAATAGATTTTTTTATTCTTTCAAAATACCGCCAGAGCACCGGAAACACTGGGTAGGTGGAGCAAAGGAAGTTTCAGAGGTCGCTCTTTGATCGTCGAGTACTGAAGCACAGCGTTTAATTGCGTAACGAGACCTCGTAATTGGTATAATTGTAGCGATCGGGCTCGAGCAGGGGTGGGAAACGTGCGGCCCACGTGCCAGATGCGGCCCACGGCTTCACTTGGGTAAGGTCCGCGTCCACACGAGGGCGACTGCCACTTCGAAACGGCCCACAAAACGATCTTCATCCGTCACCGCGGACACCCCGCACGCGTGGATTTTGCCCGGGTGCTTTGGTTTCTTCTCACGTGTTAAACACTCATTAATTGGCCGATTACACCTTCGTATATAGAGAGGATGGCAGAGCTTGGGGGGTGGGAGGGAATTTGGCGCTGGTTCACTGTCTGGATGTTGTTCCTCTTGTGTGGCGTGATACAAGTTGAAATTATTATTAATCGGTCACCTGTTTCCTTTCACGGAGTTCTGAGCACACGGTCAATTGCGCGGCGAGCCACTGAATGTGCTTCAGAGTCCTATTCGGCCCTCGGTAAGGTAAAAAAAAGTTATATCTCTAAGGCAGATTGTGACCTGTAGACCCGCGTTTCCAATCACACAAAACACGAAGTCTATTCTTTGTACACGGGAAAGGCTGACTGAGTTCGAAGACTCATTTTTACGCTGGGTCCTGCTACGTCGGGATGTTTGGCCATTCCATCGATGAGTGTGTGACTTGTGGAAAGGCAAACAGGAGTGCGTGGAGAAAACTGATGCACACGTGGGGATAACACACAAACGGATTTAATCCACAGACAGAACCACGCCCTATGTGGATCAAGCCGATGGCTGTACTGCCATCTCCTGCCCCTCCCCTCTCTCAGTCCGAGATGTCAGATTTGAAAATAAGTGCTCAAAAGTGAATCAACTACTTGCTAACAGCATGAATAATTCTATACGTCCTTGCTAATAATTTAAAATCCCTTCGAGGCAAATACGCCTTCGAGGCAAGCACATGTAGTGAACTTATAATCACAACAATATAGTCACTTTATTCAAAATAAATTAAACGTCATAGAAAGCATACATTCAAAGTGCACCCATTTTTAGTGCAAGGTGCACACCAGACCAAACAGAGTGCACCCACCCACGTGCTGAGACAAGGCTCTGCTCGCACGCGCGTGTGATTGGCCGGCGCGTTTCGACGACTTGCCCCCTGCCCCGCCCCCTGCCTGCACGCTAACCCCCCCACCACCCCACACAGGAGGGCTAGACTTTTAGTGTGGCACCGTGCGTGTTTCTAGCGTTATTTCCCGCAATAGACTTTATTTTTGTTGGAGTTGTGTGTTTTTTTTAAACTAGTCCAATGTTGAGTATTAATAAAATGTGCGTAGCGTTTTAGGCGACTTTGATGTCGTGAAACTTGTATGTGGTGAGGTCATCGGACTACGGTTCCCCAGTTCTGAACCCCAACTCCTGACCCCAAACCTTCACCCCCCACCCTATCACTGATCCCTAACCCATATACTGCACCCCACAAACCCCTAACTCCAAGCCCTAATCCCCAACTCCAACCCTTAACCTCCTAACTCCCTATCCCCAACCCCTAATCCCTAACTGCAACCCCGAACGGTAAACACCTAACTCCCAACAACTCCGTAGCCCCTCGACTCCTATAAACCCAGTAGTAGTAGGTTTTTACCCTTTAAACTGGTACAAAACTGACACCTTTATACAAGGCATCATGTTTGCAATAACCACAACACAAGCAGTCAAAATGCAAACAAAAAGAAACAACTCTGATAATGATATGCACTGTCCTTGAAGTTGATTGGTCCACACCCGAGACAGCTTTCCTTAGAGCCTAGTCTCCATTGGTGTTGGACCAGATGACGCCAAAAGGCGTACATTATCAGAGTTGTTACTTTTTGTTTGCATTTTGACTGCTTGTGTTGTGGTTATTGCAAACATGATGCCTTGTATAAATGTGTCAGTTTTGTACCAGTTTAAAGGGTGAAAACCTACTACTATATTTTGCCACTGGTAAAGGAGGTCTCATAGTGTAAATCCTATAAACCCCTTTTCCCACAGCCTTTCCCCCGGCAACTGGATGGCACGGCATCATCTCCACGTGGCGTTCGTTTAACCACCCACCGCAAAGGAATGTCATTGCTGATGACGATGATGGCGGTGATGAGAGCAGTTGAAGGGACTGAATTGGATGTCAACGTGGCATATTGCAGCTGGGGAAGAAGTCTCACCTCTCTAGATTTGAAGCTTTCGTGACTGCAAGGATTCATACTCTTAGGTTTTTGTCGGTAAAGTCACGTAGGTAAAACATTTTAAATTAATAAAAGTAAAATAAAACAAATTAAAAAAATTCACGACGCTTCGGAAGCAACACAAGCCTCCGTCTTCAGGTGGAACCGTCACAGCCACGACAGCTGTATCAAGTAAATGAGAGATCACAAGAAATACTATTTTATACGGGGTAGTATTTCTATATATACGGGGTAGTATTTCTTGTGATCTCTCATTCACTTGATACAGCTGTCGTGGCTGTGACGGTTCCACCTGAAGACGGAGGCTTGTGTTGCTTCCGAAACGTCGTGAATTTTTTAATTTGTTTTATTTTACTTTTATTATTTTTTTTACCTACGTGACTTTACCGACAAAACCTAAGAGTATCTCACCTCTCTGTCGTTTAACGAACTACGATGGCCAATGGTGGTTGTTGGTGGTGGTGGTGGTGCTGCTGCTGGGTTGCCGGTAACAATTTTCCGCCCAAATCGTAACTCAATAATAATTTGGTTGTCGCGTTGTTGTTGTTGTTTGTCGTCGTTCTTGTTCCTTGTAAAAGCGTCGTTTTTGAATCTAACGTCGAGATCGTTTTTAGTAAAACTACTGTGTAACGCCTCTACTTCGAAATAACATAATAGCGACGGCGATAAAGATGATGATGATGATGTTATTGAACAACTTAAATACTGTATTCATGTTTTTTAACCTACTGTACTAAAAGTAAACTTGGTGTTTAAAAAGAATTGATCTGCATGCATAAAACCACAAAACGTTGAAATGTGTGTCCTGTCTATTCGTTAATAACTCAAGAGAAGTTTAAAATAAAGTTGGTACTTATACCTGAGGAGCAATGGATTGTGAATGTTATCCGGCGGTTTAGTTTCCATACGTGTACAGTAACGTAAACACAATCTGTTCTACAACGCGTTTTCATAACGCCAATTGGATATAACGTAATGAAAATATTAGGGAACACATTTTGAATAACGCGATCGAGTGAACGGAACTACGTCGCGCGATTAGCAACAACCGGTTGCACCGCTGCCTCGGCGTACCATCACACAAGACGGGATGCTGCTGGATGCTTCTAGACTGCGCACACATCTCACATGTTATCGCGGTCTGTGCTTTACCACTACATTATATATTATTTATGATAACGCGATTTCTTTTCCATAATGCGGTGTTCTTCAGGAAACAAAACGGTATATCGGTAAGGCATAGCCCGCATGGTTGGCTACGTACGGTGCGAAAGAAGTTCATCATAGTGCAGTAGACTCTGGATTATCTGCGTGCGGTTTATCCGATTTGTAGATTAACTCCACAACTGAGATTTTGATATGAATTAATAACTCATGGATTTTCACTTCAGCCCAAATTAATAATTATCTAAAACCAGCTATACATTGTTATTCTTGGATCGCCTCTACAGTACAGTGGTTGCATGTATCTACAACAGTGGGGCGGAGTTTGGTTGATATTGATTGACGTGGCTCTGTGATGATCCACTTAGTGGGTGGACACTTCTACGCTGGAGCAGGAAAGTTATCATTGAGCACGCGCATCGATCGATCATTCGATCATTAGTATTTGTCATAGAGATCCGTGAAAAATTTCTATTTTTGGACTGTCCGCTGTTTTCAATCATTCACGACCGTCCCCCCTCCCACCACCGTCATGAGCGCGGATAATCGAGTCGACTCGAACATACAAAGCCCGATGCAAACTCACACATCGAGCCGCACCTCCGGACTCAAATAGCGCCTCCACGTGGATTTCTGAACACGTTGCAGGGACGAGGTTGGGGGGCGGGGCGTTTGGGGGGCGGGGCGTTTGGGGGCGGGGCGTTTGGGGGCGGGGCGTTTGGGGGCGAGGGGGGGGAAGAGAGAACGCGATGACGTAACCACTCGACGTGACGACGTCACCGATCTACTTCCTGGTCCGTGACAGGGGCACCACGTGCCTGACTAGTGAGTGCGGCTGGGCCGGTCTCTTTGTCATCATCATCATCCTACAACAGCAGCAGCAGCAGCAGCAACAACCATGGTCTATCCACCGCTATGCTTCGCCGTTAGCAGACTCTAAAGTCATAGTGGCGACGTCGGCGAGAGGTATTTCAAATCCTCCAGATCTCATCGCGGGACGTCTTGACACCCTGCGCCACCACCACACGCTGCATCGAAAATGTTGCACTGCAGTTGGCAACCCTGCACCACAGATTATCCTGACACCCAGCTTCACGGAACACTCTGACACCTCGCTCCATAGGACCTGGCACCCTTCACTACAGACCTGACACCCTGCGTCACAGACACTCTGACACCCAGCACCTTTAGACACTGACTACCCTGCACCATAGACTTGGCACCCTGCGTCACAGACACCCTGCACCGCAGATACCCTGGCACCTTGCACCAAGCACCCTGTCGCCATGCATTATACACAGACCCTGCCCCACAGATACCCCGACACCCTGCAACACAGACATGAGCTACACAACCCGTTCCCTGGCGGAAGCCCCTGAATTCTGTAGAGGCCCACAGAAGTAACTCTGTCTCTGTGTGTCAGCATCTGTCTGCGTCTCTGTGTGTCTGCATCTGTCTGCGTCTCTGCATCTGGCTGTGTCTCTGTGTGTCTGCATCTGTCTCTGTGTCTCCTGTGTCAGAATCTGTCTGTCTCAGTATGTCTGTATCTGTCTCTGTGTGTCTGCATCTGTCTGTCTCTGTCTGCATCTGTCTCTGCATCTGTCTCTGTCTGCATCTGTCTGTGTCTGCATCTGTCTCTGTCTGCATCTGTCTGTGTCTCTGTGTGTCTGCTCGGCAATGTCTCTGTTTACATGGCTGCCTCTGTATCATCTGTCTTACTTCGTGTTGTCGCTATATTTGTCTCTGCATTCTTGTATATCTATTTATGTGTGTTATGTATATTTGTGTGTGTGTGTTATGTATATGTGTGTGTGTATTATGTATATATTTCTGTATTTTGTCTGCTGTTTCTGGTTGTCTCTCTTTGTATTGCTCCGTATATTTTTGCTTGCTGCGGTTCACCGTGTCTATGTCTGTCTGAATTTCTACACCAGTCTAAATATCTCTTCATCTCTGTCTCTACATTTTTCTCTGCATCTGCGAGGTTATCGTTGTCTCTCCGTTTCCTCTGGGTATCTTTGATATCTAAAATCCAATACTTCCATCTGCACAGGCCCTACTCAATGCTGGAACATCTCTGACCCTGGATCCTGGCCCCACGATGTCCACAGCCGCCCGCCTGGAGGAGCTGCTGGTGCTGGGTCACGACCTCCTGCGGAGAACGGAAGAACTGGGGATCAAATCAGAACCTCACCTCCCAGATAGGTTTACAGGGTCCTTGCAGACCAAATCAGGACCTCTGAGCAGGGATGAAGTCGCTCCTCTGCTTGGGTCTGAACCAGGACCGCAAAACAACGAGGAGGTCCAAAGACGTTTAGAGACCGAACCAGGAACGGGGCGCAACGAGAAAGTCCCAGGTCCGCCAGAGACTGAACCAGGACCTCAGCAGCAGCACGAAGTCCCAAATCCACTTATGACCGAACCAGGAACTCCGAGCGTGGACCAGGTGCCGAGTCCTCCGGTCCCCAAACTGGGCACTCGGGGCCGCCCCTCCGGCCTGGCCATGCTGCGCTCGAAGATCGAGGCGGAGATGCGCTTCCTGATGCGCGTGCAAGGCGGCCAGTGCAGGGAATCGCACGTGCGCAGCAGCAACCTCACCCAGCTGCGTGCGCTGCTGCAGGCCGCCGAGGCTCACGGCAGCGTCACGGCCGTGCTCAAGACGTTCCGCTACCGCGATGGTAGAGACGCGTGCGCGCGGGCAGGCGAACGACACGCGGGAGCCGTGCCACTCGCCAACACGAGCGGCTCGCTCGCCGCTAACAGGGTGCCAGAGTATTGATAACTACGGGAATGGATAAATAGCCGTTGCAGTGCTTCACTTGTTATTGGGCTTTAGTAGCCCTGTCTGTTACGAATGATGACCGTGCTTTACTAACCATGGTAGTGATTTACTAAACGTGATGTTAACTTCCAAAGAGATTGACATCTTAACGACCTTGACAATTTTATGTCTGAAGGTGACTTACCAGTGTCAGGTGCTGAGTTGTCAATATCTGGTGCTGCGTTCCCCGTATCTGATTCCTACTTCCCAGTATCTGGTGCCGACTCCTCAGCGTCCTCTGCCGACGTCCCCTGTTCCCCCCGCAGAGCTTGAGCAGCCGCGGGTGCTGCTGGTGGACGTGGTGGCGGAGGGCGGGCGAGCGTGGGTGAAGGCCGTGGGCCGCAAGGCGGACTCCCTTCTGGCGGCGTGGGCTGGCCGCTGCCCGCACGGCGTGCGCTGCGTGAGCGAGCAGGCGAACCTCTTCCTGCGCGCCGCGCAGCACAACCCGCTCCACTTCCACGCGCCGCGCGTCGTCTTCTCGTTCTACGGCGGCGTGCCCAGCCCTGTCGCTTGCAGGTGACTGGCGGCGAAGTGTTTGGCTGCCGGACATTGCCGCAGGAGATAATCCATATTCTTGGGTTTTTTCGGTAAGGTCACGTAGGTAAAAAATAAAAATAAATAATGATAAAAGTAAAATAAAATAAAAAATAATATTTTACTTTTATTAATTTTTATTTTTTACCTACGTGACTTTACCGAAAAAACCCAAGAATATGAATCCTTGCAGTCACGAAAGCTTCAAATCTAGGAGATAATCCACTTCATTGCACTATCATTTTGTGGCCTGGTCGCTTCTAAAAAAAGAGCTTAATGGCTGAGTGGGCCTTACCTGAATACAGAAGCTGGGCTTATCGTCAGCAGAGATACCTGTAAAATAATAACATCGTACTGCGGTTCGTTCCTAAGTGCGGATGTTTTGTAAGTTGGACGTTCTATCTCGGGGACTGCCTGTATTCAAATAAAACTTGTACAGTAATCGGCTACTTTTCTCGTGGTCGATTACTCCTCGGGCCTCTTTAAGAACAACGGCCACTCCCACATGCTGCCTCCTGAAGGCAGGAAACCCCCTAGAAGAGGCACCCACCGGCGTCACCAAGCCCCGCCTATCACTTCCCGTCCAGCCGTGAGACCTTATTTCCCCCCAACTGTTTTCGTGTTGTTCGATTAGCCGCGTAACTGAACTGATGATCGGTTAGGAGTCAAAGATTACTGAAATCAGTGCTTCTTAACCTTTACTGCAGCCTTGCACCCCTTTAGTTATCAATCGTTAAAAACATGTATAATGTTGATAAATACATAGGTTTGATGAAATGAAGTAGTTGTACTTACTTGCCCATGCTTAATTTGTCTTTTCGATTATTTACCTTCTAAAAAAATCTGGCATGTCTCGCACCCCCAGAAAGGGCATCCCGCATCCCCAGGGGTGCGTGCACCCCAGGGTGAGAACCACTGACTTAAAGAATCGGAGAGCCTCGCTGTACTATCGACTGCTTTGTCAGTGGGTAATCGTCAAATCCGCAACACAAAACATGACCCTCCAGGCTGCAGGAAATGGGGGTCACCGTCAGAGGGGACATCCTCCCGGGCGTCACCGATCCCCTGTCCGGGGCGATCGGCGGCGGCGAGGAGGAGGAGGAGCGTGGAGGAGACTCGGATTCCGACGATGAGGGCGAAGGAGGAGATTCGTGGGCGCCGTGGGGGGATGCACGCGCGGGCGCGAGGCTTGTGACGGCGAGCCCCCCAAGTTCCCCGGTTTGGACGCAGCCCCCGGCGGGGGGAGTGGGGGGCGGCGGTGGCTGCTGCTGCTCGCGCGTGAACCTCGACGTGACGACGATGCTCACGCTCGTCTCCGCGCTCAGCCACGGCGGGAGCCACTTCGCTTTCAAGGTGACGAGGAAACGCAAAAGGTTACGCGCCTGGGGGGGTGTGTGATGAGAGACACCGGAGAGGGAGCATGGCCCCGCACAGATGTAATCACAGCAGCAGCAGTATCAGCGAGCTCGTAGTGGAACTCGGGCAATCGCTCCAGACCACTTGGTGATTGAGCACCAAACAGCAGCAGCAGGAAAAATCACCTGTCAGGTTTCCATATCGTTTCCGTACGGCAATTGAAAAGAAACTCCCAAACCTTAACTGTTCATTGAGTCTGGTAATCCGTTCGATGGCATCGGGAGTTGCTCGATGCGTGGCGTCCGTGCCTCCTTTCTTAAGCGCAGGAGATCCACACTTCACGTTCACAATGGATCGGGCGGCTTTCTGTCGTTTCCCATTCATGAAGGAAATAGCCGCACCTGCCGTGCGTTGTTGGAACAATCCAGTTGCCGCGATCCTGGGGCGCATTGCGATCTACGGTTGAAATGCGTATTACAAATTTTAATAATTATTGTTATAATTTTTTTAAAATAATAATATATTCTTGCTTTGCCATGTGTGCATCGTCACGTTCACACGGCCTTGTTAGCACTGCCTGTTCAACCGTCGCACCGTTTGTGCCGTATCTCCGCTGTGTGTTGTCCTTTGTCGTATATCTAAACATCTGTCTGGTTCCGTCTCGTTTGCTCCGATGATTAACGGTTCAAATCCAGCAGTTGTCCTGATTTATACTGCGGCCCTAATATTAACCTAATAATCGACTTCTCTGGGAAGACTAATGCCATTCATCACTCGTATAAATGAGTCTCCTCCCGGTCTCTCGAGTTCTCACCGGGGTTACACAAAATAACGTGAACATTTGATTTGAGAGCGACGGGTTTGCGGCGCGCATAACGAACGTTCCCGTGTTAAACTAACGACCCCCCCGCACGCGACCCCCCCCCCCCGTCGTTCTTCAGGAGCAGGTGCTTGCCGAGCAGGCCGCGGAGGAGCGCACCGACCCCGTGCTGCCCGCCCTCGTCCACTTCCTGCACGACAAGCTCCTGGTCGCGTGCGACTCGGCCGCCCGCGACTTCTCCTCCATCCTGGGCACGCTGGGGGGGCCCCGGGAAAAGGCCAGGGCCCGGGGCCTCATGGGGCGCGTCGCCGTCGTGGCCGACGGGCCGTCGGCCCGGGCGCTGGGGCTCGCGGTGCGGGGCCGCGTGACCCCCCGCTCGGTGGCCGTGTTCGGGACGGGCGACGAGCTGCGGGCGGTGACGGCCACGGCCAACGCGGGGCTGGTGAGGGCCGCGGCGCAGCAGGGAGTGGCCTTCGCCGTGTTCCTGCACCGCCCGCGCGCCCTCACCGAGGGGAAGGAACGCGACGCGGCGAGGCTGCCCTCGGCGCGGCGACGCGACGACGGGCGGGAGGAGCAGGAGGCCGAGGAGGAGCTGTGGAGAGAATTCACGGCGGGAAAAGTAGGCCAACAACAGGACTGACATTGCGGACGGAGGAGGCCCATCGCTGCAAACGTTCACCCGGTCGGAATTACGCATGGCGGCAATCATCGCCGCCTGTCAGTAGACTGATTGCCTCTGCTTGGAGGCCAGGCACTGGTGCATGGGCCCTTTGTGTTAAATGTTTAATTATTATTTTTACACTTGGTTACCCAGGAATGCCTGAGTCTCAACACTTTTTTCAAGAGGGTCCTGCCAAGTTTATGCAGTACGGTATGATGTTGCTGCTCTGTGTGACCCCTATTCAGTAATTTTTCTCAATTTGTATGTTTTTGCCAATACCGATTTCTGTACATTGCGTGGTTTATTTTAGAAAATAAGATATTTTAGAAAATAAATCTCAACATGGGGAGAGACCATACAAACTCCACACAGAAAAGGCACCCACGTCGTGAAGTGTCCTGCAGCCAAACAACAACAATAACAACTATACAGTCATTTTTGGCACATCTTGGGTTAGCATGATAAAAAAAACTGCATGCGTGACGACGGAGCGGTCACATGACCCTCCTGGCCCGTGACGGGCCGTTGAGTAACGTGTACCGCTAAACTGCAGTATGCAGCCGTTTGTTTTGGAATAAAGATTATTTTTGAAGCATTAAAACAATGTCAATGAGAATCTTTCGACATGTGAGACTATAAACGCTCAACAATTATACGCGATATCATTGCCCACGCAAGAGGTTGAATGGTAGCTCATTGTCGGTCGTGGTCGGTCATCCACTGCTGGATGAATGCCTCGCCAAGACACCGCCACTTCTCAAGATCCTGCAATGAAGGGAGGTCCAGGATCCAAGTGTGAAACGGATCCAGATATCCTCGGTGCCACTGGCATTGGTTTAGCCGTGGCCAGGAATCAAACTTCCCACAATATTGGCATACGCCATGAATCATAGTCGAAATCTAGCGTTGCGTTATCGTGATCCTAAGATCTAACTGTAATCCATGATTACTCGCCACATGTCCGGCTGGTATGCTGTTAGGAAGCGTTTCCACAGTGCCTAACCATATTTACAACAAAAAATTAGTCACCAGGTTCGTCAATAACAGTGTGTGGCCTTTAATGGCAAATATATAGTAAGCGACGTTTCGCCTAAGGGCCATTCATAGCACATATATAGAGGCCAGTAGAGCGATAGAATGGAATATAAAAGTTGAGAACTGCACTTGAATACATGGGGGCCTGATGAGAATTCCATTTTTTCACGTGTCCTGATGATCACGTTTGTAAAGTGGCATATGATAGTAGCTATTGGGCAACGAACTCTCATAGGTAATACAAAAAAATCTATTGACTGAACAAACTAATGTTTACAGCATTGCAGGGTAGAATTAGGAAACATTGCTGGAGCCTTGTTAGGTTATGGCAAGAATTTGTGAGGTCTGTGCGTCGAGAAAAATAGGGACATGATGGTGATGATGCTGCTTTCCACATCATGCTAGTGACCGGACTTCCAACGCTCAGTGATGGTGATGATCACACATCTGTCCACCCCTCATCAGTGCCCTACCTTATTACACACCAAGTCAGACTTTATTGGTGTCACCCCGTGCCCCTTATACATCTCAACGTTCATCCTAAAAATTCCCATCTAAAGAGAGAAACACAAACAAATGTACTTTTTTTTGCTCGTATTGAAACGTCTGTACGCCATATGGACCTGAAAACTCAAAGTCCCTGTACAAGAATACGGGGTCAACCGTACGGGTTGACAGCGATGTGATCAGGATGGGAGGCAAACACAATAACGAGAAGAGGCATTTTTTTTATCGAACTCGGTAACCCCCCACCTCTATAGTCTAAGAGCCGCAATGCACCACGGTGGTTGAATTCGAGGCGGTGGCTCCTTAATAAAGAACGGTCACGAAGCGGTGCTTAGAAAGAGCCGCCAGTTGACCCCTGGGGCTAGGAGATGTTAACTACCTCGCCTGGTATACAGGAGGTCGTAGGTTCGATCCCCACCTTGACGTCTGGAGTTCGCCTGTCTCTTTCTTTCCCCGTGTTCGCGTGGATTTTTCGTCCTCCGGGTTTCCCCCTCCACCTCCAGAATCTCGCCTCGAGAGAGCAAATTGACGACTCGCTCGGAACGTCCACACGGCCACAAGCCACTTGCGTTCAGCGCCATCTCATTCAGCGGTCGCCAGGTCGCCGCCGCTGCTGAAAAACAAACAATAGCCACGTAGCTCAGTGCGCCTTACCTGGTTGACATTTTTATTTTATATTTTTAAAAACCGAGGTAGTTGAGTGTTTTAGTTTGATGATGGAGGAGGATGATACATTGTTTTCCCCCTTTTATCTGGCAACAAAACTGACACCTTTTTTACAAGGAGTCATGTTTGCATTGACACCATTGGAACCTCATTTACCAGTAGAAACATATGATAATTGTTTTTTTTACCCTTTTATTTGGCAACAAAACTGACACCTTTGCATAGACCACAATACCTGCAGTCGGAATGCAAAAAAAAACATAACTCTGATAATGTATGCACCGTCCTTGAAATGGATTGGTCCACACCCGAGACAGCTTTCCTTAGAGCCTAGTCTCAAATGGTGGACCAGATGACGCCAAAAGGCGCACAACTCAAAGACAATGCACCATCAGAGTATGAGAGCTCCTCCTCCTGATTGTCGAGGAGGAGTCGCCGCCGCCGATTCCGCAGCGCCACCGCGTGGCCACTCTGGGGGCTTCGGCGGCTTCATCACCCGGAACTCGGCGCTGAGAGCGCAGCGGAGAAACACAACGACCCCTTCTCCTCTCGCTGTGGTGAGCCTCCGTGTGTGTGTCCGTGTCTCTCTGGCGTGTGTCTCTCTGTGTGTCTCTCTGTGTGTGTCTCTGCGTGTCTCTCTGCGTGTGTCTCTGTGTGTGTCTCTGTGTATCTCTGTGTGTCTCTGGTGTGTCTCTCTGTTGTGTCTCTGATGTGTCTCTCTGGCGTGTGTCCGTGTCTCCCTGCTGTGTCCCCGTGTCTCTGTGTCCCCGTGTCTCCCTGGTGTCCCCGTGTCTCCCTGGTGTCTCTGTGGTGTGTCCGTGTCTCTCTGTATCTCCGTGTCTCTCTGTGTGTCCCGTGTCTCTCTGTGTGTCTCCGTGTCTCTCTGTATCTCCGTGTCTCTCTGTGTGTCCCGTGTCTCTCTGTGTGTCTCCGTGTCTCTCTGTGTGTCCGTGTCTCTGGCGTGTCCTCGTGTCTCTCTGTGTCCCGTGTCTCTCTGTGTGTCTCCGTGTCTCTCTGTGTGTCCCATGTCTCTCTGTGTGTCCCGTGTCTCTCTGTGTGCCCCGTGTCTCTCTGTGTGTCCCCGTGTCTCTCTGTGTGCCCCGTGTCTCTCTGTGTGTCCCGTGTCTCTCTGATGTGGCCCCGTGTCCCCACGTCTCTCCGTCTCCTTGCTGAGTCTCCTTTATCCGTGTTTCTGTCTTCCTGGCGAATGCCCGTGTCTTCATGTGTCGTGTCTGTCTCAGCGTCTGCCTGGTTCGTCCCTTAGTCTCCGTGTGCCACGTCTACGTGAAGATGTGTCTCTGTGATGAGTCCTGGTGTCTCTGATGAGTCCTGGTGTCTATCTCTCTCCTTGTCTCCCTCTCTGCATGTCTCGGTGTCTCCCTGTTGTCTCCTGTGCGTCCCCGACTGACTATTTTTAGATTATTTTGCTGCTATAAACTTCCACGTGATAAGCCACTTCTTGTTGAGCTATCATTTGTGGACAGATCGCTTGTGAAAGAAGAAGCGAATAGCTCAGGGGGCTTTACCTGGAAAGATACAGGACAGTATTTTATTTTTATATTTTTTCAAAGGGTTTTGCTTATTTTTTTCTATACTTTGCACTCATATTGTATTGTTGTAAGGTTCTAACCTGCCTCTTACTGTGAAAAAAACAGCTGTATAGCTCATCGGATTCCTCCAGTATAAATAAACATTGTAATTATTAATCTGAGCCGCTTCTAATTGATCGAGACTGGCACGCGAACCCAGACAGCGACTTGACTATAACCTCAATCCTATCTCAGACCCAGACATCAACCCACAAGCCAATCTCTATCCCTACCCCTATAGCCAAAACCCAATCCCCAAAAATGAATCCTACCCGTGACCCTACCTGGGTTATAACCTTAATATGAGTTCTAACCTTTTTATTGTCCTTCCCCGGCAAAACCGATTAGCAAGGTTGGTTACGTACGGTGCGAAAGAAGTTCAACATACATACAAACGAACTGGGCTACCAACAAGCAAACTAACCCGAGCCCTCACCCCAACCTCATCCCTCGTGCCGACCGTCTCTTCTCCCTGGTGTGTCAATACCGCCACTCGGCAGGCAAATGCGGCCAGGCGTGGTGCTGCCTACCCACATCCCCTTGTGTGCCGTGCCAGCAGACACAAAGAAAAAGCCCCAATAATCTCATGGGATCTTCGTCCTTGTTGTTGGCATGCGGATGTTCGGGTTCAGGTGAGATCAGCTGATGTATGATGTATGACAAAGACGAATATAAAGGCCCCCCGTGTAACCCAAACAGACGCTTGGGGCAAGTGTCGCATGGAAGCACACGTGGAATGCCAGCACGGTACACTGGGGGGGGGGGTGGGGGGGCGGTGTGGCCAGAACCACGCCCGGCCGTCTTTGTCTCTCCCAATTGGTGACGTTACTTCCACACCGAAACCTAGGGGAGGCCCAGTACCAGTTCAGATATTCGTCACTGATGTTGTCCGTGAGCGGGAATCGAACTTGGGTGGTCAAGTTTCGTAGCGCAGTGCGCCAATCACTAAACTACTGCTCTCCCATGCAAAGAGATTAAGGCAAACCCACGCACATCCACCACTGCACACTATTCCTGTCTCCCCGCATTTACCACGCTTCACCCCACCTTTCACCCCACTCTGGGCGAACAGTCAAATCACACAAGTCACATTACAGTCGCAATACGTGATGTGTGTGTGTATGTTGAACTTCTTCCGCGCTGTACGTAGCCAACCGTTCTCATCGGAGGCGTGAGGGCAGGACAACAAACTAAACACAAAACGCAGTTGTAAGGAAATGAGATTTCAATCTAGATGACTTAAAAGTGCATAGCTCCAGTGGCTTCCTAATATCGGAAGGAAGAGCGTTCCAGACGGCCGCAGAAGCGCATCTGAAAGCGCAGCGCGATGACCGTCGATGGCCAGCCAACAGCCGCTGCGAGGATGACCGGAGTCCGCGTGGTGATTTGGGCTCGTTGATGACGACGGTGACTCTTCTAGCGCAGAGCTCTCGTTGTGTACCCCCAGTGACGGAGATCACCCTCGGCGGTGGTCGTGACTTCGCTCATCAACAGGGGCAGTTCCACGATTTCGGACGTACATTTCGGACACTCGTTAGCAGAGGGCATTTTCTCACGGTCGTGTACGTCGCTCGGTGGTGGCGTCTTCAGAATCGGAATATTTATTTATGCTGGAGGAATCCGATGAGCTATGAAGCTCTTTTTCACAGATGTCCAGTAGGGGCAAAACACGACAGGAGTGAATTTTTTTGGAAAGGTAAACAAAACACTTGAAAAAAAATGCTAATAACACTAAACTTTATTTTTTTATCTTACCATGTTACAGCCCACTGAGCTATTCGCTTGTGCATGTTAGGCGTCGATCAATTCGGACCGCAAATCGGTAAAAAATGATTTGTCCATCTCTTTTGCGAAGGGAGAATCGCACATAATAGAACACCATGGCGGCCGTGTCACATGTACTCGGACGACTTACTTTTTCCTCCAAGCTGAGGTGGGGGGGGATGGTGGCGGTGCATCCTGTTTTGTGCGTGTGTGTGTGTGGGAAACCATCGACGCATTCCAGAAATATAGCTATCGTTTCTATGACTATGGATATACCCAGTAAAAATACAGCATTGAGCCAACGTAGGCATGTGGTTTGAATCGTTGGCCCAACTTTGGCCCAACGTTCAAGGTTGCCTGAGTGATGACACTCACAATGATACCCCGTGTGTATCATTCGGACGATGTTCAAATTTTTAAGCGCGTGTGTGTGTGTTTGCTTGCCAAACGTGTGACACTACCCAGAGTCTGAAGAGGCCGTTTGGCTTAAGCGCGGGATATATATCCGTGTTTCTGCAGGTGTCATGCCTGTCCAGGTGCCAAGTCAGGTGTCTCGAGGGACGGCTGCACGGCTGCTGCCACTGCTGCTGCCACTGCTGCTGGGGCTCTTCATGTTCGGGGGCCCCGTGGGAGCCCTGGACAATGGATTGGCGCTCACCCCTCCAATGGGCTGGCTACACTGGGAGCGTTTCATGTGCAACACGGACTGCCGCAGCGACCCGGACAACTGCATCAGGTGCGTCTCTGTGGCCTCAAAGTGCATCGAGCTTGGCACAAGTACTTTGGTCACAGATTTTCATGTGTGGCGTCTGTGGGTAGGAATCAAACACAGGTTTCCAGTGGACATTTAACAATGGGCCAATGTTGGGTCAACGGTTCCAACCACATGCCATAGTTGCTGTAACGTTGCGTGCTTACTTGGTCACTGCTGATGTTAGCTGTGGCTGGGAATTGAACCCCGGTAAAGCCATGAGGACCCGTTTTTAGAGTATTATAACAACACCGCCCCCCTTACACCCATACACACGTAAAACGCGCACACACACAACTCCTGCACACTCAACAAACCCATGCACAAACACACGTACACACAGAAACATTGATTTACTCACATACTGATGCAGACGCACATTTACCCACTCACAGACACACCCAAACACACACATTACAAATAATAACGGCAGCCGTTATCCACTATGTGGCGGTGACATCACCACTTGAAGTCTCGAAGGCTCGCTGGCAGGAGGCAGAGGTCGCAACCGGGTACCCGATACCCGTACCCTACCCGACACCCAGCTACCCGTATCCGGCCGGGTACGGGTACAGGTACCCGTTTGCGACCCTGGTGCGGCCGGGTACGGGTACGGGTAGGCCGTGAGTCACTGGTGAGTAACCGTTTGTCACTCATTTTGGGTAGGGTACGGGTACGGGTAGCGTACGGGTAGCGTACGGGTACCCATACCCGGCCGGGTACGGGTACGGGTACCCGTTTGCGACCCTGGTCCAGCCGGGTACGGGTAAGGAATCAAAACCCGTTTGCGACCTCTGGCAGGAGGGCACAGGACAGGCCCAGGTATTATGGGTTGACTGACTGAGATGACTGGCAGATGCACCACCTGTACTCCTCACGGTGCCACTGTGTAATATGAAACATTCCACACGTGCACCAACGAACGAGCCCTCACCGCTTCTTCCCTTACGCCCCCCCCCCTCACCCCCTCCACAGTGAGAAGCTGTTCATGGAAATGGCCGACATAATGGCGACGGAGGGCTGGCTGGACGCCGGCTACGAGTACGTGTGCATCGACGACTGCTGGCCGGCGGCCAAGCGCGACGCTCAGGGCCGCCTGCAGGCCGATCCCGAGCGATTCCCGTCTGGCATCAAGGCCCTGGCGGACTACGTGAGGCCGTCGCACGCACCCCGCCGATTGGCGATGGCCGCCGCCGCCCCCGGGTAGATTTCTGCAAGGAGTATCATCGCCTCCTGTTGGCAGAACAATGCCCGTTTTCAGGCCAGTCGCCGAGTCACCTCGTGCGAACGCAGGGGCAGCTGGCACTGGGGGTGTCCTTTAAAATGTGTTGAGATGAGACGTGTAAAGTCGACTGTCGCTCGTAAAGTGCTCCGCAAGACACCTCGGGCGCTCTCTCGATAACAAATAAGTAAAATTTCGATTTAATGCTTTCGTGGCTGTAGGGATTCATCTTCCTGGTTCTAATAAGTAATATAATAGTGTGGAGCGACTCGCGGGGGCGACTGCAGGCTGAAGTGTTCTGCCCGTGGTGTTGGTGGTGGCAGGCCGGCTCAGAGGTCAGGGCATCGAACCAGACCTGCTGAGACCCGTGCTTCGAATGCAGGCAGCCACACGTGTTTAAACCGGGTTCGCAAGTGTTCGCGAGTTGATGGCGCCAGCCCAGGCAACAACGAACAATATCACCATAATACATTATTGTTCTGCACTTAATTTGGCCGAATCCTATCTCTGAGAATTAAAAGTATTGGTCGCGTGACATTTGGATTTTCATTCGTTTTAATTGGCTCATTCCAGCTCAGAAATATTACAGATTTCAGTCTCGCACGCGGTGATGAACATTTTTGTCGAAGCAAATCAAACCCATGTCCCCCGTATGTTGTGCCAGCCTGAACAACTGGTCCCTAGTAGCACTCGTACCAGCAGTCCGTATGTCTGCAAGGGGCATCTTGTGAGTGTGTATAGGGGCGGGCGTGTAGTGATTAGCCCACTGCACTACAAACCCGGCGACCCGAGTTCCATTCCCATCCCAGCAACATCAGTGGCGAATTACTGAACCAGTCCTCAGCCTCCTTTCGGTCGACTCAGCCTGGTGCGGCAGGGCGTGGTCCTGGCCACGTGGGCTACATGCAGGGGATCCTGCGCGTGTGTGTGTGCGTGTGTATGTTGTGGGGAGCGGTAGTGTAGCGGTTAGCGCGCTGCGCTATGAACCAGGTGACCCGGGTTCGATTCCTGCTCACGGCTAACACCCAGTGACGATTATTTGAACCGGTCCTGGGCCTCCCCTAGGTCGACTGGGCCTCCCCTAGGTCGACTCGGCCTCAAATGAGTACCTGGTGCGATGTGTAAACATCGCCACTGGGGAGACAAAGGCGGTCGGGCATGGTGCTGGCCACTCACCCCCTCGAGGACCGTTCCGGCCTTCATAGGTGCTCGCTAACAGCACTTGCCCTTACAGCCTGACAAGGCTATACGGGGGATCTTTGTGTGTGTGTGCGTGTGTAAACTCTCCGTGGCGGCCCGCGCGTGTGCAGGTTCACGCCCGCGGGCTCAAGCTCGGCATCTACAGCGACGTGGGCCCCACCACGTGCGCCGGCTACCCCGCCAGCTACGGCTCCTACGAGGTGGACGCGCGCACCTTCGCCGAGTGGGGGGTCGACCTGCTCAAGTTCGACGGCTGCAACCTGCCGAACATCAGCGTGCTCGTGGAGGGTGGGTTGCACACTCGAGGGCGCGTGCCTTCGCCGCACAGTTGCACAATCGGGCAGTGCCTTCTGCTAACACTCGCCTCCCAGCCCCCCCCCCCCCAACGGTCTGCGAGGCTAAAGTGAGCGGGGGCGGAGGGGGGGACCGTTGTCTTGTTCCCGTGGAGCGGTAGCGGGTAGCGCTGTGCAGCGCTACGAACCCGGCGACCGGAATTCGATTTCCGCTCATGGCCAACACCAGTCACGGGTGATCTGAACCCGTCCTGGGCCTCTCCTAGGTCGACTCGTCCTCAAAATGAGTACCTGGTGTGGTGGTATGTAAACATCGCTCCCCAGGGAGACAAAGGCGGCCGGGCGTGGTGTTGGCCACCCACCCCCTCGTGTGCCGTGCCGGCCTTCATAGGCGCTCGCTAACAGCACTTGCCCCAACAGTCTGTTAAGGCTACACGGGGGATCTTTGTCTTGTAGGTTACAAGAACATGTCGATCGCTCTCAATGCGACCGGGCGGCCCATGGTCTACTCGTGCGAGTGGCCCCTCTACTCGTGGGGAGAGTACATCAAGGTAACGTGCGCATGCACGCACACACGCACGCACGCACGCGTGGGTATCCCGATAGCATCGAGTTCACTTTGTTTAACCAGGTGAGAACTTAAGGGACCAGGGTGAGTCATTGAGACCTGGGCCATTTGAGTAACTAGTAATTCCAGCGGCCGCCCTTAATTTTCGCAAGATTAGGCCATTGTGTGCTGGTGTCAGGGCCCACATTTGCCAAACTCAAAACTGATCTGCATTTACAGTACTCAATGGTGAATACGCACAGCAATCATCTCCCCCCTCTACTGGCAGAATAATGCTCCAGGTCACTCCTTGCGAACGAGACTCCGTCCTGGTCTCCAGGTTAAACAAGAAACTTAAATAAACGTGAAAGCCCTCACCCTAACTCCTCCCCACTCCCTTGCCCGCTCTCCCCACTCCTCGCACCGCCGCCACCGCCACTCGCGCCGCAACCCTCCTCCGTGTGCGCGCGAACACGCGTCCACGCGCTACACGCCACGCAGCCCAACTACACGCAGATCCGCCGCTACTGTAACCAGTGGCGCAACTCGGCGGACGTGGAGGACTCGTGGCAGAGCGTGCGCAGCCTGGCCGACTGGGCCGCAAACCACCAGAGCCTCATCGTCCCCGCCGCCGGGCCTGGCGGCTGGAACGACCCAGACATGGTTGGGCCTGGACGGACGCGATGACATCGCAACACCACAACACCACAACAACACCACTGTGACAACACCGCAACACCACTATGATGACACTGCGACAACACCACAACACCACCGCGACGACACCACAACACCACCACAACACCACCACCACAACACTACCACCACAACACCACGACGACACCACAACACTACCACCGCAACACCACAACACCACCACGACACCACCACCACAACACCACCACCACAACACCACAACAACACCACAACACTACCACATCACCACGACACCACCACGACACCACCACCACGACACTACGACACCACCACTACGACACTACCACGACATCACCACGACACCACCACGACACCACCACCACGACACTACGACACCACCACCACGACGACACCACGACACTACCACGACATCACCACGACACCACCACGACATCACCACGACACCACCACGACACAACCACCACAACACTACGACACCACCACGACGACACCACAACACTACCACGACACCACCACGACACCACAACACCACGACACCACCACCACGACACCACCACGACACCACCACGACACCACCACGACACCACCACAACACCACCAGGACGACACCGCAACACTACCACGACACCACCACCACGACACCACCGCGACACCACCACGACACCACCACCGCGACGACACCGCAACATTACGACGCGTCGGAGCAGTGGCTTGCTCACAATCGCGCGCGTGCCTCTGTGTGTCGCCGCCGTAGCTGGTGATCGGGAACTACGGGCTGAGCCACAGCCAGCAGGTGACGCAGATGGCGCTGTGGGCGATCATGGCGGCGCCGCTCATCATGTCCAATGACCTGCGCAACCTCGACGGGTTCTCTCGCAACGTCCTGCTCAACCCGCACGCTATCGCCGTGAACCAGGACCCGCTGGGCCGGCAAGGCACGCTCGTGGCCAAGGTGCGCGCCCGCTCCGGGCAAACGACGTCCGACTTACGCCGGTGCTCAATCGCACGCACGGACCGAACGGCAACGCTCTCAGCCTGATACGAGCACCGATTCGAACGCCAACATTGAGTCTAACTCTGAGCCTAACGCTAACGCTGAACCTAACTCTAACGCTGAACCTAACTCTGAGCCTAACGCGAACACGGAGCTTAACATTTAATCCAATGTTAACATCGAGTCTAACGCTAACACGAAGCCTAACATGAAGCCTAACACCGAGTCTAATGCTGACATGGAGCTTAACATTTAATCCAATGTTAACTCCGAGTCTAACGCTAATACTGAGTCACATGCCAGGACCCGAGTCTTACCGCCAACCCTCTAGAGGGAGCTGTCCAGAGCCGTCTCGGGCCCTTGCACTAGCGGTGCTGTGAGAGCAAGCGATCCATAGCGGTGCCTCTACCCCGTTACCCCTCCACCCCCCTGCCACCCTCGCCCCCCGCGCAGCTCAAGAACAACGTGGACATGTGGCGGCGCGAGCTGGCGGGGGGCGGCCTGGCCGTGGTGCTCGTGAACCGCAACCAGATTGGCGGGCCGGTGCTGGTGAACGTGTCCCTGTCGGCCTGGGGGCCGCTGGGGGCGAGGGTGGCGCGGGCGTGCACTCCGCGGTGCGCCGTGCGGGTCGCGCTGCCGCCGGGCGACACGACGTTCCTGCGGTTGCAGGGCCAGGCGGTGCGGGTGGCGGTGAACCCCACGGGTGCCGTGCTCTTCACCGTGCATCCCCACGGCGGCCTGCCGCGGCCGTGGGTCGGCGTGCTCTAACGCTGCGGTGGAGGCTGGAGGACGTCGGAGGTGGTGCGGTGGCAGCGGAGATACGGGAACTTTGCGAGGGGTTTTAGTTTTGGGGCAATTTGTTCGACTCCGCCGGCAATTTGCGACTCGCCGACGCCACGGCTGGAGCTCGCGCGAGTGGTCGTCGTCGGTGTTACGAGCGAAATAAAACGGTTGAATTTTTTGGGGGGTTAGTTCCACCGGAAAAGTCGGGGCTGTAGGAACCGGGTGGGACCACAGATGTGGAAAGGGTGGGGCTAATCGAATAGGAATAAGTTTTGCTGGCTGGCTGGCTGGCGTGCGGGCGGCGGGCAAGTGCGTGGCGGTGACGATATCCGCATCTCGCATCGTTGAGCCAGGTCCGATCGTGCGGACGTGACGCCTCCCCTCACCCACTCTCCACCCCGGCCATATATCCCGCAAAAATAAACTAAACTATAGAAACGAAACAATTTAACTCTAAACTAAATGCACCAGTTTCAGATGTCACTCGCCGGGAATCAAACTCAGGTCACCGGGGTTCGGTACACTGAAGACCCAAACTGCGCCACTGTTCCACCCCAGCAGCGATTATCCCACGTGTTTTACTTCACTAACGTTTAACCAAAACGTGTGTGTAATTATAACCGAGCTGGGCATGATTATAATTGACCTGGGCTCAATTATAATTGCGCCTATGACCAAGCCACTCGGAATGCACCGTAGCCTGGTTACTGTTCGGATGAACGGCCACCCGTGCACAGCACATCGCTGCTCGAGGCTGCGCGGGGACACGTGGTGTAGGTGTCAATGTTTTGTATGCACGTGCGCATGAATCGGTCACCAAATTAACGCTTTGGCCCCACCATAGGAATGTGGAATTGTCACCTCCAGCTCAGGAGATTTAACCACCTTTCGTTAAGTGCAGGGATCACTTTGCCTTAAAATAGACGCGCGTGCGTGCGCGTGTCAGGAGACGTAATGCACCTAGCCTGGCACAAGCGCCGTGGCGACATCGCCGCCACTTGGTGGCGAACGGCGGTTGTTGCTGCGTACGATGCGTTGCACGCTGTGCTGCTGTATGATACCGTGTACCGTGTGTATACCTCATGACATGTATGGTATGTGCTGCATCGTGTAAATACAGTCGCTGTCTTTGTGGAGTCGCGAGTGATTAGTTCAGGGATATTGTTTACATCACTGGTGATGCAGGGAGTGGATGTGTGTCTTGTGAACGTGAGGCAGTGGTAGGTCATGTCGGGCAGAACAAGATTTCCCCAAGTCCAATCCACGCCACCCACCACCATTCAAATGCAAATGAATTAATCTCGTTACATGCTGAACTTGCCTGATGATTGCAAAACGCATCCCACGTGATGTATTAGAATGCCGATTCTCTATCTAACGTGGGGAAAATAAGTACACACACACACGAGATATTTATTTGGATCAGGTCCTGCCACGTGGGACAAAGATCCCCCGAGGGGGAGTTGGTGTGCCCCGGAACTACGCCCGGCCGTCTTTGTCTCTCCAAGTCTTTATGAGTAACCATTTGCAGCTGAGCCGATTTAGGAGAGGCCCAGGATCGGATCAGATAATCGCCACTGCGGTGAGCCACGGCGAGGATTCGAACTGGGGACGCCAAAGTTCGTGGCACAGGTTCGCTAACCACACCGCGGTGTGTGTGTGTGTGTGACACGCAGAGCCGTCCCCAGGGTACGGCGAATCGGGGGCGACCGCCCCGGGCCCCGCGCTTTGGGGAGGGGGGAGGGTCCGCGCTTCGATGTCAGTGCCAGATGTAATATTTCCGGTTTAGTTTGAAGGCGTCAGAGACGGCCCACACAGACACGCCGCACGCGCCACGCACAAACGGCACGTGGTCGCGATACGATTCCTTCACTCGTTCATATCTCACAAGAGAGGCTCCTGATTGCCCGTCAACATCGGGCAGTTTCGCCAGCATCGGTTCGAGCAAGCCTGACTGCTGATGAGATAGTGAGCGTCGAAACCGGTCCAGGGTTGTGCTCGTACGGAGAACCAGTGCTGCTGATGAGATGCACTCCCAGAATGCCGTGCGTGTGGCTGATGGGTTGCGTCACAATATAATCTATACTACTTTTGTTTTACGTGGCGAGAGACAAATATGGGAAGGATGTACGATTTAGTTGAACAGGCCTACTCTGAGTCTTGGTAGAACTGTTGCTGTCTGTGTGAGTCGGCTGACAAGTGGGGCTCATTGAGCCAAAGTAAGCCCCGACAGACGCGACCAAGTCTTCATAAAGTAAAAAATATCAGTGTGAAAGTTTTCTATTTGCACACGCGCGTACACACACACGTGTATACAATACTGTATAACAAAATCATACCTCAATGTATAAGAAGTATGTTGCTACCGCTGTGCTTCTGAGCACGCCCTGCCACCAACGTGGTGCGTTGTACGTGATGGAGTCGAACTCAAGCTTTATGTCCCAAAGCGAAGGCTTATTCGGAGTGAAGTAAGACACAACCGTTGCTACCACCACGCCTCCTCTTCTCTCCCACAGCCTTCTACAATAACTTCACGCCTCTCTTATACAATTGTAATAAAAGACTTGACCACGATCTCTGGCTCGGTGTCCTTTATTCGGTTCGTACTGCGTTCCCACACGGCTGTCTCTCTTATTCTCTCTGTGCTGGTTCCGATGTCACTCCAGTCCACATCAGCAGCCCCGCTGCTGTTCTTGTCGCTCTTGCAGCCCCACAGCAGCTCCGCTGCTGTACTCTCAGTCTCTCACACAGCTCCCTTGGCTGTTCCTGCTGCAGCTCTGACGGCCTCGTGCTGTCTCGCCTTCTCGTCGCTCCTGCGACTCTTGGCAGCCACCCCGCTGCTCCTCACACACAGCCTTACTGCCTATCTCTATCTGCAGCTTTACACCTCCCAGTAGCTCCCTACTGTTCCCAGGGTTGGCTCCCGCTTCTGACGGTGCCCCCTCGGCTCGTACGCCCGCGTGGCCCCACACCTTTCCATTCACACCCCGACTGCCTTCTCTTTCCGGTTTATCCGCTTAAGGACCCCAACCTTTCACCCACGTCACCTGGCTCCGCCTCCTCGTGACGTCACATCCAGAAGGTCGCTTTCGCCCGCATTACACCACCCTCCCCCATAGAAAAAACCCAGCCGACCTCGGCTGAACAATACCAAAGCGTAATGCGGTGAACCGACCTTCCCCCTCAAAGGACACTAAGCATGCAATATAACAACAAGAACAACAACACAAGTAACATCGACGAACGTACGAAAGCATGCGATAAATACGACGGCAAGAACAAGAACAATAACAACATACAATCAACGAAACGTAAGTGACTTGGAACGAGTGCGGGTCGCCGGCCCGTCCCGGACGGTCGGCGGCCCACTTGTGGAACGGGGACGCGATGGAACACGAGGAATGACAGGGGGTAAATCCCCTGCTGCGATTGGAAGTCCACCGACGTCTCGTGTCCCTGACGAATCAGTCTTGGTCGTGTCCTTCGAATGTGCCTGCAGCGGGGTCGGAAGGGCTGCAGGGCTCGAAGGTCCCGCAGCCCTGGCAGGCGCCCTCCGAACAGGCCCACTCCTCCCCCTCGGTGTCACGGCCGACCTGTCTGGAACAGGTACGACAGGCGCTCGAGCAAGATCAGTGGACACAGGCAGGGGAGAGTCGGCAGCAACAGACCCCGGCAAGGCAACATTGGGAGATGACGCATCACGTAGGGGAGCAACATATGGTTTTAACCGCGACGTATGAACAAACCAACGGCGAGACCCAATCTGAACGCGCGCCGACTGTGGATTGGGAACCTCAATGAGGCGCACAGGACCATGCCAAGGTTTGTGCAATTTAGGAGAGGTCCCCGGCCGCACCTGCGGGCAATGGAGCCAGGCCAGGTCTCCCACCTTCCAGGGGCACTCCCCCTCAGACCGCCGAGCATACCGCTCGTTCCGGGCCTGGGCTTTGGCCGTAGCCACGCGGGCGTTTTCCCGCGCCTCCGTAACCCGGCGAACCGTGTCCTGAATGTATTCAGGGAGTGGTTTACGAGGTCCCTTCACCCCAGTACCCAATTGCACATCCACCGGAGGCACGTTTTCCCGACCATACATAAGGTAAAACGGCGAATACCCTGTAGCCGCATGGGGCGTCATCCTGTACGCCGAAAGCACTCCGGGGATGTGCAGATCCCAATCTGATTGCTGTTCACTCACAGTATGGCAAAGCATGGCAGACAATGTCCTGTTCAGCCGCTCAACCATACCATCCGTCTGCGGATGGTATGGAGATGTCCGTATCTTCTTAGTCCCAAGGCCTGCGCACACTTCAGCCAATAATTTAGAAGAGAAATTTCGGCCCTGGTCCGTGAGGAGTCTCTCCGGCGCCCCCTTGTCCATAATGTACCCAAACAAAAAGGCGTCGGTGATGGCCGCGGCCGACTGATCGGGCAACGGCCAGGCCATCGGCCAATGGGAGAGATACTCAACCCCTACCAGCAAATATTTATTTCCCCTCGCCGATGGTGGGAAGGGTCCCAATATGTCCAGTGCCACCAATTCATTGACTCGAGACACCTGAATCGACTGGAGAGGCGGCACGTAAGGATGTTTAGGCGGCTTACGCCGGGCGCATTCAGGGCACGCGCGCACGTGCCC
Source organism: Lampetra fluviatilis (assembly GCF_964198595.1). NCBI lineage: Eukaryota > Metazoa > Chordata > Hyperoartia > Petromyzontiformes > Petromyzontidae > Lampetra > Lampetra fluviatilis. The sequence goes on from NC_136293.1 coordinate 8,641,978, forward strand.
TACGACATCTGTCGCCATGCCGTGCCAAAAATAATGACGTTGTAACGTCAACAAGGTCTTCTGCACCCCTAAATGCAATAGTGTGTCACAATGGAGAGTTCTAATCAACTCAAATCGCAAGGACGTTGGTACCACCACACGCCAGCTTTCCTGGAACCTTTCTTGCCACATAAGCAGACCATCTCGGAGAGCGGTTCGCGGCCCCACAGCCGAACTCGGACTCCCATTGTCCCTCATAGACCGCTTCCGCATGGACAACAACGACTCGTCCATCATCTGTTCCCGAATCCAGACAGACCGCGGCAGATTTAAAACCCCATCAGTCGGTCCCGGTTCCATCGGAGTATCCGACTTCCCGACGGCCAACGTAAGCGGCTGAGGGGGATTCAGAATCGGCGAACACCTATGCGTCCCCGACGCACATTTACAAGGGGCGCGCCCTGGTAATCTGGAAAGTGCGTCAGCGTTCGCATGGCGCACTCCCTTCCGATGTTGAATTTGGAAGGAAAATTCCTGCAGCGTGTCCAACCAACGTGCCCACTGTCCCGATGGCTGGTCCATTTTAAGTGCATATTGCAAGGCCGCATGATCCGTACGCACAATAAAAGAACGACCGTAAAGGTACGGTCGAAATTGCCGTAAGAAAAAAACAACCGCCAAAAGTTCTCTACGAGTGACACAGTAGCGTGTTTCCGCAGGCGACAAGACTCGGCTACCATACGCCACGACGCGCTCTACGCCCCCTTTAGACTGTGATAATACCGCCCCAATACCTGTGTCACTCGCGTCCGTATCAAGAATGAAAGGGCGATCAAAATCGGGATAATCCAATGTCGGGGCCGTAGCCAATAGATCACGCAGACTCCGAAAGGCCGCCTCTTCCGGCTCTCCCCAAACAAATTTCCGTCCTTTACCCGTAAGGAGATGCAAGGGCCTCGCAATCGTCGCAAACCCCGGCACAAATCTTCGGTAATACGAGGCAAATCCCAAAAACCGCCGAACATCCCCCACAGAGGCCGGAGTCGGCCAATCCCGGACACACGCCGTCTTTTCCGGATCCGTGGACACCCCCTCTGCACTCACAATGTGCCCCAAATAACGGACGGACCGTTGCAGTAGGTGGCATTTCTTTGGTTTGAATTTCAAATTGGCAGAGCGCATCCTCGTGAACACTGTCTCCAGCCGCGTTAAATATTCCTCAAATGTGCGGCTGAACACAATAATATCGTCCAAATATATAAGACACGTCTCCCACTGCAACCCCGTCAAAACGAGCTCCATCAATCTTTGAAATGTAGCAGGGGCCGCATTCAATCCCATCGGGAGGCAGTTGAATTGAAATAACCCCTGCGGCGTACGGAATGCGGTTTTCTCCCGTGAGGACTCGTCAAGGGGAAGCTGCCAAAATCCCGAAGAGAGGTCCAGTGTGGAAAAGAACTTAGCCCCCGACAATGCGTCAAGGGAGTCGTCCATACGCGGCAGGGGGTACGCATCTGCCACCGATATCTTATTCAATTTCCGGAAATCGACACAAAATCGCAAGTTGCCATCCTTTTTCTTAACCAAGACCACAGGAGCGCCCCATGGGCTGTTAGATGGCGATATAATGTCCGCAGCCAACATGTCTTCCACCGCCCCTCGAACGTGTTCTCGCTCCGCTGGACTCATCCGATGCGAATTTAACCGAATAGGGGCAGCGTCGCCCGTCTCAATGTGATGGGAAAGCAACGATGTGCGTCCCAAATCCAAATCGTCGGAGCTGAACACATCCGAATACGTCAGCAACAATTTACGCAGCGCATCACGTTGCCCCACGGACAGGGAAGAATTTTCGTCACATAAGGTAGCGATCCAACGATTATCCGAACCCCTTGGCTCGGAAACACCAGCGACCACTCCCCGGCGATGCGGACAATCGTGCGTCGCAAACGCCGTAGTGGCATGTGCCACAACCGTACCGGCCGGAACACGGATGTTTTCCACCCCCGCATTAAGCACCTGTAAAACCGGTAATTGGTCCGGCCGGACGATGGTCTGTGCCCCAACTAACGCCAATCCCGTTGTTATCGTGGCGGATGGTGACAACAAGACCCCTAATGCTCCTAGCCGATTGGGCAGGGGCTTCCGATACCGCAAGGGTATAAGCATCTGTGAACCAGGTGGGATGTCCACAGATGCGACGGACAGCGCCTGCACCTGTACGGCCGAAGCAGGTCGCCCCCAGGGCGACGGCAGAAACGAGATTCGACGGCCCCCCGGCAATTCAATACAATTCTCATTGATTTTAATCAAAATGGGCATCTTAGCCAAAAAATCCGTGCCTAGTAAGCAAGGAACCGCCAAAGATCTCGATATTAACACAACGCCCGAAGCCGACACATCCCCTATAGATATCTTAGCATCCACCTGGCCCACGATACCCATACTACCCCCGTTCGCAGCGACGCAAGACCCATAAACCGGACGCACAGCCCCCGGCGGAATGCCCAACAGATGGAAAATGACATCCGATATAATAGTCGCAGACGCTCCCGAGTCGACCAAAATGCGCACGTCCACACCTTGTATGGACCCCGGTACAGTGGACGAACCCGTAGCGGCCGCGACAACTCTCCGTGCCAATTTGCGCCACTGCGTAACTGAATGACAAGGCCCCGTCGATGGCCTTTCTTTAACAACAACAATAGGATCGCGCAACAAAGGTGGTGGGTGAGGTGTAAAGCCTTGCCGAGTGTCTGGTGCGTGCCGACATGCCTGTTTCGGAGGTTCCTTGGTCGGCTTGTCCGGTGTTGTGGGCTCCTGCTGCGGCGGACCCGGGAAGCGGGCCCAGCAATCTTTGGCGTAATGGCCCCTACGGCCGCAGCGGAAGCAATCGGCCTCGTTGCGCCGAAGCGCAGGTCTTGCATCCCGGCGGCCCCGTCCCGATGGCGTAGCGCGCGGGCCCGGCCTTCCGCGTCCCGACCATGGAGAGGAGGCAGCCGTCAGCTCCTGTGGACCCCGCTCATCCGGCACATAGATCGCCCTTGTGGGGTCCCACCCCATCGCGCCTCCTTCCTTGACGGGCCCACCCGTCCATGCCGCCACTTGCTTCCAGCGACGGAGATTAAACTGCGCATCCAGACACTTTGCTGCCGCCCGGGACGTGAGCTTCTCATGCCCACACACAGGCATGGGGATCCCCAGATCCCGAGACAGCTCCAGCATTTTTCCCAATATGAGAGGCTCGAGCAGATCCTGTGGCGTGTCAGGATATGCTGCCATGGCCAGCTCCAACACCGCACCCCTGAACGCCACGGGCGATTCTTCGGGTGCTCGTTGTCGTTGAGCGAATCGCCGATGCGCGTCGTCAGGTGGCTCATAGGCGTCGGCCATTTCCTCAAAAACTCCACATAAAGTCTTCTTCTTATCGGCCGTTATGGAACGGAAAAATCGAACAGATTCGTCGTCCAGTAGAGTCGGCAACACTTCCAAGGCCTCCGCATCGGTCCATCTTGCTGAACGAACCGCCGCCAAAAATCGGCAGGCGAAAGCGCTCCAATCGCCCCCGATAGAGAATTCCTTAACTGTAGTAAGGTGGCGACTCCGACTCCTCTTTACGCCGTCTTCCAATGATGGTTGGTCTGGAGGCAAATTCAAAATGGCGTCGGCCCGCGGCGTGGCCAAGATGGCGGTTTGGCGCCGCGGAGCGCGCAAGATGGCGTCTTCTTGCCGCGTGGCCAATGGCGGCGGCAGGGCAGGCAACGTGGCGGCCCGTGGAGCACCTTCTCGTTCCATCGTCGTCCTTGGCGTAACGAGGTGACATAGATGCGCCAGGACGTCCTTGAGTGTCTCCAGTTGGTCTGCCACCTGTTGCCATCTTTGGTCAGCGTCCGATGTTGTTGACGGACCCGCCATCGCGCCGACATCTTCCACGCCCGTCCCCGTGCTCGCCTCAGCAGGGCTCTCCTCCACCACCCCAGCAGAATCCGTGGTCGGAGGGAATTCGTCGTCGTCGGACGAAGAAGCCGATGCTGGCGCCGGGGGAATTTTCTTCCTTACTTGCTTAGACATGCCGTTTCACTTCTGACCCCAGTGTAATAAAAGACTTGACCACGATCTCTGGCTCAGTGTCCTTTATTCGGTTCGTACTGCGTTCCCACACGGCTGTCTCTCTTATTCTCTCTGTGCTGGTTCCGATGTCACTCCAGTCCACATCAGCAGCCCCGCTGCTGTTCTTGTCGCTCTTGTAGCCCCACAGCAGCTCCGCTGCTGTACTCTCACACAGCTCCCTTGGCTGTTCCTGCTGCAGCTCTGACGGCCTCGTGCTGTCTCGCCTTCTCGTCGCTCCTGCGACTCTTGGCAGCCACCCCGCTGCCCCTCACACACAGCCTTACTGCCTATCTCTATCTGCAGCTTTACACCTCCCAGTAGCTCCCTACTGTTCCCAGGGTTGGCTCCCGCTTCTGACGGTGCCCCCTCGGCTCGTACGCCCGCGTGGCCCCACACCTTTCCATTCACACCCCGACTGCCTTCTCTTTCCGGTTTATCCGCTTAAGGACCCCAACCTTTCACCCACGTCACCTGGCTCCGCCTCCTCGTGACGTCACATCCGGAAGGTCGCTTTCGCCCGCATTACACAATGATCATCTCCATTGCTTCTAATCTCCGCCTTCATCCCATGCCCTCCTCCAGCCTGGTCATGGATCATCACAATTATCTTGGCCTCTCGTCCTCCATTATCTTGCAGTCCATGCACTGCCTTTAAATCCTCGATTTGCTCCATCCTCCTGCACTCTAATAAAGCTACACCAAGCGTCCCGGTGATTCAGAAAGTGTTCCCACACCCCCCTCACCCTCCCCCACTTAAACTTGTTGCTCTTCACAGTCGCAGGATTTTGTTCCAATATCATTAAAAAAAGAAACATCATCTGACTCCAAACAGCGACTCGTGATTGTGGGCAGAGGGCCAGGTTACCTGAGCGGTGGGCGGGGTTACCTAAGTGGTGGGCGGGGGTTACCTGGTTCGTGAGCGGGGTTACTTGAGTAGTGGGTGGGACTAGCCGGGGTTACCTGGGTCGTGAGCGGGGTTACCTGACTAGTGGGCGGTACTATGCAAAGTGGGCGAGGTTGATCAAGGGAGGGGTTGCGGGGCTTCCCCCGTGAGTCCTGGTTCAGCCTCCAGGAAGTCTACGCTGTTGCACTCCCATCTCGTCCACCCCACCCACCACCGCATCTCATTCACTGCGCAGAGGCCCCTCTGCTGTTTCATTTCGCTTCGAGAATCTACGCGCTCCCCATCTCGTCCATCGCAGCTTCACGGTCTCGTGCACGTCTGTGAACAAAGCGCTTCGTAGCTCATCGGATTTGTCCAGCTTTAAATACAATGGTCTGATTCCGATCCCTTCCACGCGCGTCCGTTTCGCGTTTTTGTTCGTTCAGGGTGGGACACATTGAAAGGTGATGTCACCTATCAACGTGGATTCCCACTGAGCCATTAGCTCTTTTTCTGAGGCTACTTGGCCACACCTGATAGCTGATCGAAGTGGATTTTTATCGTATCATCGCACGTGGGACTTTATAATCGCAGCCAAATAATCTGAACGCGCTCAATGTGGAGGGGGGAGGGTGGGGAACCGAAAGGAAATCTGAGAACAATCCACGTGGCCACCACGGGGAGGGAGAGAGAGATCACGTGGACGGCTCTAAGTAGTGTAAAACAGACGTCGTTAGGGTCTGGGATCGAACCCGCCAGGTCACAAATGATAGCCCAACGAAGTGGTTTTATCACGTGGAGATGTATAGCAGCCAAATAATCCAAACGCATGTTGATTCTCAATGTTGAGAGACAGACCGGAGGACCCGGAGAAAAAACCACGCGACCACGGGGAGAGAGAGAGACGTGAAAACTCCAAATATACAACAGGCGTCAAGGTCGGGACCGAAACCACGACCTCATGCGTAACCAGACGAGAGAAGGATAACGTCTCGCCACCTCACATCCATTCCTGTCCGCGTTCAACATCAGTGGTCATTTCCGAACCGGTCCTGGCCAGCGTGGTTTAAGTATGGCCACACAATTCCCACGACCGACAACAATGTGGAGAGGCATTTATCCAGCAGGGGATTGACAAAGCGGCTGTAAAAAAACAAACGAATTGGCTGAGACAGCTCGACTCTAGAATTCCCTCCCACGCATCTCGTCTCCTTTTCCCAAGCTCTTATAATAACGTTGGCACAAGAAAACGTACAATAATCTTAAAACCTTAGCAACTGCACGTTGCCAGCGGCTTCGCAATTAATTTACACCAAATGTTGAATTTAGGATGTAAATAAATATTTATGTACACAATAGATACAAAAAAAATGCACGCGTAGAAAGCAACATATTTTACAAAACAAAAAACGCCAACATTGATCATGGCATATGACAGCAAATATTACCGTATTCTCTGATGTATAAAACGCTCCGGAAAGTAAGAGGCATCCCGAACTTGCGTCGGGTATCAATAAGGTTACACAAATCTGATCACACACCACCGAGCGGATTATACGACGCACCCACAACTTTTGTTTTAAAAATACAGTTGTTCAAAATAAATGGTATCTTATAATCGGGAGAATACGGCATCTCAATAAACCTGAAGTATTACGTACTCGCAATCTCAAAGGCATTTTTTTTGCGCCGCAACGATTTGGAGGAACGGTGGCGCAGTGGTTAGGGCACCGCGTCCTGAAATCCGGCCGACGCGAGTTCGATTCCCGGCCACGATTAACGTCAGTGGCGAGCGAAATCTGAACCGGTCCTGCCCCCACACCACCCCCTCTCCCCCTTTCACTAACTCGCACTGATCAGCGTGGTGAAGTATGGCCAAACAATCCCCATGACATTCTAGATTTGAAGCTTTCGTGACTGCAAGGATTCATATGCTTGGGTTTTTTCGGTAAAGTCACGTAGGTAAAAAATTTAAATTAATAAAAGTAAAATTAAAATAAAATAAAAAATCACGTTTCCGAAACGTCGTGATTTTTATTTTATTTTTTTATTTTACTTTTATTAATTTTAATTTTTTACCTACGTGACTTTACCGAAAAAACCCAAGAATATGAATCCCCATGACAGGCACGGCGTGGTGGAGGCCTTCATCCAGCAGAGGATTGACGAATGTCTGTAAATTGTAATATTATTACTCTGTTAAATATTGATCTCAAATACGATGATATTGTACGCATGGGGATTGCTCGACTGGACGAGTTAATACACCATGCACCATGAAAATATGGATTGGTTAACAGGTGTCATTGAAGGAGTTGAAAACAAACGCACATATTTGTAGCATATGATACACGCCTGTGATCCAGCACTTCGGAGGCAAGCGTTTGCGGACAGTCAAGTGACATCGTTGAGAACACTGCGAGTTTTGGAGCACCAAATAAGGTCGGCACGGTGCAAGAGGAGGGTGGTGTGTGGCAAGAACCATGCCCAGCCACCTTTGTCTCCCGAGTGATGATGGCTGAGTCGATCTAGAAGAGTCCCAGAATCGGTTCGCATAATCGCCGCTGATCATCACAGACAATGCCGGTGATGCCACCACACAATTCCATCACTTCTTTCCACATGCCAGATCCCACAAAGGTTGACAGACACCAGAACTCCAAGATCCCCTCTTCACAGTCTCACCACCACCACCACCGTCTGGGTTTGGCTTTAGGTCTTCCTGCTCGTTATCCAATTTGACACTTCCTTCAAAGAGGCCTCTTGCAGTCTCATCATCACCAGCGTCTGAATTCAGGCCATCCCCTTGCACCACGATAAGGTGCCTAATTCTGTCTCTACGAGGCTCATTTGCATGTATACTCATATGCACAGTCCATTGTGGTCCAAAATTACCTCGATAAAAACAAACCATCATCATTGTCATGATCATCATCATCATGGTCCTCTTCATCTTCTTAAACATCATCATCGTCGTCGTCCCTCCTCGGTCAATAAGTGGAGCACCGCGCAGAGAGGCCGCGTCATTTGATGCAGAGGAGTCGAAAGATTGCGGGCATTTTCATTTTTTTAATCTCAGAAACTTTTTTAAATCTCAGAAACTTGGTCCCTCCATAGAAACGTAAAATTACCACGACTGGCCCTGGACCAGAGTAAATGCAAAGACTTGCATTTACATCAATCGATCTATTTAATTGTGTGGCTATCTCTACGTTTGAGTGGGCGTGCCAGTGTCCACCATCTTGGGTGCACTGTGAAAAAAGTGCACAGTGCATATTTTGGGCTGGGTCAGGCTAGGGTCCGGGTTCGGGTTGAGGCGAGTTTGGTTTCGGATTGAGCTTGGGTCTATGTCCAAATTGAGTCTGAGCCCAGGCTACATCTGCGTCTAAGCATGATCTGCGTCCAACCCTGGGACCAAACTGGGTCCAGGCAGGGTCTGGGTCCAGGCTGGGTCTGGGTTCAGACCGGGTCTAGATCAAAGCTGGGTCTAGGGTCGATGTTGAGTCTGGGTCCAGACCTGCGTCCAGGCTGGGTCTGGGTCCAGGTTCGATCTTAGTCCAGGCTGGGTCTGGTCCCGGACCTGAGTCGAGAGCAGGCTCGGCTCCCATGGCTCAGAGGCCACGCCCCCACGGCACACAGCTGCACGAGCGCGGGTGGGTGGCGTGGCCGGGGACGCAGACAACGCGAGGACACGGGGCTCGGAGACAGCTGCACGCACAGGACCACGCAGAATCAGCGAGAGGAAGACACAGAGGGAGAGAGACATAGAGAGCGAGATATACGACAGTCGTATCTTGTCTGACCAGTTAGCCGCCCGCACTCAATGTAGCATGTGTGCGTGGTGTAACTGCCATTTCATTAAGTTCACATATCTGAACGTTTCATGTATCCTCCTGTACGTTAGTCTTTACTGTGCCCATGGCTTAACTTGTTCATAGAATATTTCCAGGGCCCTTCCAACCCATAATCCTCTTCGCTGCAGGGCTTTCTTTTTTCCATCTGACGCTCATCCCCAGACACATCACCCCATCCCCTCTGCTCACCCCCCACCCCCACCCCCCATCCCCCTGCTCACCCCCAATCCCTCCTGCTCACCCTCCATCCCCCCTGCTCACCCCCACCCCCCATCCCCCCTGCTCACCCCCCATCCCCCCTGCTCACCCCCACCCCCCCTACTCACCCCCCACCCCCCCTGCTCACCCCCACCACCACCCCCCATCCCCCTTGCTCACCCCCACCCCCCATCACCCCCACCCCCCATCCCCCCTGCTCACCCCCACCCCCCATCCCCCCTGCTCACCCCCCATCCCCCCTGCTCACTTCCACCCCCCATCCCCCCTGCTCACTCCCACCCCCCCCGCTCACCCCCCACCCCCCATACCCCCATCCCCCACCCCCCCTGCTCACCCCCACCCCCCACCCCGCACCTGCACGTCTCGGCGTGGAAGCGGCCACCGCGGCGCGCGCAGCCCTCGCGCGTCTCGGAGCACGCGCATGCGCAGCGCGCTCCGTGCGCGCCGCGCGCGCCGCGGCGGCGTCGCGGGCACGCGCGCCGGCACACGCACGCGCACGACTCCTCGTCGAGCGCGCGACCCGGGCCGCACGTGCGCGCCGGGGGAGCCGCCAGCGGTGGATCCGGAACTGCGGGGGAGCGGCGGGGTAGGGGATGGGAAGGGGGGGGGGGTGCACCCGGTTAAGGTCACCGTCAAGGTCAGCGATGAGAATGTCGAGGTCAAAGGTGAAGATCGTTCAAGGTGGAGGGCCCCCAGGTTTCATGAATCGCTTTCCTTCCTTCCGATTGGGTGGCTCAGCAGAAGAGCGAGTGGCTCGCGATCGGAAGGTTGCAAATTACAATCCTCGTCTGCTATGAAAAAGGGCCCGTGCCAGAAACGTCACCTTTATATATATACTCCTTGAGGGGCCACAGTATTGTTTACAAATGTTTTTTTATTTGATTAAAAGAGGGCGGCAAGACGCCTCCGCAATGGGAAACACCGTCCGGTTTTTGAAAAACGACGGTAAAATGTTTGCTTATGAAAGTTGCTGTTTTACAATCGTGTTTTCTCCTAATCTTGAAGTATTTTCTCAGAATTCGTGCCAAACGTAGTACCACAACAACTTCTGTTTAATGAAGATAAACGTTGCTGCTGCTGCTGTTGCTCATGCTGCGTTAACGCTGAAGCCGAGTTGATAACGACGCTGCTGCCATTGCTGCTGCTGCTGATGATGATTATACGACGTTACTGCTATTCTGGCTGATGCTACTGCAGCCCATATTGCAGCTACTATTGCTGATGGTGATACTGCTTGCTGTGACAGGCGGGGGGATGGAGAGAGAGAGAGGGACTGCTCGTTTGCATATCCTGTATTTTTGTTTTTCTTTTCACGAGTGAGATATTTCACGGGCGATGTCCCACACTCACGCCAATAGCTGAAGTGTGGTGCCAGCAGCGCCTCCAGCCTGGGCACGCAGGCGCACGAAAGGTCATCCCACAGGTGCCCGGATCCGCATTCGACCTCGGCGCCTCCCCTCACGGGCGCGCAGCTGAGAGACGCGGAAAAAGACAATCCGCTTTTTTCCTCTGGTCACCTCTATCCGATCGACCGGAATGAACAAACGAATGTCGTTGTTGTTGTTGTTTCGATTTAAAGCTTTCGTGACTGCAGGGATTCATCTTCTTGGTTCTTTCGGTAAAGTCACGTCGAAGGGAAATAATAAAATAATAAAAATAAAACATAATAACTTAATTATTTCCCTTCTACGTGACTTTACCGAAAGAACCAAAAAGTTGATGTTGTTGTTTGTTTGCGCAAGCAAATTCTGGACCGAGTCACGTGCTCGTGTATCCATGATGAGCCACGCCGAGTCGCAAGAAACTTTCTTTCAAGAGGGTCACTGGCCGCTGACACCGGGGTGTCTTATTCATTTATTTCAAGGCCTTTACATTGCCGCTCACCCACCAGCGGCGAAAATTTGAACCGGTCTTAAAGTGAGTGCGGGTGCGTAAACAGCACTCGGGGGGAGACAAAGGCGGCCGAGCGTGGTACTGGACCACTCTCTCGCTCGTGTGCCGTGACGGCCTTCGTAGGTTGCTCGCCCCAACCGCCTGGCCCACGTGACAGTTTTAGCAATCACTAGGAACGTGCAGCGTGTACCCACTGAAGTCTGATTCGAATAGAAATGATTTGGTCGACTCGAAATGACGCATCGATGGGGTGTCGCAAGTGCTGGTCGAGTTTGGTAAAGGCAGCTCAAACCTAACACCTCTAACTCGGACAACCAAGCCCTGTCCCTAGCCCCTTTAACTCGGTCCTAGCCCTGTGCCCTCGCTCGAACTCTTGCCCATAACCCCAACCCTAAACCCTATCCTGAATCCCTTAACCCTCTCTCCTTGCCCGAACCCTAAGCCCTCACTGTAGAACCGTACCACTAATTATGCGCGAACACCGACACGAACCCTCATCCCAAACCCCCAAAACGTGACCCCCCTAACCCTGAAACCCATAAACCCATAAACCCATAAACCCTAACCCCTTAACCACGAAGCTGGCCTTAAACCTCCACCGTCCCTTGAAGGCTTTAAGCCCATCTCGAACGCTAACCGCGCGCGCGCGCTCTCCCCACGGGGCGCCCCGAAGGTACCCGCTCTCCGGGGTCTCCCCGAGGGCGCGGCGGATGATGGCGTGGGAGTGACGCGCCGCGTCGGCGCGTGACAAGCAGCGGCACGTGGTGTGGTTCACGAAGCTCACGGTCACGGCCTCCAGGCGAACCGAGCTCACGGAAATCTCGATCAGCTGCACGGACACACACACACACATCCCTATAAAGATAAAGATCCCCCGTAAAGACTTAACAGGCTGTAGGGGCAAGTGCTGTTTGCGAGCACCTATGAAGGCCGCAACGGTACACGAGGGGGTGGGTGGCCAGCACCACGCCCGACCGCCTTTGTCTCCCCAGTGGCAATGTTTACACACCACACCAGGTACTCATTTGAGGCTGAGTCGACCTAGGGGAGGCCCGGGACCGGTTCAGATAATCGTCACGGGTGTTGGCCGTGAGCGGGAATCGAACCCGTGTCGCCGGGTTCATAGCGCAGCGCGCTAACCGCTACACTATCGCTCCCCACATCCCTATTGACACACACACACACACATCCTTTTTGACAACAACAACCGCCATTCGCCGCTAAGTGTCGGTGACGCCACCACGGCGCTTGTGCCAGGCTAGGTGCACGTTGATGCGTCGAACGCCCGCCGGCAGGAGGTCACGGGGCAGACCCAGATGCCACGGGTCGACTGACTGAGATGGCTGGCCGATGCACCACCTGTGTCCCCTACTGTGTCAACACACATCCTTACAGACACACACAGGTCCTTATAGACACACACACATCCTTATAGACACACAAAGACAAAGATCCCCCGTATAGCCTGAACAGACTGTTGGGGCAAGTGCTGTTAGCGAGCACCTATGAAGGCCAGAACGTCTCCCCAGTGGCGATGTTTACACACCGCACCAGGTACTCATTTGAGACTGAGTCGACCTAGGGGAGGCCCAGGACCGCATCAGATAGTGGTCACCGATGTTGGCTGTGAGCAGGAATCGAACTCGGGTCGCTAGGTTCGTAGCGTAGCGCGCTAACCGCTACACCCCCCCCCCATCCCGATAGACACACACAGTTCTCTATAGGCACATAGATCCTTATAAACACACAAATTCTTATAGACACACACATCCCTATAGACACACACACATCCTGCAAGACACATGTCCTTATAGACACCCATAGATCCCTAAACATACACAGATCCCTAAAAGACGCACACACATCCCTATATACATACACATATCCTTATAGACACACACACACACACATCCCGAAAGACACAGATATTCTTAAAGACACACATACACATCCCTATGGACACACACACATCCTTAAAGACACAGAGATCCTTATAGACACACATACAGATCCCTAAATATACACACATCTCTACAGACACATACATCCCTAGAGACACACATACAGATTCCTATATACACACACATAGATCCCTACAGACACACACACAGATCCCTACAGACACACACACATCCCTATAGACACACACACAGATCCCTACAGACACACACATACACACACACATCCCTATAGACACACACATCCCTATAGACACACTCACAGATCCCTACAGACACACACATACATAGATCCCTACAGACACACACACATCCCTAAAGATACACACATACACACACACACATCCCTACAGACACACACATCGTCTGTCATCCGCCCTACCTATCTGGCCTCTCTATGTACAATGAAGAAGGGCCATTGCCCGAAACGTCACCAACTTTATGCTCATCAGGACGATGACCATGACAGTGATAACGACGACGATGATGATGATATCAATAACAATGATAATCATTATGACTCCGATGATAAATCAATGCAAAGATAGCCATGGTGACGAAGGTGGCCGTGTCGGTGATACGCGACCACCACGATATTGTCAACTCGCATGGCCTCCTAAATGCCCCCACAACTCCAAGACAGATTAACTTAACCAAAAAAAACTTCACCTAAAAACGTGATACTCAAAGTGTGTCAGCGTGTGTGTGTGTGTGTGCCAGTCTCCCAGTGTGAGTGTGATTCTAAAGTGTGTCAGTGTGTGTGTGTGTGTGCCAGTCTCCCAGCGTGAGTGTGATACTAAAGTCTGTCAGCGTGTGTGTGTGCCAGTGTCCCCGCGTGACACTAAGAGTGTCAGTGAGTGTGCCAGTGTTCCCAGCGTGAGCGTGGCACTAAAGTATGTCAGCGAGGGTGTCATTGAGTAAGTAGCTCTGTGAGTGAAGCAGCTGAGTGCACGAGTCACGGACAAAACGCAACGTGCCCGTTGACATTCTGCAGCGTAATCGGACGAATCTAAAAGACGCCGAGGGCTTGTTGAGGGAGCGAGGACTCTGGGCTTGAACGCACGGAGGAGAAGGGTGAGGTGCTCAGGCCAGAGGTCGCAACTGGGTACCCGATACCCGTACCCTACCCGATACCCGGCTACCCGTACCCGGCCGGGTACGGGTACCCGTTTGCGACCCTGGTGCGGCCGGGTACGGGTAAGGAATCAAAACCCGTTTGCGACCTCTGGCTCAGGCCAACGTGTACAACACTCAACATGCCTGTCAATAACACTGCTTGGCCTTTGAAAAATATATATATCTAAACGGGTGACGTTTCGGGCAATGACCCCTTCTTCACAGCACGTAGAGAGAGGCCAGAGTGGGTAAGAGTTGTAGACTACACGTCGTCGTCGTCGTTGTTGTTGTCGTATCAGACTTAAGCACAGACAAGGAAGGCATCGACATGCCGAAAGGTCACGAGGCAGGGAATTCCAGACTCGCAGGAGCCGCAGGAGAAGGAAGAGCGAGCGAGCTCCCATGGGAGTCGGCGATTGAACCGATAGCGACGATGACAATGATGACAAAAAAACGCGACGTTTCGGACAACTGCCCTTCGTGAGCAGGTAAACAAAACGTGCTATGAAGAAGGACCATTGTCCAAAACGTCGTAAATTGTTTTCTTGCTCAGGCCGCAATGCTATTGACGAATGTGTTGAGTGCTGTTGTTGTTATTGTTGCCGATCGTGATGACCACAACACCGCTGATGATGGCGATGATGACCGTAGCAGTGGTGGTAACCACGACTCGTAGTGACAGTCGAACTTCCTCCGCACCGTACGTAGCCAACACGTGCATCGTCGGAGGTGCGGCGGTGAGTTGCGCCGGTGGGTGGGATGAAGCACAACAAACTAAAAGCAACAACAACAACAACACAAAGTTCGTTTTTGAACCGTGGCATGGCTGCGCGAACCGTCTTGCTGATGTACTCGTAGCTCGTGTTCACGCACTGCAGCCCCTCCGAGTTGCAGCAGCCGCCGCAGCGATGCAGCGCCACGCAGGGCGGCTTGAAGAACGAGGCGCTGCCGGAGCCCCCACCCTCGGCGTCCGCGCCCCCGGGGCCCCAGCCGCTGCCCCACGCCGCCCCGGGGGCCGCCCTCTCGCCCGCGCGCTCGCGCGCCACGTCGACGCACACCTCGCGCGGCACGCAGCGCGTCTTGTGCCACTCGCGGTCGATGCCTTGAGGAAGACGTGGGGGGCAGGCGGGGCGGGGGGGAGGGAGAGGGAGGGGAGGCGGAGGTTTGGGACGAGTGACACCTTCATTAATATCGTTAGCAGTTGCAACAGCATCAACAGCGGCAGCACCTACAGCACCAACAGCAGCAGCATCAACAACAACAGCAGCAGCATCAACAGCAGCAGCAATAGCAGCAGCAGCACCAACAGCAGCAGCAGCATCAACAGCAGCAGCATCATCAACAACATCAGCAGCATCAACAGCAGCAGCAATAGCAGCAGCACCAACAGCAGCAGCAGCATCAACAGCAGCAGCATCAACAGCAGCAGCAGCAGCAGCAGTATCAACAGCAGCAGCAGCAACAGCAGCAGCAATATCAGCAGCAGCAATATCAGCAGCAGCAATATCAGCAGCAGCAATAGCAGCAGCAGCAATAGCAGCAGCAGCAATAGCAGCAGCAGCAGCATCAACAGCAGCAGCAGCATCAACAGCAGCAGTATAAACAGCAGCAGCAATAGCAACAGCAGCAGCAATAGCAACAATAGCAGCAGCAGCCTCATCATAATTGATGATGCCCATGGTGATGATGACGAAGATGCCCGTGATGAGGATGATCGTGATGATGATGCCCTGGATGATGGTGATGCCCGTGATTATGATGGTGATGATGATGCCCGCGATGATGATGGCCTTGATGATGATGCCCATGATAATGATGGTGATGATGATGCCCGCGATGATGATGGCCTTGATGATGATGCCCATGATAATGATGATGCTCGTGATGATGATGATCGTGATGATGATGATGTTCACGCACTCTCCCAGTTAATGTTGAACGTGGCCGGAGTCCCCGAGCGCTTGAGGCGACAGCGAACGAGGCTCCACGGCGAGGGTTGTGAACTCATAGACACGCCCTGTGCACATCATCATCATCACAGACACCCCCTGTGCACATCATCATCACACACACACCCCTGTGCACATCAACACGGGTACCCACATCATCATCATCATCACACACACCCCCTGTGCACATTAACACGGGTACCCTCATCATCATCATCACACACACCCCCTGTACACATCAACACGGTACCCACATCATCATCATCATAGACACACCCTGTGCACATCAACACGGGTACCCACATCATCATCACGGGTGCACACCTACTAACACACTTTGTTATCCCACTCACGCTGGGATACTTGCAACAACAACAACAAGCGCCATTCGCCATTAAGTGGCGGTGACGTCACCACGGCGCTTGTGCCAGGCTAGGTGCACGTTAAAGGCCACGTGAAGTGTCGAACGCCTGCTGATAGGAGGTCACGGGGCAGACCCAGCAGGTGCCACGGGTCGACTGCTGATGCACCACCTGTGCCCCCTACTGTGCCAACTTGCTGTGCTTTAGCCACCCGGCGCTCCGCTCGTTGTTGTGAGCGTCTTTCCTCCGCCCTCCGTTGTTGTTGGAGGGCGACTGCCTCCAACTGCCCAGTAGCGTCCTTCACGAGCCTCCTCCACAGAGGCCGATCTTGACATGGCTGGTACCAGTTATCGACAAGTCCACTTAGCTCCACGTCCTCCTGTGCTACATCACTCCATCTCTTCTCTAGCCCGTGCCGCGCCCATTTAGCTCCCTCTATCCAGCCGAACAAAAGCTGTTTAGGCATGCGGTGGCTGGGCATGCGGGCTACATGACCCAGCCAACGCAGCCTTGCCTGCCGGAGGAGCTCACCGATGGGACTTTGTCCAGGTCCTTCAAGGATATGTGAGCTCCTCACACAAGCCAGCCTGGTTAAACCCAGGATGGATCGTAGGCAGGCCAGCCTAAATGTTTTTAACTGGTGAAGATGTTCCATTAGGGGCGGTCCACGTTTCGCAAGCGTAGATAAGGGAGGGCATGAATGGGTCCGAGAAGACCTGAAGCTTCGTGTGGAGCGACAGACCAGGTATCTTCCACACAGCGTCACGCAACCAATGAAAAGATAATGCCGCTCGACTGATTCGGAGTGAGACCTCTGATGTCAAACCGGAGCCGGTCATGAGCACATTGCCCAGATATGGAAAACTCCCCACTCTCTCCACAACTACCCCAATACCAATTGGGAGTTGTGGGGGTAGAGTGTCCGATGGTACAAAATACCCAGGCAGGTGCTTAGTTTTGGTGGGGCTGATGGTAAGGCCCCACCTCTTAGTGGCATGCTCCAGTTCAGCAGCAACGCCTGCAACTCCCCCTCTGAGTGAGCAGCAATTACCAGATGATCAGCATACGTAACATGGTTTACCAATAGGGAGCCATCCCTTGACCACCCCCGAGCATCGATCAGCCTCCCATTGTCTCTGTACGAGATGGAAATTCCTCTGGTACAGCCATCAAAGGCTTCACGAACTACGTGGTCGAAATAGATGTTAAATAATGTGGGAGCCAGAGGACATCCCTGTCGCACACCAAGGTGAACATGGAATGGCTCCGACTCCCAGCCACGTAGTTTTACCCGGGCCCGCTCACCATCATGAAGGTCCTTAATGATCGTGAGCAGAGGGTCAGGGACTCCGACAGCACGAAGAACAACCCAGAGCCCAGGCCTACTGATGGTATCATAGGCCTTGACCAGGTTAATAAAGCAGAGATGTAAGTCTTGTTGAAATTCCCTACACATCTGCTGTAGCAGACGGACAGAAAACATGGCATCTGTGCAGGACCGCCCTTTCATGAAACCGCATTGAGGCTCCGAAAGCCTCTCCTCAGCGTGCCTAGCAAGGCGATGTTGAATAATCTTTTCCAGGACCTTTCCCGGCACACTGAGGAGTTAGATGCTCTTATAGTTGTTACAGTCTGTGCGGTCCCCCTTCTTAAAGAGGGGGGCCACCAGGACATCCTTCTAATCCTGCGGAACCCATCCAGTGGTCCAGACTGTTGTTATGGTGTCATGTAGGGCAGTCTGTGCACAAACGCCACCCTCCCTCAGCATTTCGCTTGGGAGATCATCTCTGCATGGTGCCTTTCCTGGTCTCAGACTCTGGATCGCCATCATTACTTCCTCAACAGATGGCACCTCAGCCAGCCACTCACAGGGGGTGACTTCTTCTTCCAGCCTCAGTAGGGTTATCCCCACTTTGCCCCACGATGTTTTCCAGGCTGAGGGATTTCCCCTCCCGCAGGACCTCACATAAATGCTCAGCAAATCTGCAAACCTGTTCCTGGGGGTCAGAGATTGGATCACCGTTCTTTCCACCTAATGATGGTAAGAGGTGTGGCGCTGCAGGTTACTTTTTTATGGAATTAAAGAGCGATTTGTGATCGCGAGTTACTGAGGCAAATTCCATCTCCTCAGCACCCTGCGACCACTACCCATCCTTGCAGCGCCTCACGGCTCTCCGAACCTCCGAGTGAAGTCTGCAGTAAGCCTCCTCATTTTCTGACGTGGAATTCTGTAGACGATGAAAGTCGGCCTGTCACTTTTTCCAGTCAGCCTGAACACCTCTGTCAGCCAGGGTCACTGGGGAGGTCTGGACCGTGTACTCAAAGCAGCCATTGCAGCTGCTTGAACCACAGTCCTGAACCTCGTCCATTTCCCTCGACATCAGGAGGAGTGGGGGACGATGATAACTCGAGCCGCAAGCGATGATGAATTTCTCGCTTGCAACTTTCATCAGCTAGCTGAAACCAGGCCACTATGGGTTTGAATGGGGTCCTGGGTGTACACCCACCACTGGAGTGGAAGAATGGCAGGCGCATCTTACAGATGACAAGTCGATGGTCAGTGGGCAGATCAGCTCCACGGTAGGTCCTGGTGTCAAGGACATGGGTCCACATCCGCTGTTCTGTCACTATGTAGTCCAGCAGATGTTCTTGCTTGGACCCGGAATGCATCCATGATGTTGTGTGGATGCGCCGATGCCGGAAGAGCATGTTGGTAATTACAAACTCATGGGCTGCACAAAAATCTAGCAGCCTCCTGCCATTATTGAGCTGATCTGGCCCATGCCTTCCAATCACTCCAGACCAGGTGCCAGCATCATGGGCAACTCGGGCATTAAAGTCACCCAACAAGATGACTCTATCCTGAGTGGCCACTTTAGCTAGAACCTGTGACAGGAGGTCATAGATGGCATCTGACTCATCTGCCTTGCCTGCATCCCTCCACGGATGTTCGTCTTCGGTGGGGGCATAAGTATCCACGACCACCACTCCTCACCTCTGTTTTATGGGAAGGCGAGCCCAAAGTAGCCTGGGGCTTACAGCTTCCAACACCTCACTGCCACGCTCCCACGCCCCCTTCATTATTTTGTTCCGAAGAAGAGTCACTCCCTGTTGTTTGGCAATCTCCTGCCCTGAGTAGAGGACTGTCCACTCCTCATGGTGGCAGGAGCCAGAGCCGGTCCACCGGACCTCCTGAATACCACAGAGATCCAGGCAGTACCGGTCCAGCTCCCGACAGAGGAGTGGCAGCCTCTCCTCCACAGTGAGCATTCGAACATTCCACGTGGCCACCCGCAGTGACTTTTAGCTGTTTCTGGAGGAACCCCGAGGGTAATGATTCAATCTCCTGGCTCTGCCAAATGGAGTTTGGCCAGGAGACGTCATGGATGCCTGTCCCCCCGGGGCCTCCGGCACGAGCTTAATTAGAGTGTTATTTCGTGGTTTAGTGGCACTTGGATTGAAGGTGAAGGGGTTAGCAGCCCCTCGCACCCGTCCAGAGCCCCATTTGGCCGATGTGGTGGCTACAAACGGCATGAGGGGAATGGCCAATCGAAATTTGCCCTCCCCACATGGCACTGCTCACCACAGCGTTACCGTCCGGCACCAACGATGAGGTAGGGGGTTGTTTTAGGACAATGGCACACACACACTGACACACTTTAGTATCACACTCACGCTGGGACAATGGCACACACACACTGACGCACTTTAGTATCACACTCACGCTGGGACACACGCACATTAACACGCGAAGTAACGCACACACATTGACACAGTGGTACATGCACACGACAAAGATCCTCCCTATAGCTTGAACTGGCAAGTGTTGTTGGGGCAAGCGTTGTTAGCGAGCACCACCTATGGTACGGAGACACGAGGCGGCAGTGTGGCCAGCACTGCTGCCCGCCGCCTTTGTCTCATCGACGACGATGTTTGACACATCGCACCAGGAACTCATTTGAGGCTCAGTTGATCTAGGAGAGGCCCAACACCCGTTCAGATGATTACCGCTGATCTTAGCCGGAATCGAACCTGGACGGCGGGGTTCGTAGCGCACTGCGCTGACTACAACACAACCGCCCCCCTCCCCAACAACAGCAGTACACACAACACACACACACACAGAAACACACACTCACCTCGTAACCACCACGCGTGTCGCTCACTCCTCCCGTCGCGGGGTCCGATCGAACCTGAACCCTTGACACTCCGGGGCGAGGCAGAGCCGAGGTGCAGGGAAGAGACCACGGTCCCATGAGGACCACCACCACCATCATCATCATCAGCAGCCTCCGCTTCATGATCATCTGAGCCGTCTTCAAAGGAGTCGCCGTGGCTCTCAGTGAGCTGACCTCATGCCTGACCCTGCTAGTTCCCACGATGACGATGGCAGTGGCAGCGGTGATGATGACGACGACGGCGGTGGTGATGATGGTGATGATGGTAATGATGATGGAAGACAGCAGCGGCGCGATGGTGCAGGCAGAGCTACGAGGATGAGAATCCGCATGGCTCGACGTCCGGCGGCGAGGTCACCTTGGTGGAGTCGGATCGACGCGAGAGGAATTCGCGGTGCTCAGTCGCGTCTGGGGCTTCTCTCACCGGCGAGTCTCCGCCATGAAGCGCCGCAGGAGACTCGAGGAGAGAGAGGAGAGGCTCCGGGAGAGAGATAGCGAACAGCTGGGAGGCTCGTGATGTGGTGGCCGGTATTGTCGATGTGGTCGATGATGATGATGATGGCACCGGTGATGCGATGATGCAGATGATGATGTGGTGGTGTTGGGGATGATGATGGGACCGGTAATGTGGTGGTGATGATGAGACCGGGTATGTGGTGGTGATAATGGGACCGGTGATGTGGTGGTGATTATGGGACCGGTGATGTGGTGGTGATGGTGATGATGGGACCGGTGATGATGTGGTGGTGGTGATGATGGGACCGGTGATGATGTGGTGGTGGTGATGGGACCGGTGATGATGTGGTGGTGGTGATGGCACCGGTGATGATGTGGTGGTGGTGGTGGTGGTGGCACCGGTGATGATGTGGTGGTGGTGGTGATGGCACCGGTGATGATTTGGTGGTGGTGATGACGGGACCGGTGATGATGTGGTGGTGGTGGTGATGGGACCGGTGTTGTGGCGATGTCTCCACAGGTCTCGCCCGCAGCAGAAGTGAGAGGCACTACTTGCACTGCACACTTTTACGCTCAGTACGGACCCCCCCCCCCCCCCATTGCCTCCTCCAACCCCATCCCCCTCCACTGCCTCCTCCCCCCACCCCCTCCTCCAACCCCCCCCCCCACTGCCTCCTCCCCCCTCCTCCAACCCCCTCCCCCCCACTGCCTCCTCCCCCCACCCCCTCCTCTAACCCCCCTCCCCCCGTCGGTGCCAAAAACCCTCGGCGGCCAGCAGCGGAAATGTGCGGTGTAAATAGCGGAGGGGAGGAGAAGGGAGGAGGAGGAGAGAGGACGCAGAAGGGAGGAGAGGGGATACGGGAGGAGGGACGAGAGGGAGGAGGAGGAGGTCTGAGGAGTGCAGGAAGAAAGGGGCGAGGGGAGAGGAAGGAGAGGAACGGGAGGATGTGGATGGAGAAGAGGAGAGTGGAGGAGAGGAGGACATCGAGTCGAGGGAGAGATGACGAAGATGCTGATGATGCTTCAGCTGCTGCTCATCACACGGTGATCCTGCTGCTGATGTTGACCTAAGTCAACCCTGACCTGCACATAAACTCAATCCCAGAAATGTTTACGCAAGCGATCGTTACTGTCGCTGTAAACAATACAATTAAGACTGTCAACCCTTTTAAAACTCGCACCAAAATCGTCACGCGCGCTTGTGCGCAGCCATTCATTTCACCCCGGGGCTGCTCCGGGTCGGCGACGGCACACCACATCCAGTATAACCCCCCCCCCCTTCCTTCCTCGGCTGCGGCTGCCGGTCACGTTCCCGCTCCAGTTTGCCAGTGACCCAGACAAGACCCAGCGAGACTTTCGATGCCTGTCCACAGCACACGCCGAGTGACGTTCGCGCGCTTCACGATCCAGCCGCGGTCCGTTCCACCGTGCGATGAAGACCTTCCCGAGCCGCCGCCATCAACTCGCTCTCCTGCGACGCAACAATCCACCGAGCTGACCTCATCGCTCCATCTCCTCGACGGACGTGCTCTCGGGAGCGTTTCCATTCTCTCCCTTGGCTGCCACTCCGCCGTTGCGAACGAAACTGTTATCTTTTCACCCGTGACCCTATTTTTTTTTTACTATTTTTTTTAATTATTTGAACAGGTAAGCACCACTGAGCTACACAGTGGCTTGTCACCGTGTTGAAATGTAAAGCAGCCAAATACTCGACTCTTTAAACGCGTGATGTTGATTCTCAACGTGGAAGGGGGGAAAAGCCGGAGGACCCGGAGAAAAATCCACGCGACCATGGGAAAAGAGAGAGAGACACGCAAACTCCAAAAATACAGCAGCAGGCGCCAGGGTCGGGGATCGAACCACCCACCCACTACCTCCCGTATACCAGGCGAGGGAGTTAACATCTCACCACCTGAGTTGCTTCATTGCTGTAACTTCAATACTTTATTTTCTTTCGTTTTCCTTTTGTCCGTTTGGTGAACCCCAGGTCAGTCGCTCTTGCGACTCATAGCTGGTCACTTTTGAGTTGTCAGCCTGGTCAATAAACAGAACAATGAACTCAACTCGCCTCCGTTTGTATGCATGTCGAACGTCTTACGTCGCCAGCCGACAAGCAAACTAAACACAAAAAGTCAGTCCGAAAGAAATGTGCTCTCCAATACACGCGGTTCGTGCCGTGAATGAGCGACTGCATGCCCGCGCGCCTCTACTAAGGACGGCGAAATATAATAAACTACATTTAAACAAAACAAAAAAATCCCCCTACTTAGGCCCGCATACCTGAGTCAAGTTAGCAATGTTAAGGATGGCGTGCGACAGTTAAGTTCAAGCAAATGTTACTTCGGTTTGACGTCACGTTTACATCCTGGGGAAAATTGTAGCCAACGCTGACCAGCTTCTGCAGGCATTCTCAATCGCAGCTCACGCGCGCGTTATCGCCAACAACACACGCACACTCGCCCACGCGCGCGCATACACACAAAGACAAAGCCCCCTCCCCCCCCCCCCGTATAGCCTTAACAGACTCTTGGGGCAAGTGTTGTTAGCGAGTAGCACCTATGATGGGTGGCCAGCATCACGCCCCGATCGCCTTTGTCTCCCGAGTGGCCACCAGGTACTTATTTGAGGCCGAGTCGACCCAGGGGAGGTCCAAGACCGGTTCAGATAATCGTCACTGGTGTTGGCCGTGAGCGGGAATCGAACTCGGGTGGACGGGTTCGTAGAGCGCAGCGCGCTAACCGCTGCACCACCGCTCTCCATACATCTACACACACGATCTCACCCACATCCACAGGCTCGTATACACACACACGCGCACTGATAAACATATACACACTCACCCACATAGGCATTTACACTGGCTCATACACAGAGAAACATATACACAGACGCATGCATAACACACACAGAGGTACTCACATGCACAAACATACACAGACGGAAGCGCGCACACACACAGACTACCGATCTCACCCAAATACACAAACACAGACGCATACACACAACGACAAAGATCCCCCATATAGCCTTTTAACAGATTGTTGGGGCAAGGGGTGTGCCGGGTGAGTGTGACCAACACCACGCCCGGCCGCCTTTGTCTCCCCAGTGCTGATATTCACACACTTTACCTGGCGCTCGTTTAAGGCTGAGTCGACCTAGGTGAAGGCCGAGGACTGGGGCCGGGTTCAAACAGTCTGCAACCGTGAGCGGGAATCAAAACTCGCGTCGCCGGTTTCGTAGCGCGGTGCGTTGACCACTGCGCCACCGCTCACGGACAAAGCACGTGGTCTCTGGGCGCAGTTCAGCTGCGCAAGGGAGAGAGGGTCAAGCAAGACCGTAGGCATAGAGTCAACATTGGGGGGGACCAAATCTTCCAAGGGGTCTGGGGGTCCCCCCCCCAGAAAAAAAAATTGAAATTTGAAAACGATCGCGTAGACTTTTCTCTGGGACCTCCGGGGTTTCTCTTCACATTTAGAATCAACGTGCGTTTAGCGTATTTGGCAGCTATACATTTCCAACACGATAAGCCACTTCGTTGAGCTATCATTTGTGACCATGTCGCTTCTGAAAAAGAGCTGCATAGCTCAGTAGGCCTAACCTAATAAAATAAAAATAAACGTTTTCATTAGTTTTAATTTAGTCCTCGTAAATGTTTATTACATTATACACGCTATACGATCCAATCCCAAAATAAACAAACGACGCATCATATGCTGGGAAAGCCTGCAACGAAAATTAACGGGGGTAAGGATTCCCGTGCGGCTCTGATCGTATATCAGCGTCTTGATGACGCGCATTGGAATGTGTCGTGAGTGGCAAGGCAAGTCGGTGGACTGGCAACTGCCAACGAATGACCCGAGGTGGCCCATGTGGCTCAGAGGTCAGAGGTCAGAGGGCCGAGCTGGCACCGTTGAGATCCTGGGTTTGACTCCAGGTAGCTGCACGTGACTAAAACCGTGTAGTGGTCTCATCCCCCGTTCTGTATGTATATTGAACTTCTTTCGCATCGTACGTAGGCAACGGTGCTTATCGGAGGTGCAGGGGAAGGACAACTAATCACAAAAAGCAGTTCTAAAGAAATTAGTTTTCAAACACATTACCAATGACTGCACACACACACACAAACTACCACATCCAAAAAAAATTGGGACAAATTCCAGCACTGAGAATTTACAAAAAAGATTGCTTTTACTGTCACGTCAGAGCGAGCGGGTAAGGTCCAGGTAAGGCCCACTGAGCGAATTAGCTCTTTTTCAGAAGCGACCTGGCCACAAGTGATAGTCCAATGAAGTGGCTTATCATCATGTGGATATTTATAGCAGCCAAATACTCTAAACGCGTGTTTTAAATATGGAGGGAAAACCCGGAGGACCCGAATAAAATCCACGTGACCACGAGGAGAGAGAGACACGCAAACTACAAACATACAGGTGTCAGGGTTGGGATGGAACCCACGACATCCTGTATACCAGGCGAGGTAGTTAACATCTCGCCACCCTGGCGCCCTAACTTGAGATCTCGGACGTAGTTCTGCGACATCCACTTCGGCGGGGCCGTTGCCCATCACGAAGGATTCGCGCACCAACTCTGCGAGAGATCCCAATGGATTCTTCGTCCGGTGACGGACGCGACGCCAATAACGCACTCGGGACGGAAATGGTCGGTAAATGATATTTATATTTATTTTTTAAAAGCCTGGAAATAAATCGATAGAAAATGAGCGATTTGCGAACGAAAGAGTCGTACACTTTGAAGCTTTCGTGACTGCAGGAATCGATACTCTCTGGTTCTTTCGCTAAAGTCACGTGGACAGAAAAAATCATAAAAGAACACGACGTTTCGGTCGCAACACAAGCGTCCGCCATCACCTGGTGATTATTTTTTTTTCTGTCTACGTGACTTTACCGAAAGAACCAGAGAGTACGGAGTGACCTCTTTCCCACACCGCAGTCCCAAGGCTGCTTGCTCCAATACCACCACCACTCCCACCCGTAAAATAAACCGCCTCCTACCCTGAGAAAGTATGAGAGCATGTAAACATCAGAGAGAGAAAAAAAAACCCAAGCGATCCCTATTCATAGCAGACGGCCAGAGCGGGTGCAGCTGTTGCTGTAGGGCTGCTGTAATTACTGAGCGCGGGGCTTGCTGTGCTCGGTGAGAATGATGTGTGCGCGTGAGCCCCGCGCGTGTTCTCACCGGCAAGCGCATTCACCAACAGCGCCCTGCCCCAACAGTCTATAAGGCTACAGGCGATACAAAGACAAAGATCCCCCGCATAGCCTGAACAGACTGTTGGGGCAAGTGCTGTTAGCGAGCACCTCTGAAGGCCGGCAACAGCACACCGACTGCCTTTGCCTCCCCAGTGGCGATGTTTCACACGCCGCATCAGGTACACATTTGAGGCTGAGTCGACCTAGGGGAGGCCCAGGACCGGTTCAGATAATCGTCACACGACAGGCTACCGGCGTACACACTTTAAGGCGACAGGCATATAGACACACACACGTTGACCGTTTTTAGAGGTATTGAATGGGTTTGGAAGCTGATGGTACTCACTTTTTACCCCACCACAGGCAATCCAACGACTTTGCACTTACCTATGCTACCTGATAATGATGCTAATGTTAATGAGGATGTGGTCACAATGATGTGATTATAAAGAAATCAATACATATATAAGTTACATGCTTTGAGATTTTTTTCCCTTAAAAGTCTTAAGCACATGTTTATATTCAAACTATTTAGTAAGCAGGAAATTAACTGCTGGCAAGACACACCCACACACGGCGATGACAGTTTAGAGATGGCGATGGGGTATTAGTGATGATGTAGGCGTAGTTTTGTCGGTGATGGTGGTGGTGATGTAGGTGAAACATGTGCCGATGATGATGGTGCTGATGAGGCTTATGATGATGGTGGACTTGGTGAAAGCGATGGTAATGGTCGCAGGCGATGGCGATGATGATGATGCCCACTGAGAGAAGGCTGACAAGCTTTGATGATGGTGGCTGGCCGTAGGTGGTGACAATGATTGTGGTGAACACAGAAGCGACACAGGAGGTCATGGCGATGATGATGGTGGTGGTGGTGATGATGGTCGTCCGATCGTTGCTGGTGAAAGTAAAGATAACGGTGGTGATGACTCAGTAGGTGACAGTGAAGAAACAGAGAGATTGAAGTAACAGTTCAACATACATAGTGTCGATCATGATGATGGTGCTGGAGATGGTGTCAATGATGATCATGGGAATGATGATGATGGTGCTGGTGCTGTACGCGATGATGCCATCAACGGCGGTTCCCATTCTGGGATTTCCAGCCCTTGGCTCGCTCGAAACCGTTGGTTCCGTTGCGGAAGTCAGAGATGGCCTCCTCAATCTCCTCCTGCGTGTTCATCACAAAGGGTCCTGCAAGACAAGCATCGACATCAACACAAAGACAAAGATCCCCCGTATAGCCTTTAACAGACTGTTGAAGCAAGTGCTACTATCGAGCACCTATGAAGGCTGGCTCGGCACACGAGGGGGTGGGGGGGGTGGCCAGCTGTCTCCCTCGGGGCGATGTTTACACACCGCACCAGGTAATCATTCGAGGCCGAGTCGACTTAGGGGAGGCCCACGACCTAGGGGAGGCCCACGACTGGTTCCGATAACACCAGTGACGATTATAATCGCGAGCGGGTGTCGAACCCGGGTTGTGCCGGGTACTACGCGCTACAGCTCCCCGTCGTGGTGCAGCGACGGTGCAGCGACACCGCTCAGTCTTGACACGAGACGCTGCTGCCTCGGCGTGTGCCGGTGGTGGAGGCGTCGTGTGGACCCGCGGCCCCTGCCAAAAGGCGTCTGGGAATACCTCTCTGACCCCGAATGTTTCCCACACCCTAAATTTAGACACTGCAGAAATCCATACTGTTGTTGTTGTTGATGATGATGGTGGTGGTGGTGTCGTTATTTACCGTGCTTGACGATCGGCTCGTTAAGAGGTTCCCCGGCCACGAGCACGAAGTGAGCCTCCTCGAGATCCTCGGGGACGGCAAACGTCGGGGAGACGCGGGGAGACGCGGGGAGATGTGGGGAGATGGGGGGAGATGGGGGGAGATGTGGGCAGACGTGGGGAGATGCGGGGAGACGTTGGGACAAGCGGGGGGACGTGGGGAGATGCGGGGAGACGTGGGGAGAAGCAGGGAGACGCAGGGAGACGTGGGGAGATGCGGGGAGACGCGGGGAGATGTGGGGAGACGGGGGGAGACGTGGGGAGATGTGGGGAGACGGGGGGAGACGCGGGGAGACGTGGGGAGACGTGGGGAGATGTGGGGAGACGGGGGGAGACGCGGGGAGACAGGGGGAGACGCGGGGAGATGCGGGCAGACGTGGGGAGACGCGGGGAGAAGCGGGGAGACGCAGGGAGACGCGGAGAGACGTGGGGAGATGTGGGGAGACGCGGGGAGACGGGGGGAGACGTGGGGAGATGCAGGAGACGTGGAGAGACATTAATTGCGTTAAACATGTGAAACATTGGAAACACATGAGATATTAAACACAAGAAACGTGCGCAGCACACAAAATACGTTGACCATGCCAGATGTTGTCTCTTTGTTATGTCATAAGCCAAAATCAGGCCTGGATTTAATTACAGCCTCTCAATGGCAGTGGAGAGTGATTGGTCGTGAAGTCTGTAATCGTTAGTCTGTAGTCATCTGTAGTCATCAGGTTTGGTGATTCGAAAAGTGTATTGGTCTAGCCATGTTTGTTTGTTGTAGTACAGAGTTAGACTGATGGCTTTAATCTAAGTTGTCTTGTGGTTGTTGTTGGTTGTTTGACCTGCATCCCACTGGGATTTTTGCACACAGCGTTGGTGTACGGTGTTTTTTCTGCAATATTTTGCTGTCTTTTCTTGGATTTTCTGTTTGCACTCAGTCACATAGTCACTTTAAGATGTTTTTTGTTCATGTTTTAGTTTTTTTGTTTGTTGCGGTTGCACCCGATTCAAGAGCCGAATGGTTCACAGGGCCATGCCAAATAAATGAACTTGAACTTGGTCGTGAAGTCAATATCCGTTTGGAGTTGGTCATTTGGTGGTGGTCATGAGTCAGTATTTGTTGGGTGTTGGTGGTTTCGTCGTGAGGTGGTGGTCGTTATGCGGCGGCGGTTGGGCACCTGGTTCTGCATGATCACGTGGTCTCCGTCGCCCAGCACCACGGTGTGATGCGCTTCCACTCGCTGCTCCATTCCCGCTGGGCCTGCCAGAGGCAGCGGCAACATTGGGGATTGTCAGCAAGGGCAAGTTCAGAACATCCTAGCGCCCGCCTACCAATCCCTGTCTCATCTCCCCCCCACTCCCACCCCCACCACCGACGCGAACTCTGCGGTGGACATAGACGGATGTGGGTAACCGCGAGCATAATCACCGAGTCGCGAGTGGATTTCGGCACGATCACAGAATTCATAATATAGGTTTTTGGGTCAGATCGCGTTATTTATAAATGTGTCGTAACCCTCCACCACCCGACACGGCCAACCAGTAAAAAATGTGTCACGTTTTCAAAGGACAAAATAATTCACTTCTTTAGCCCACCAACTTCTTTAGCCCACCGGTGTGCTGAAGAAGCTAATTATTTTGTCCTTTGAAAACGTGACACATTTTTTTAGTTTGGCCGTGTCGGGTGGTGGAGGGTTACGACACATTTATAAATAACGCGATCTGACCCAAAAACCTATATTATGAATAATATTGGTCGCGAAAGCCTCCACGTGTTAAACGATCACAAAATGTCCGACCAATCGGGGGCTGTGATTAGGACCCAAATAATGGGCGCACCTTCCTGGGTCAGCGCGTACTCGGATGAAGGCCCTCGTTCGTCCACGCTGGGATGGTGGTGATGCAATCATTATCATTCGGGTCATTGACCCATCGACTTATTCCATATTTATAACGCTCTAGGTAACTAATCTTCCGTGACAGACCGAGCCTGTAATACGACGATTTCAGTAAGAAGAAGAATTATACAAATTTTGACCACCCGCTCCTTCCCCCCTCCCAAAGTCACCAATTTTCTGGAACCGTCCCTCTGCGTAACGTGGGACGAGAGTGCCTCTCTCCCTCCTCACCATCGCTCCCATGGTGGCAACTCAACCACAAAGCCTCAACAGGCTGTTGGGGCAAGTGCCGTTCGCGAGCACACTCACTCACAAAGATCCCCCCTATAGCTTTAACAGGCTGTTGGGGCAAGTGCTGTTAGCGAGCACCTATGAAGGCCGGCACGGCACACGAGGGGGTGGGTGGCCAGCACCACGCCTGATCACATTTGTCTCCCTCGTAGCGATGTTTACACAGCGCACCAGGTACTCATTTGAGGCTGAGTCGACCTAGGGGAGGCCCACGACCGGTTCAGATAATTGTCACTGGTGTTGGCCGTGAGCGGGAATCGAACTCGGGTCGCCGGGTTTGTAGAGCAGCGTAGCGCTAACCACTACACTACCACTCCTCACTCACACTTACGTTCTCACACTCACTCTCTCAAACCCTCACACTCACACACACTCTCACACTCTCAGACTCACACACACACACTCACTCTCAGACTCACACTCACACACACTCAGACTCACACACACACACTCTCAGACTCACACTCACACTCACTCTCACACTCTCAGACTCACACACACACACTCTCAGACTCACACACACACACTCTCAGACTCACACTCACACACACTCTCACATTCTCAGACTCACACACACACACTCACTCTCACACACTCAGACTCACACACACTCTCAAACCCTCACACTCACACACTCACCCTCACACTCTCAGACTCACACACACACACTCACTCTCAGACTCACACACATACACTCACTCTCTCACACTCACTCACACACACTCACTCTCACACTCTCAGACTCACACACACACACACTCACTCTCAGACTCACACTCACACACACTCAGACTCACACACACACACTCTCAGACTCACACTCACACACACTCTCACATTCTCAGACTCACACACACACACTCACTCTCAGACTCACACTCACACACACTCAGACTCACACACACACACTCTCAGACTCACACTCACACACTCACTCTCACACTCTCAGACTCACACACACACACTCACTCTCAGACTCACACTCACACACACTCAGACTTACACACACACACTCTCAGACTCACACTCACACACACTCTCACATTCTCAGACTCACACACACACACTCACTCTCACACACTCAGACTCACACACACTCTCAAACCCTCACACTCACACACTCACCCTCACACTCTCAGACTCACACACACACACTCACTCTCACACACTCAGACTCTCACAAACTCACTCTCACACTCTCAGACTCACACACACACTCACCCTCACACTCTCAGACTCACATACACACACACTCACTCACACACACTCAGACTCACACACACACACTCTCAGACTCACACTCACACACACTCACCCTCACAATCCCAGACTCACACACACACATTCACTCTCACCCACTCAGACTCTCATACACACACTCACTCTCACACACTCACTCTCAGACTCACACACACTCACTAACTATCACACTCTCAGACTCACACACACTCACTCTCACACACTCAGACGCTCACACTCACTCACACACACTCAGACTCACACACACACACTCTCAGACTCACACTCACACACACTCTCAGACTCACACTCACACACACTCTCACATTCTCAGACTCACACACACACACACACTCTCACACACACACACTCACTCTCACACACTCTCACACACACACTCTCACACCCTCACACACACTCTCACACACACACTCACACACACTCACACACTCTCACACACACACACACGTCCCCCCATGTTCCCCACGACCGTGTTGGACGCCGCGTCACAACCCAAACCGCCGTTGCCGCGTGCGACAGCGTTCCGGGCGACGGCGCGATCGAAGCGGCGGTGTGGCTCACCCAGCGTCACGGCGCCTGCCAGCGTGTACACCATGCCCGTCCAGCCTGCAAAGACAACGCGCATGTGCTGTGTCATCCGGGACGATTTCTGTGTTTTCAGGTCAACGGCAAATTATTTCGATTTAAAGCTTTCGTGACTGCAGGGATTCATCTTCTTGGTTTTTTCGGTAAAGTCACGTAGAAGTGAAACAAATAAAATAAAAAATAAAAAAATAAAACTTATATCATTTTATTTTATTTTGTCTTATTTAATTACTTTATTATTTCCCTTCTACGTGACTTTACCGAAAGAACCAAGAAGAGGCAAATTATTTGTCCGCGATCTCGAGCCGCCCCATCCCTTTGCGCCGGGGGGCATCTGACGGCACTTCAATACCGCGACGAGCGGCTTACACGACAGCTCCTCTCCACGCGGGTGAAAGGGCACCAAACCCAGTGGCTGCTGGTGCTGCCTAATCGGCATCCATTCGAATTTGGAAAAATTTGAACCGCGGCAACTGGGGCACAACGGCCCACGGTGAGGAGCGAGGAGAGTTTTACGATGGGGGGCAATGCCCCCCCCCCGCCATCGCCCCCCTACCTCCTGGATCCGCCACCGCTGCCACGTGCATCTCAAACAATCGGTCTCCTTACCGTGACCCACCACACTGGCCCCCCACCCACCCCTCCTGCAGTTCATGAGAAATCGAGTTTATCAGAAATACAGCCTGGGCACTCCATTTCCATCCCCCCAGAGAACTCGGTCTGCTATTCCTCCCACACGCAAAGCGTGGAATTGGCCTAAACTACCCAATAGAGCTGGCGCGATTACGTCGAGTGATGGACGAAGATTTTTCTGGACTTTTTTTTCTGGTCATTTACTCGGGGCCCCGTTGAAAATGGCAGCTGTCCCCCACGTCCAAGTGCCTCCCGAAGGAGGGAAACCCCCAACAAGCCACGTCCAGCGAGACGTGGCTGACGATGCCGATGCCACACCAAGCCCTGACCGTCACCGGTCATTTTTTTCCGACCATTTTCATTTGATCCGATTGTTCGACGAATCAACCGGCGATCGTCAAGGTTAATCGATTACTCACATAGCAGATAGGACGGTTCTACTTTTTTAATTCCTCTTCTATCACCTCCCCTTCCTCTATCTTTTTCCACACCTCCCCGTCTCCCTTCATGACTTCACCTTCCTCAATCCCATGCCCCCCCCTCCTTCACTCGCTCTCTCCATCCCCATCGAGCCCCCCTCCCCTACCCTGGCCCCCCACGCTCGCAGGCCGCGGTATCTCGCGATCGCGCCCCGGAGTATTCGCGCCGTGGCAGCAGCCCGGCCCCTGCGATGCCGTTTGCGGCTCGACGAGATAAAAACAAATGCCCAGACTCACGCAACCACGGCACACGGCACGGCCAAAACCACCACCACCACCGCCACCACCAAAACAACAACCAGACACAACCGCGTACTGCTGCGCTGCAGGGGGGGAGCAGCAGCAGCAACAGAGAACCACGTGTGTGTGTTTGTGTGTACGTGTGTGTACGTGTTTGTGTGTGTTTGTGTGTACGTGTTTGTGTGTACGTGTGTGTTTGTATGTGCGTGTGTGTTTGTAGCGGTAGTGTAGCAGTTAGCGCGCTGCGCTATGAACCCGGCAACCCGAGTTCGATTCCTCAACACCAGTGACGATTATCTGAACCGGTCCTGGGCCTCCCGTAGGTCGACTCAGCCTCAAATGAGTACCTTGTGCGGTGTGTAAACATCACCACTGGGGAGACAAAGGCGGTCGGGCGTGGTGCTGGCCACCCACCGTTCCGGCTTTCATAGGTGCTCGCTAACAGCACTTGCCCCTAAGTCTGTAAAGACTACGCGGGGGATCTTTGCCTTTGTGTGTGTGTAGGAGCGACGCTCACAACAAACGAGTTGAGCCCCTGGCGGCTAAACACGCAGCAAGTTGGCACAGTTGAGGTGGCGGTGGTGGTGGTGTGGGCACAGGTGATGGTGGGGGGGTGGGCGCAGGTGATGGTGGGGGAGGGGGGTGGGCACAGGTGATGGTGGGGGGGGCACAGGTGATGGTGGGGGGGGGGCACAGGTGATGGTGGGGGCACAGGTGATGGTGGGGGGGGGGCACAGGTGATGGTGGAGGGGTGGGCACAGGTGATGGTGGGGGGGGCACAGGTGATGGTGGGGGAGGTGGGCACAGGTGATGGTGGGGGGGGTGGGGGCACAGGTGATGGTGGGGGGGTGGAGGGGGTGGACACAGGTGATGCACCTGCCAATCATTTCAGTCAACCCGGGCCACCCGGGGTCTGCCCCGTGACCTCCTGCCAGCGGGCGTTCGACACTTCGAATGAACATCGCCCGGCGCAGGCGCCATGGTGACGTCCCCGCCACTTAGTGGCAAATGACGGTTGTTGTTATTGTTGTTGTTATTGTTGTGCCCAGGTGGGGGGGGGGGGCTCGACTCAGCCTCAAATGAGTACCTGGTGCGATGTGTGATGGTGGTGCTGGTGCTGGCCACCCACCCCCTCGTGTGCCGTGGTGACCCTCATCGCTAATATACCCTGCGCAGACTGCACAAGGGCATATTTGACTTTGTACCTGTGCGCGTGCATTTGTGGCGCACACACGAAGCGCACCTAGCCTGGCACAAGCGCTGTCGCGACGTCAACCGTCGCTTAGCGGCGAACCGCGGCCACTGTTTTTGTGTCGGTACGCCGCGAACCCGGTGGCCTGACTTTGCTGGTCACGGCTCCAACCAATCTGTGCGGATGGGGGCCCTCCCCACCATCACCAACTCCGGCTCGTCGATCAGCGCTCGGCTCGGTGCGGTGTGCAAACATCGGCACGGTGTGGCGGTGGCTGGGGGGGCGGGGGGAGAGACAAGGTGGTGGGGGGCGCTTGTGGTTTGCATTTTCTTTTCCACCGGCCACACAACCGTCACCTCGCCACGCGTCGGTGCTCGACTCACGAAAGGAACTCGTTGTGCCCCCAGCCACCGCAGCGCTCGACGACGTGGTGGTGGTGGGGTGCGGGGAGCCCGCTCGTTGCCTCGGTGTGTCTGGGTTTCTCGAGGTCCCCGAGGTGTTTGTCTTTACTCTCTGATGGCATCTGGTTCTCGGTTTTGTGTTTTTTTGTTTTGTTTGCTCCCCCCCCCTCCCTTAAAACTCAAATGAGTACGCACACGCACACAGATCCCCCCCACCCACCCACCCACCCTGCTTCCACCCCCGTATAGTCTTAACAGACTGCTAGGGCAAGTGCTGTTGGCGAGCACCACGCCCGGCCGCCTTTGTCTTCCCCGCACTGCACCAGGTGCCCATTGAAAGGCCGGGTCGGGTATAAATTCGCCACTTGTTGATCGGCCGCGAGCGGGATTCGAACTCGAGGTGGCTGGGTTCATAGCGCAGTGCGCTGACCGATTCTGCCGCCGCTCCCCACACACACACACACACCCATCCCAGCGCCACCCTCTGCCACACACACACGCGCGTGCGTGCGTGTGTGTGGCAGAGGGTGGAGCTGGGATGGAACACGGGGAAAGCCAACATTTAAAAAATATATAATAAATATAATAAAACCCATGGAAAAGGGGGAGAGGGAGAACAAAAATGATGAAAGAATAAAAATAAAATTGCCGCTTGCACACAACATCCGCTGGAGAGGGCGATTCAGTGGAAAACCCGCGCGGTGGCACACACACACACACATTCACGTGCAGACACACACACACACATTCACGTGCAAACACACACACACACACGCACATTCACGTACACACACACACGCACCCATTCACGTGCAGACACACACACACATGCACCCATTCACGTGCAGACACACACACACACACATTCACGTGCAGACACACACACACACAAACGCACATGCACTCATGCACACGCACACACTCGTGCCAACACAGGCACAGGCACACACAAATACCCCCTGGGTATCCTTTTAACAGACTGTTAGAGCAGCATCTCTGAAGGCCGGCACGGAATAAGTGGGGGTGGGTGGCCAGCTCCACAACTGGCCGCCTTTGTCTCCCCAGTGGCGATGTCTACACACTGCACCAGGCATTCATTTGAGGCCCAGGACCGTTTCCTATAATCGTCACTGGTGTTGGCCGTGAGCGAGAATTGAACTCAGAATAGCGGCTTTGTAGAGCAGCGCACGCACCAATGCACACACACACACAAGTACCCATGCACACACGCACACACACAAGCACCCATGCACACACACAAGCACCCATGCACACGCACACACACGCACACACACAAGCACCCATGCACACACACAAGCACCCATGCACACGCACACACGGCACCCAATCGTGTCAGCACAGGCACACACAAATATCCCCGGAATATCCCCAAGGTAGCCTTTAACAGACTGTTCGGGCAAGTGCTGATGATGGGCACCGAGCAAAGCCGGCACTCCACACGAGGGGGTGGGTGCACAACACCTCGACCGTTGTTTCTGCCACTGCTCATGCCACACCAGGTACTCATTTATTTCCGAGTGGACAAAGCGGAGGCCCAGCACAGATTCAGATATTCGTTATCAGGCGTGAGCGGGAATCGAACTTGGGTGGCCGGGTTCGCAAGCGCAGTGCGCTATCCACTACAGTACCGCTCCCCACACACACGCACGCCACACAGGTGCGCGCATAGATTTGTACAAACACACACAGACGTGTGTTCATACAAAGACAAACATCGCACAAATAACCCACAAAGACTGCAGGGGCAAGTGGGAGATGGCGTGACCAACACCATGCCATGTCCCACTGCTAAGGTTTACCAGATACACATTTAAGGCTGAGTAGATATAGAGGAGGCCCACGACTGGTTCAGATATCACTCCCCACTGATGTTAGCTGTGGCTTGGAATCAAACCTAGATCGCCAGGTTCATAGCGCAGTAGGCTAGCCACGCTAGGTGCACATTGAGGCCACGTGAAGTATTGAAGGCTCGCTGGCAGGAGGTCACAGGACAGACCCAGGTGCCATGGGTTGACTGACTAAGAAGACCGGCAGATGTATACGCACACACGTGCACACTTGCACAAACACAAGTACACACTTGCACGCACAAACACAGCAGCAGGCCACACGTCACCAATAGCAAAGGAGGCCGCCGTCTGTACGCCGGACCACATGATCACCAGACCACATGTACAATCGGACCACATGAACGGCAGACCACACCATTAACGGACCACACGTACACAGGCTCGCACGGCCAGTAGACCGCTAAAACGGCAGGCCACATCATCACACAGACGTCCACCAGGCCGCATAAACATCATCGGTCAGGTTCACATCTCGACGGATCGGCGAAAACACATCGGCTTGGCAACGGGCCCCGCGAGCCGTTTATGGAGCGAAAGAAAAAATCTCCCCAACAGCACGTGGATCCGCCTGCAAATCTTCCATCGCACGCACGCACGTGCGCGAGATGGCACAAACGAGCGGACCTCCCCGCGCCCGACGCAACGGAGCGAGGAAGCGCGAGCGACGCCGCGCGGTGGCTCGGCTCCCAGGGATATTAAAAAAAAAACGCACGCAAAGCCGAGCGACATTTATGCCCTCCCCTTTGCTTTGTGTTTCTTTCATTTCGCGTGGCGCCAAGAGAGCTGAATCTTCTCGTCGAATTGTTTTTTTTTTTTCCACGCCGCCGGTAGACAGACCGCAGTCGGCGGGCACACGACTACCACTCGTGGCCCGTGATGCTGCGAGAGGGATACTGGACGCGGCGGTGTGCCGGGCACAGAAATGTATGTACGTATATTGAGCTTCTTTTTCGAAAACCTTACGTAGCCAACGATGCTAATCAGGGGTGCGTGGGAAGGACAGCAAACTAAACACAAAAAGCAGTTTCAAAGAAATCACTTTTCAATCTTGGAATGTTTTCTCGGGACGCGGACCGGGACAGACCGGTGGGTGGAAACGAAGCCCTGGTGGTGCCTCACCGGGGCGCCTGGGTTCATTCCAACACCACACCGCCACCATCGACCGTCCGCGTCTCGTTACGGAGTGGGCGTCTGAGTTCACGCCTGAGCAGAATTTAAGTTTTTATATATAACAAAAACGGAATTGCTTGCAAATCACTCGCAGAATGAGTCCAATATCGTCACAACTCAGAGGCAAAAGCAGAGGTTGATCCTTGGACAGTGCTCGGATGGGCAGTGAAATACGGTCAAGTAACCGCCGCAACCTGTGTGGCATGGAGGGGGAGCCTCATCCAGCAGTGGATTGAAAATGAGCTGCACGGGTCCACACACAAACCTCAAAACAACGAAGCACGCTCGTCAAAAGCAACGGCACTTCTTTACAGCACGCAGACAGAGAGAGAGAGACAGGGTGGTGTCTATGTGCTATGCAGAAGGGTCATTGCCTGAAACGTTGGCTAATGTATATATATATTTTCTTTTTAAGGCCACAGGGTCACTGACGGGCGTGCCGAGTTCTTTTTTGTTTATTCTTCTCGCGAGGTCACCGCCAAGGCGGCAGCGGCGTCGCCAAGTAACCCGTTTCATTTTGACGACGTCCGCAATCGATCGCTCAACCCGCGCACACGCGACGGGCGGTCGGCTTTGACGCGGCAGCGCGACAGACCGCCGCGACGCTCGACGGTGGAGGGATTTGGTCAAACGTCACCGAGCGAAAGCCTCTGGAAGAGAGGGCCCTGGAAATCGCGGGGGGGCGTCGCCGGCGTTACTGGAAGGGCGCGTCGTTACCCTGCGGCACGGGCTGGGAGTGCGTGGCGCCCTGCGCCAAGCGGAAGTCCAGGTACATCGTCGGCGTGCGGGTGTACACCTTGGACTGCTCGCACACGGACAAAGTGGGGAGACACGGGGAGCGGGAGACACGGGGCGTTATTGCCAGCACCGATAATGCTCACTCGTTCATCCACCTGCTCGCTCGCCCATCTACCCATTTTTATTGTTGGGTCACCCACAAAATTCGACATCCACCCGCTCACTCACCCATCCACCGACTACATCACCTACCCATCCACTTGTTGACTCGCCAATTCCGTTCACTCACTTGCTTCTAACCCACTCAGTGAACCACTCATTCAACTGCTTGCTCATTTGATCACCTGCTCAACCACTCAT
Source organism: Lampetra fluviatilis (assembly GCF_964198595.1). NCBI lineage: Eukaryota > Metazoa > Chordata > Hyperoartia > Petromyzontiformes > Petromyzontidae > Lampetra > Lampetra fluviatilis. The sequence goes on from NC_136293.1 coordinate 8,681,031, forward strand.
CAACCCGTGAAATCGCTCGTTCATCTACTCGTGTTCCCATCTGTCATCCATGCGCTTGTTCACTTGCTCGCACGCTCTTCGACAGGACAAACTGCTCATCCGCCTGCTTGCTTGCTGGCTCGCGTGATCATCTTGTCAACCGCGCGTCCACGCATTAAATCGCTTGTCCCCTTGCTCGCTTACTTATCCACCCGCTCGATCCTGTCTCTAACCTGGGCTGCCCTCGCGTTAACGGGTCTGCTGGCCGGTGGGGGGTGGAAGGGTGGGTGGGGAGTTGCGTTTTACGGTGGACATTAATCTCTCCCGCGCCGGAGACGTGGTGTTTATTTGGCTTCGTGCGGGTGGTCCGGCGACTCGTCAATTCAGCTGACCACGGCGGTGACCCCTGACCCCGAGAGGTCGCCCCCTCGAACCGCGTTGTCTCTGCTGCCGGCCGAGATAACAAAACTAAAAAAGTGAAAGCTCCCGAACTTACCGACGGCTCTCGACACTCGGACTGAGAACGAGCATCAGGGTCAACGGATGAGCCCACCATTTTTTTTACTTGATACAGCAAGCATGCTGTGACGGTTCCACCTGAAGACGGAGGCTTGTATTGCCTCCGAAACGTCGTGATTTTAATTTTAATTTTTTACCTATGTGACTTTACCGAAAAAACCCAAGAATATGATAAAACACCTACCAGTTCATGTTGAAGAGTTTGATCAGAATCAAAAGTGGCTTTCCGATGGATCGAATGGCCTCCACCACGGGAGTGCGGAATATCCACCACTGGCTCAGAGCCCACCGATGGCGATGAGCGAATGCCCAAATGTTTGAACAAATAAACCCTCTGATTGGACTTGATACCGAATATATACACGACTGTGACTGGACGACCGAGTCTAACGGTGTTCTGGAAGGTTTAGAAATTTGCCATGTGACACAAATGCAGTTGAGTCTGTTTATGAGTCGAAAAAAAATGTGAAAACCAACATTCTCAAATCTTGAGCCCACTCACAAATTACTGTCCAGAGGCAGAGTGTTTTCACTCAAGTGGGCAGCGTTGCTCTAAAAGATCTCAAAACATACGAACCTCATCCTCGGTGAACCGAGTAATTTGCCTGCCATGGAGTGTGACGCTAAAGTCAATTACTATTACCACGACGAGTACAGCACACGTGCTTTCATATACCATCACAGACACACACGTGCCGACATGTGAATTGAAGGTGCAACGCTTAACCAACCACAGCTCCAGCAATTTGCTGAATTGTCAAGATTCAGGGTCTCCATTCGTTTAATTAAGGTCGGATTCTTGTTTTTTTACAAACACGGCGTCAAATAGGAGTAGAGCCTCCAATGGCTGCTCCAGGGTTGATGCGAGCCCACTGCATACAACAACAAATACAAAGGCCGCAACAGACTCTTTGGGGCTGTCAGCTCGCACCTACCAAGACCGGCACTGCACACGAGCTGGTGGGTGGCTAGCACCATGTCCCAGCCGCCTTTGTCTCCTTTGTGGCAATGCTTACGCACCACGCCAGGTATTATTTTGAGGCTACGTCGACTTAGGGGAAGCCCGGGACCAATTTAGAAATTCTTCACTGGTTTTGGCCGTGAGCGGGAATCTAACTCGGGTTGCCGGCTTCGTAGTGCAACCCGCTAACCGCTACGCCACCGCTCCACGCGCGCGTGCAACAACAGATACAAACTGACAAACATTTAATATCGTTTACGCACGCGATCAAAGCGCGTTTCTTGATCTTGAGAATGCATCTCAATCCATGAATCGATGCGTTATGCCACCCCGTGGATTTGCGCGCACGAAACCCAAGCGCTTGTTGTTTTTTCAGCTCTGACCTCGACTGGGGCTCGCTCGATCGGCGAACAAATGAACCTTTCGAGGTGGCAGCGTCTCCGAATGGCTCGCGGCACAACAGGAAGGCCCCCAGCGTGCTGTGCGCATGATGGTAGCAGCGTCACGGCCACCGGATCAAAAATAGCTGAACGCGCACGGCCGTTTTGTTTATAGGTATCAAGGAGGACAACAACAGCAACTTGCGTATTCCCTTTAACTCGCTTGCGAGTCATTTAATCCGCGTGTTCCTCTTCCCGTCTCCCAGCGGAATTCTAAGCACGCACCTCTCCGTGCTTCAGCCGTTGCCCCATTTTGCAATCGTCAGCGGCCGTGTTTCTGAGCCGTACACGTCACACCGATCACGAATGTTCTTCTTTTGGCACAACGATACGTTTCTTTTTCCGTTATCAGGTTCAGATTTGCAAGAGCGCTCCACTCTGTTCTCATCTCTAGCCTCTTCATTTCATCGTTTTCATCCCCGGTCTACCTTCAGTATCTGTCCTCGGTAGACAAAGACAAAGATCCGTCCCCCCCCGTGTAGCCTTAACAGACAGTTGTGGCAAGTGCTGTTAGCGAGTAGTACCTATGAAGGCCGGCACGGCACATGAGAGGGTGGGTGGCCAACACCACGCCCGACCGCCTTTGTCTCCCCAGTTGTGATGTATACACACCGCACCAAGTACTCTTTTGAGACTGAGTCGACCTATGAGAGGCCCATGACAGGTTCAGATAATCGTCAACGGCGTTGGCCGTGGGCGGGAATCCAACTTGGGTCGACGGGTTGGTAGCGCAGGGCGCTAATCACTACACTACCGCTCCCCACATGCATGCACTCAAACACACACACACTCACACGCACTCACACACTCACACACACTCACACACTCACACACACTCACACACTCACACACATATGTTCCAGTTGTGTGCTTCTGGCAGACACTGCCACTCGTTCAGTGAACTCGCTGTTGTACGCGACCTTTGTGTTGCTCGTATTGATCTTGAGCCCCACTCTGCAACCTTCTTTATTAAGCTCTACTTCAATCGTTCCCTTCACCGTAGCTCCGTACCCCGTGCCGTCTACGACACCTTTCTCTGCACGTATTACGAATGACTTTGGCTCTGCTGATCACATCTGGATTCGAATTAACGACGTCCATTTCGCCTACACGAAAGAATTCATCGTGCCTGACGGGAACACGAAAACGAGTAACAGGTGGGCCGCAAGAAGGAGCTACCGTCTCCCAGTGTGACTGTGGCCCCAAACTATCGATCATATAATATACATTTTTGGTTTTACCACGTAAGGCCTACCGAGCTATGTAACTCTTATTCAAAAGCGACCTGGCCACAAGCGCTAGCTCAACGAAGCTGCTCAACGTGTGGAAATTTATAGCAGCCAAACACTCGTCGATTCTAAATGTGACGGGAAAACCTGGAGGATCCGGAGAAAAATCCACGCTGCCACGGGTGGGGATCGAACCCACGATCTCCCGTATACAAGGAGACGTTGTTACCATCTCGCCACCGTGGCGCCCAACGGAGGAACAGAAAAACGACACAAACCCTCTCCCGTAGCTCTCTCGGAGGAACAGCAAAACGACACAAACCCTCTCCCGTAGCTCTCTCGGAGGAACAGCAAAACGACACAAACCCTCTCCCGTAGCTCTCTCGGAGGAACAGCAAAACGACACAAACCCTCTCCCGTAGCTCTCTCGGAGGAACAGCAAAACGACACAAACCCTCTCCCGTAGCTCTCTCGTGGCCAGCAGACCTCGGCACTGGCATTTAGCTCCTGAACAAATTGCTGCGATACTCAAGAATACAAAACAATAAAAGTGTTGTACTACCCGACACACAGTATTATGGCCAATGCATTTTCTCACCAGTTAGAGCAAGCACTGGAATTTGTTTAGGTATCACTCTGTTAATAGGTAGCCACACGGCTGGGAGACCAGAGAACAGAGCTGACACCGCTGGGATCCTGGGTTTGAATCCAGACTTCAGCCACTTCTGACCGAAACTGGCATCTCCCGAGTGTAGTGAGTTGATGGTCTCAGCCCGTTCAACGATGACCGCACAAAATAAAAAAAAACATCGCGATCAACAATGCGGTTCCCCACTTTATTTGGCTAAAATTCCCGCCCCGAGAATTAAAACATCGGGTCGGTCCATCACGCGACGAACATTAACTCTCGTGCGCGGAGCGAGTGGGAAAGCGCTGCCCTCTGCTGCGCGCAAACCCGAGGATCACGTGACAGGATCCCCAGAGAGACAACTTGGCGGCAGCCGCCTCCGTGCGCCGTTCTCCAACACGCAGGGTGAGCAACTGCTCTGCCGCGAGAAAGTCATCACGTAGAAGGGAAATAATAAAATAATAAAAATAAAACATAATTAAATTAAATTCTCACGACGTTTCGGCCACAACGCAAGCAGCCGTCCTCAGGTGAAGAACAGGTCTGTCGGGAAGACAGCGTCTGAATGAAGCACCTTGTCAAGGCGCTCTTCCCTCTCCAACCCAGCTTAAATATACGCTCCAAGCCTGGTGGTGTTTCATTCAGATGCTGTCTTTCCGACAGACCTGTTCTTCACCTGAGGACGGCTGCTTGCGTTGTGGCCGAAACGTCGTGAGAATTATTTTATTATGTTTTATTTGTATTATTTTATTATTTCTCTTCTACGTGACTTTACCGAAAGAACCAAGAAGATGAATCCCTGCAGTCACGAAAGCTTTAAATCGAAAAAAAATCTTCTCCTCGTCGCCGCCGCCGCTGCGCGACGTCGATTGCACGATCGGAGGGGGGGGGGGGGGGAAATTTGGGGGTAAAACGACGAAATAGGAGGAGGATGAAGGTACAACTCTCCGTGTAGTGGCGAGACGCACGTGCGTGGCGTAGGGGGCCCAACGGGCTGCGCTCCGCTCCACAGGGCCCGGAGAGGGGGGGGAGGGGGGTAGAGACCGCGTCTGCTTTCACTTAAAAAGACACGGAGCAGGGGAGGCGAGGGTTTGGCAAAACTTACAAACAAAACCTCGCTGCCGTGTCACAATCCACCAGCTGCCCGGGGGCCCCAGCCCCCCAGACCACGAGCAGATGAAAAAAAGTTTAAATGTGCAAAGGAGGAACTTTAACAACTAAAGAAAATGAGGGCGAGTCAGCGAGCAGAGATACTGTCTGGTGGCGCGCCTGTGATCCAGAGATTTGTGAGTTCATGGGCCCTATGTGAGTCTATGGGTCGTGTATGAGTCTATGGGTCGTGTGTGAGTCTGTGGGTCGTGTGTGAGTCTGTGGGTCGTGTGTGAGTCTGTGGGTCGTGTGTGAGTCTATGGGTCGTGTGTGAGTCTGTGGGTCGTGTGTGAGTCTGTGGGTCGTGTGTGAGTCTATGGGTCGTGTGTGAGTCTATGGGTCGTGTGTGAGTCTGTGGGTCGTGTGTGAGTCTATGGGTCGTGTGTGAGTCTATGGGTCGTGTGTGAGTCTGTGGGTCGTGTGTGAGTCTGTGGGTCCTGTGTGAGTCTGTGGGTCCTGTGTGAGTCTGTGGGTCCTATGTGAGTCTATGGGGCCTATTAAGGTTCTACGTAAATACGCAGAACCTATGAAAATGCATTGGTCCTTATATTTTAAGGGTTGACTTAAAATGAGACTTATATTTTTATGATCGGAGTTAAATGAAAAAAAGGTTATATAATTTGAATCTTTCGTGACCACAGAAATCCATGCTCTTTAGCTATATAACCTCACGGCAGCTCTCTCGCCCGCTTCAGCAGTTGTCCTGCTGTAATTGTCTCACCTGATGACGATCGCTTGTGTGGCGATCGAAACGTCGTGATCTATTCTTTTCTACCTACGTGACTTTACCGAAAGAACCAAAGAGTAAGGTTATATAATGTTGGAGCACATTTGACAAAAAGCTCTGCTCCTATCATCATCATAAAATGTCAGTGTCATCTTCATCATCGTGACATCATCACCACCATCACTAATGCGACCGTCACCGTCACCGTCATTGACGCCACCACTATGACCATGATCCAGGTGTAATGGTCGACACCCGTGATGGCGCACACCTATGACCCGGCGCTTCGGAGGCAAGGGTCAGCGGATCACGCGATGATTTGCGAGACTCCCAAAGGTATGCCGAGCTGTGAGGTGGCCCAAAGGTGGCAGCACAACAGCAAGTGGGATCATGTACCAGTCTGTGCGGAACATCCCCTTGTATGCACGTGGGCTTTCTCCCACACGCATAGAACGTAAAAAGAAACATTTACTAAACATTCACCAGCAGGATTCCTCCTGACAACGAGTCATGAGACTCATTTACTAGTTGCTGGATGATACATTATTATTGATGTTCATATTTTAATATGAAAACCTCACTGAGTCGCAATAATCATATTCACGATATTCCTGCTTGTAATGTTTGACGAATTCCTCTAAAATGTGTTTTTGTGGAAGGAAGCTGGCGAGATTGGTAATGCACGCTCGCAATCTTCTCTGTGTAGTTGGCCTGTCAGCGACCAACTCACTGTGCTAACAAGTAAGTCACCGTGGTGGCGAGTTGTTAACTACCTCGCCTGGTATAGAGGAGGTCGTGGGTTCGATCCCGATCCTGACGCCTGGATATTTGGAGTTTGCGTGTTCTCCCTGTGGTCGCGTGGATTTTTCCCTCCACATTTAGCTATAAGTTTCCACACGACAAGCCACTTCGTTGAGCTATCATTTGTAGCCAGGTCACTTCTGAAAAAGCTCAGTGGGCCTTACCTGGTAAAATAATAAAAAAAAATTTGTTTAAGCAAGAGGAGGCCCCATCACTGTACAATTCCACCTAACCTCCACCACCAACCTCCACCTTTGAGTTGCGTGATCGCAGCACCCGGCCAACACCAACAAAACCGCGAAAAGTTTTTTTTTTACCGCAGCCTTTTTAGCCGGAAACAAAAATTAGTAAAAAAAACCCACAAGAACGCCGAGCGAGGTTTAAATGAAAAGGCGAGGGGCTCGCAGCGGCAACTTCACAAGCAGCAGTTGGCTCAGAACCAACGTGAGGAGATGGGGGGGGGGATGGGGGAGACGGAGAGACGGGGGAGACGGAGGGATGGAGAAATGGGGAGATGGGGGAGATGGAGAGAAATGGAGAGAAACGGGGAGATGGGAGAAACTGAGGGAGATGGGGGAGATGGAGAAAGATGGTGCAGCTGGCCTGGGGAGGCAAAACTTTGTATAATGCCGACATTGCTCACTTTCTGAACCGAGAAGAGAGGGGAGAGAGGAGAGGACTGAGAAGCAGAGATAGGTGAGGACAGGAGGTGTGGTGAGGATAAGAGAGAGAATACGTGGTAGGGGTTTAAGGAGATGGATTAGGAGGAGAGTAGAGGAGGAGAGAAGAGAGGGGAGGAGGGGAAAAGAGTCGAGAAGAAGGCAAAGGACAGGAGAAAGGGGAGGACAGAAGAAGAGAGGACACGAACATTTTAAATAGGAGAGAAGATGGAGAGAAGGCGGAGAGGAGAAATGAAAAGAGGAGAGACAAGAGGACACGACAAATTAAAAGGGGAGAGAAAACGGAGGAGAGGAGACGAGAGGACAGGAGCATGGACAGAAGAAGAGATTCTAGATTTGAAGCTTTCGTGACTGCAAGGATTCATATTCTTAGGTTTTTTCGGTAAAGTCACGTAGGTAAAAAATTTTAATTAATAAAAGTCAAATAAAAACTAAATAAAAATCACGACGTTTCGGAGGCAACACAAGCTTCCGTCTTCAGGTGGAACCGTCACAGCACGATAGCTGTATCACTTGTTTTTATTTTACTTTTATTAATTTTAATTTTTTACCTACGTGACTTTACCGAAAAAACCTAAGAAAATGGAAAGGAGTTCAGAGGAGTTCAGGGGCGGACAGAAGGGACAGGGGGAAGTCGACGAGAAGAACGATCGACAATCACCGCTGGTGTTTTTTTTCCCCCCCACACACAAAGGCCACGCTGGACTTCACAGAGCCCCGTCGACAACCTCAGGGTAACCAGGCGACGAGGCCGCTATCGTATCACGTTTACACTCCGGCAGAGAGCGAGCGAGAAGGAGAGCGAATAAGTAAATAAATAAATACCATAAAACAGGCAATCCCCCCCTGCCCCCCTCCCCGCCACCACACACCAATTTTCCAGATCGGATTTCCATCCCAGCAGGAGGCCGACACCTGGCTTGTTGGACACAGCCATGAACAGTGTCGGGTTGGTTTGAAATGTGAAACAAGGTGCTACGCCGAGTTAGAGGCAGGCGACACACGAAGATAAAGATAAAGGTCCCCCGTTATAGCCTTGATGGACTTTTGTGGCTAGTGCTGTTAACGAGCACCTATGAAGGCCGGCACGGCGCACGAAGCCGTGGACTGCCGGTGTCTACCCACCGCTGATGTTTTCACATCGCGCCGGGTACTTGCTTTAAGGCTGAGTCGACCTAGTGCAGGCCCAGGGATCGGTTTCCAATAATCCTCACCGGTGGTTGGGGACCATGAGCGGGAATCAAACTCGGGTCGCTGGGTTCGTGGCGCAGTGCGTTAACCACTGCGCCACCACTCCCCACAACGCGCACACACGCACACACGTACACGTGCACCGAGACGTGCATACGCATAGGTGCGCAAACATTCACAGGTTCACACGTGCATGCACGCACTCATAAACACGCGCGCAGGTACAAAGAGAAACCATCGCCCACGTGCAGTCAGGCCATGTGGGATACATTGCCCTGTGACCCCCAGCCACTGCCAACACTCCGACTGCTGACGCAACGTAGCTCCTTGGGCTGTCACCAGGACTATGACGTCTCAATCCAGTGAGCGGGTGCCTCACGGGATAACAATGACAGTGAGCATGGCGATGAGGTTGAAGGCAATTGTGATGATTTCGATAATGATGACGATTAAAATGATGACGCTACCATCGTCAGCATCATCATCATTCCCATCCCTGCCATCCTGATCGATCATAACCGCCGCTGCCACCGTCATCGCCATCATTGCCATCACATCCCTCGTCAGTATCTCCACCGCACCTGCATCACCGCCAACATCGCCGGAGTCATCACGGAGGGAGGGGGGGGGGGGGCTAGGGGGAGCGACGGGACGGTGGGGGGGGGGGGCTCCGGAAGTCGTGCGGCCTTGGGCACGGTGCCCCCCCTCTCCCCCCCTCCCCCTCCTCCGTTTCCACGGCCCCCCTCCATCCCACCGCTTCCCCTCCACTCCACTCCCTCTCATTCTTCAACTCTCAGGGGCCTGAGGAACAAACACGAAGGAATGCCGCTGCCGCTCTGCTACGGTGGGGGGGGGGGGGGTTGTGGCGGCGGTAAAGTTAAGCAAATAAAAATAAATAACCTCGACGCAGAAAACACAAACAAATATTAACGGCGGCGGACGTGACAGTTCCGATGGGACCCGAGCCGTCACGTGTCCGCCGGAGAAATAACAAAAATGTCAAATAATTTAAATTCCTGTGTCGCCGAGTCACCCGGCTCAGAAATAAGACGTCCCGCAACAACAAGCTGGGCAAGCCAGCCGATGAGGCGAGCCGCATCCACTTGGCACCGCGGTCGTCCCGATTTGACGGCGGTCAACAGGGAAGGGATAAAAAAAAAAAATAACCCGTAAAAACAAAGTTTTTCACTATAAATCCTTTATATGCGTGGCGGGTAGAGTCCTCTCGTCCTCTGGCTTGAGATGGCTGCCACCTATGGGTCAGATGATTGCCTGCCACCATTAAGCAATTGGTAATTAAATATAATTTATTTTTTCCTAAAAAGTGTAAAATTTTGGAAAAAAAATTCACGAAAATAAATTGTCATGCACAACGAGTCTGTGTGCAAAATGTCAGCTCGATTGGATCACGGGAAGTGGGTTAAAAAACGACCGAAAGATTTGCACGGTCGTAAGCGCGCAAGCAAGCAAGCAAGTGAACTTAATATAAAGGATTTAAAAAGGCGACGGATTTTGTACGGTGACCCCGGGTTTTTTTTTTATCTATCATCATCACCGGCCACGGCTGACATCAGTGGCCGAGTGATATCTCCCGAAAGAGGCCCCCAGCACTTGCTGGAGCAAACCCGTTGCTGGGTCGGGACATGCCCCAAGTGAATTGGAACAATGCGCACGCCCACACGGAACTAATTATGTGATGCATTTATCCAGGACACCCTCAACTGGTAGTGGAAGCGTGATGGACACGTTGATTTGTTACCAGCGGCGCAGTCGTTAGCGCACTGCATTATGAAACCCCCGCTAATCCAAGTTCGATTCCAGGCCATGGCTAAATTTTGCAGCAAGTGATATCTGAAAATGGTTCAGGGCAAACCTCCGTCACAAACCTGCACCTACTAAAGTGGTGACGAATGGCCAAGATGGACAGACATCGATCGTGCGTTCAACATATCTCCCTTTTACAGTGGCGAGCCGATGAATCGTCATATCAGGGGGAGGGGTTCATGATTCGACTCGTGAATCAATTTTTTTCCTCTCCCCCCCCCGAACACTGCGGTAAATGTAGCGGCCTCTAGTGGCTCTACAAGAGTCAGTCAGGCAAACCCATCGCGTAGAACAAATAGGAACCGAAAAAATTAACCCGTAAAAACAAAGTTTTTCACTATAAATCCTTTATATGCGTGGCATCGGTTTTATTTTATTATTCATTTCTGTTTTTCTTGAGTAAGAGTTTCATATTTATCACATTGGTATTTTAAATTAAATATGAGAAATTTTTTTTCCTAAAAAGTCGAAAAAAAAATTCACGAAAATAAATTGTCACACACAACGAGTCTGTGTGCAAAATGTCAGCTCGATTGGATCACGGGAAGTGGGTTCAAAAACGACCGAAAGATTTGCACGGTCGTAAGCGCGCAAGCAAGCAAGCAAGTGAACTTAATATAAAGGATTTTAAAACATTATTTTGCGTGCAATTCGATGCGTGTTTAGTGAGCCTTTTGCAATTGATGTTAATCTATTAACGGTCGACGAACTCCTACGCTCAACCGCGAGACCAAACGAGATCTCAAGTTCAAAGCTTGGCGATAAATGATAATTACCGAACATTTAAATTCTGGCCCTTAAGGGTAACGAAATCGGCAGAGGAACGGAATGCATGTTTTTGCACTTAAATTGCCCTAAGCTGAAGTTTAACGTCGCTACTTTTTTTTACGCGATAATGATGCCGATGGCAATGCTGTGGCCCGTGCAACGCCGTTCTTAACACAGCCCGCGGCGCAGAGTAACGTTTCGCGGGGGGAAATAACTCACAACTTTGGCTCGAACCCCACTTGGGACGTATGTTTCGTCGTGGTAATGAAACTCTCGGTCCGATTGGCTGAACAGGCCATTGTCACGTGGTTCTCAAGGCGATGCCAAATCCAACACGCTCATCCCAGCAGTAGGTGGCAAGTTTGGGCCAATGTTGGCATGTGGTTGAAACCATTGGATCAATGTTGGCCGAATGTTGTATGTATCATACCTGTCAACCCCTTATCAGTGCCCTACTTTATTACAGACCAATTCAGACCTTATTGGTCACCCCGTGCCCTTATAAATCTCAACGTTCATTCTACAAAGTCCCATCACAAGGGAGAAACACAAACAAACGGACACATTTTTTTTGCCTGTATTCAAACAGCTGTTCGCTGTATGGAGCTGAAAACTCAATTTCCCTGTACAAGAATATGGGTAAACCGTATGGGTTGGCTGTGTCAGGTGAGGACGGGTTTTAATGACGCATTTATATATTTACGCGATCTAACCCAAAAAAAAACCTCTATCACAATGCGTTGGTTAATTATTTTACAGAGGCCAAGCAGGTGCCTCCCGACGCCGAGATCTTTGTCTTTGACCGGATTGACGATGAACGCGGCGATCAATTCAATGGAAGTGGTTCAGTTGGAAGTGATGCTGATTGTGGTTTTGGTAACCCCAGCGGCAAGAGACGGTGGTAATGGGACATTAAAAGTTCAGCCCCGCAATTGCTTGCTCGCATCACTGCTAGCAGAAGAGGCCTCCGCTCGAGATATCTTAGCCCCTCTCCAAAGCAAATTTGGCCTACTCTTCCACGCTGGCTTAGGCGTCGTGGAAGAGGTGCGAGCATCCACACTTTTCTCCCCAGCGCACGCGAGCTGCCGATCGATTAACTACGGCGCATACAATTCGCACCGCCGCCGCGGGCCGCAGCGTTTCAACCGGACGGCACCGACGGCGGGCTGAAATAGAACCGGCGACCTCTGGATCGCAAAGTCCGCCATGTGAACCATCATCGCGCCACGGCGGCTTCCGGGGGGGGGCGGTAGCAGCGGCGGTGCCGTCTCACCTTCTGGCCCAGCGCCTCCCCGGACACGACAATGACGGTGACGCCGTCGCGCGTGGCCTTGGGGATGTCGGCGGCGCGCAGCTCCTGGTAGGCGGGCTCCACCATCTTGTCACTCGCGCGCAGGTTCACCCACAGCTGCAGGCCGTGCGCTGGGCCCGCGTCGTTCACCGGCATCTCCGAGTGCACGACGCCGCGCCCGGCCGTCATCCACTGCGGGGCATCGCACGGCAAGGCAGTCACCGACCCGACGAATGAACGCCGGTTGCCGGACACACGGCAACCAGGATCAAATCGGGGTTGTCATTTATTTCGCAGGACGACAATCGTCACGATAGCAGTTTCCCTGAGCTTCGTGATTGCTTTTTGTTGATTCATTGTGTCGTTTTTTGCACTTTGCCATAATTCCAGTTGGAGTTTTACTTAAAAGTGTATTCAGCTGCAGTGCCCTCAACATAGCCCTGGCATATGTGGTCTAATTATTTCCACTTTACAATCTGTAACGCTTACGACGGGCACACTATCCTTTCGAGAATTCTTCATGGAGTAATTAAATTCAATGACTAAAACGACGAGGCGATAAAACACGGTTACCCATAATGCAATTTGTTGGCATCTTATGATACATTGTTTATGCTGAGTTTATGCAAACGTATTTTAACTGTTGAAGGGTTTGTCTATTACTAAATATCTACTGCAGTACAACTGTCTCGTTTTCACTGTCCGAGAACGAGGAGCCACTGAGGTCAAAACCGATAAGCACTGGATACCGGGGCATGTCAACCACTTGTGTGTCAGGAAGTTGGGTAATTTCGTTTTTATCACTGTTCAACCAAGACTGAAATCATTAACGCATGAGCTCCAGTCATCTGTTTCTTGTTTGTCTGTCTGCTCATCTGTCTGTCCATCCGCATGCTAGTTCCAATTTGTCCAGGCTATTCCCAACAAGTCCCAGATACACTGGGGCAATCATTCCTATTTCTCCCAAGTTGAAGGATTTCTATCGAAGCCCCCGGTCAACTTTCGCTCGGTGGAATGTCGCTAAATCTATGCTTCCCCCCATAACGTGGAACTCCCCTCCCTCGGCTGAACCCACTGTCGGGACTCTTCCCTCAGCCACCCGTGCTGTCGACTTCCTGCCCCTAGTCCAGACTCAAGCCCTTCACTGTTCCCCTGCCTACGACTGGCTGCCACTTTACACAAAATGTAATATGTAAATATACCCGCTGCTTCTGCGCAGCAACTCGTAGAGCGGTCACATTCGAATGCTACAACAAATTTTAATTATCTTACTTTTGTACAGTGGTGAACCGTTGTCCTACATTTTGAACAAAAAAACCATGTGCATGCATTTATGAATATTCTAAGGGTACATTCCAAAATGAGCCTCTTCGTTGGAGGCTCAGTCTAGGGAGACCAGTCGGGTTTTTGCGATCGGGCCTTCAAGGTCACGCGATGACACCGGGAAAGCGTCGTGCGGGCGTCGAGTCAAAAGAGTCCACGGTTACAAAACCCGGCGAAAAAATGTGGAAGCACTCAAAAGGACGGATAAGAATCGCGTGCTGGGAAAAACGACTGCTGCAAAACATTCGGCGTGAAAAAAATGTCAGGGCTACAAATGGAAGGTCGATGGCGGGGCGGGAGCGCAGAGGTAGGAGAGTGCGAGTTTAGGAACTCGCAGGTTTACTTGCCGCGGGTATTAAGGTAAGTTTATAGCCCACTGCCAAATCGACCTCAGAAGCTAAGCTGCCTTGAGCCTGGACAGTGCTCGGATGGGTGACCACCGTGTACAAACAAGTTGCTATAGGCGGTTGCGGAGAGGCTGGGCTACGTGGCGGTCAACAGAAGGCAGGTGCAGAAATGTCCATTGTCGTACGGTACACGACTTCTATTCAGACGAGTCCAAGCTCGCCCATTTTCACCAAACCCACAGTGACCAGCGTGCCCCAGTGTGGTAAAAACAACCCCCAGGACCCGCACGGTGCGGTGAGGCCCTCATCCAGCAGTGGATAGACAAAAGGGCTCTCCAGCGTGGCCGTAAACACAGCAAGGCGGCTGTGTGCACAGGGGCTCGGTCTTCGACGACCTTTGGTTTGCGCGTAAAACGATTGCGGAACGGACAAACATCTCATTCATCAATAATCATTTTCAAAATGTGGCCATCTATCAGCAGGTGTCACGAGTGCGAGTACACAAGTAATCAGTCACTCCCCTAAAATTGTCATGTAGTTTTGCATCCTTGACTCTAAAGGGTCCTTGACCATAAACATTGGGCGGTCCACGAGCATTGGTTTACGCAAACCTGTCTCTGCTGATGCAACACTGACAGTCAAATCCGGTCCAGAGTTGTTGGCTTGTATAAAACCGATGCTGCCAATAAGATCCACTCCCAAAAAGCCATGTGGCCAGTGGGAATTGTAAACAAAAATACTTCATGGTGGAGAGACAAATATATTATTTATTTGTAATTCCATTTAAATGTTTTGTCCACTCTCCCGCACAGGTCACGTTTCTCAAGGAAGTAACACGCCTCTCACAACTTGCACTTTGGAAAGTGCTTTTGGTTATCGAGTGATAAGTATGTATGAATGTTGAACTTCTTTCGCACCGTACATAGCCAGCCGTGCTAATCGGAGTTGCGGGGGAAGGACAACAAACTAAACACAAAAATTTATTAGCTTTCAATCTAGATAATTTAAAAGGGAATAGCTCCGGTGGCTTCCTAACATCGGAAGGAAGAGCGATCCAGACGGCCGCAAAAGCGCATCTGAAAGCGCGCCATGCAGTGAGTGTCTTTGTTCGATAAGTCAAATAGTTCTAAGTAGAATTACAATACATTAATATGAGTAATAATGATAATTCAATTTTCTGTCACTATACGTGCCTTCAAATTCTTTATGATCACCCCGATCTTGGTCAGTCCCAATGCGTCACAGCATTCCAATTAAAAAATATGACCTTTAACCTGGAGGCCCTTTTGATCTGTGACCTGTAGGGCACCACTTCCATCCCACCTCGTAACCACTAGCCCCCACAAGCCCCTGCGCGACCTCTGACCTGCAGATCACCGGCGTGCAGCGTGCCCTTGTGGCCACAGAAATCTTCGTGCGTGAAGGCACCACTGAGCAGGTACGTCACCTGAGGGTGGTGGCGTGACAATGTTTGGGAGGCAAAGGGGGGAGCGAGGTCAGAACAGAAGGCAGCGATAATGTTGCTACCGAAGAAATGGAGGGCGCGGTTGGCTACGCACGGTGCGAAAGAAGTTTCAACGCAACAATTTTTGTTTACAAAAATTCTTCGACGGTTCCATCGCCAACAAAAGGGGAAATTGGCCAATGGGATGTGACGCGATGTGTTTTGGGAGCACGGCGATGTGATCAGTGTTGCCACCTCGGAGTTACAAAAAAAACCTGGGACACATCTTGGGGAGAAGAAGATCTCATAATTCCGGAAGAGGGGAGAACAACATGTGAACGCGACCGATACTTTTTAACGTCACGGGTAGACAACTACTGCCGCCCCCTCAACAAACAGATGATGATCCTGGGAAAACCAGCGCAGGTGGCAACTGTAGGTACGCTGTCTTTCGAGGTCATCGATGAAACCGACGGATCATCGTCGCACCGTCTCGAAGCCGCGGTGCGGGTGATCGGGAAACCCGGCCGCCGATCCTGGCGTCGTTCGGAACTCGTCCATCATCAGGAACGGGTCCAGGTTGTGCAGCTGGCAAAGGGGGCGGGGGGGGGGGTGCATGGAGGAGGGGCAGATACGAAAGCAGAAAGCATGAAGCAACGCCCGCGGGCCGGCGAGGAACCGCGCGAACGATTCAGACACCCACACCCCCGATTTGCATGATCGGCTATGAACCGTGCAAAAGAAGTTCAACATACATACGTATGTACCGATTCTTACATATGTGTTACATACAGGGCCGGATTAATATTTTGTAGGCCCCTGGGCGACAGGCACCGTGAGGCCCCCAGTAATATTTTCAAAAAGAAAACAAAGTTAAGGAAAAATACAATACATTTTTACAAGGCTAACAACAAATCAAATTCAGCATTCACAAGGGAAATAACCTGGCGGAGGCCCCTGGGCTGCAGCCCCTAGAGTCCCTTGACTTCATCCGGCCCTGCTTACATAAGTTGGCACAGTTGGGGGCACAGCTGGTGCATCTGCCAGTCATCTCAGTCAGTCAACTCATGGCACCACCTGGGTCTGCCCCGTGACCTCCTGTCAGTGAGCCTTCGACACTTTACGTGGCCTCAAAGTGCACCTGGCCTGGCACAGGCGCTGTGGTGACGTCACCACCACTTAGTGGCGAATGGCGGCTGTTGTTGTTGTGTGAATCTATGATGTCAATGAGCAAATGCGTGCATGTGTACCACTACACAGGAATGTGTGTGCGTCCGTGCATGTGTTTGCGTGTGTGTGTGTATGTGCACAAGTTAAGTGGGGGTACGACTGCGGGAGGGTGCCTGTGTACGACCGTGCAAGAGTGCGCACGCGTACAGCTGCATCGGTAATGTGTGCGTGCGTGCGTGTGCAGGTGTGCGTGCATCCCTCGTTGTGCGCGTGGGTGTCACTGTGCAGGTGTGTGCGTGCGAAACGCCTCCACGCCGACGCGCGTGCACACGTGTGTGTGCCTCTGTGAGCCACGCGTGCGTGCGTGCGTGTGTGTGCGTGCGTGTGTGTGCGTGCATAAGGGCCACGCCAGGTGTCCTTGCTGGTCAACCTTGACATGACCTTCCACGCCACTGCCACAACAGGACGCTGGGGAGCCACCAACCCCTGGTCTCCGCTCACCGGAGGTCCTGGCTACTGGTGGGGGGTAGGGGGTGGGGAGGGGAGGTAACGCATCACCACCCCCCCCCACCACAAAACCCCCCTCCGCCCCCCCGCCCAAAAACTTCATCTCTCCCCAGATTCCGGAACTGGATTCGGCATGGCTCATCGAGTCACACTATGGCACGCCAGCTGGTGGAAAGATCGAGCTGGCGCTGCGAAGAAGGAAATTCCTTTGACGGATACTGCACCTTGTCGTGGGGGTGTGTGTGTGTGTTTTTTACGGCTACGTAACTCCCTGCTGTGTGTTTCCGCTGGATCCCTGTTGCACACGGGATATTTGTTGTCTCAATCGGCTCTCATCGTTATTGTCATCGGCCACTACCTATATCATGCTCTTAGTTTTTTCGGTAAAGTTACGTAGGTAAAAAATGAAATTAAAGTTAATAATTATTTTATTTTTATTAATTTGAATTTCATTTTTTACCTACGTTACTTTACCGAAAAAACTAAGAGTATGTATCCTTGCAGTCACGAAAGCTTCAAATCTATAATTAACGACCTTTATCCCCCGCTGAATGAAGGCCTGCCCAAGCAGTCGCAATCTCTGCCCTGGTCACGTGACGCCCCACAATCTACGCAGCTCCCGTACATCGGCCGACTTCATCATCGTTCCATCGCCACAGGAGATGCGGCGGTGGACTGAGGTTCTCTCCTTTAGCTGCCACTCTTTCGTTAGTCTCGACGACTATCGGCCACTTGTCCCTTAGAGCGACGTGTCCTCCTTAAGTCCACTTATCCTGCTTAACAGTCCGTGTGGTGTCATCATCATCAATCCACCACGACAGACACAATTAAAAGCAGCATTGCATCGAACACAAAAACCTCTATTATGGATAATATTGGTAGCGAAAGCCTATATGTTAAACTGAGCATTGCACGGGTCTTCACATTAAAAATGGTTTGCCCTTTCAAGGTCCTGACCCCTGCCATAAGAATCTGGAATTTCCATCACATGGCACAGAGCTGGATATGGAGATGAGTGGCACCCCATGTTCACTGGAACAGAGGACATCTGTTGCTTGACAGCGTGAATTAAACTGGGTGTCTGATTGTAACGTTCCATACCAGAGTTACAGGCCACAGTATACCCACAGGCCGTAGTATACCCGGAGTTAAAACGGCCTAGGCTAGATTATACCCGGGTATATTATGGCCTAGGCCAATTTATACTCTGGGGTATATTATGGCCTAGGCCAGGGGTCGGCAACCAAAATAACAAGAAGAGCCATTTCTTTCCAATTCGGTACAAAATTCAGTATTTCAAGAGCCGCAATGCATCTGAGTACATACTGTACATACGTACATATCGTCAAGAAGCAGCCCGTAAAGAGCCGCATGCGGCTCCGGAGCCGTAGGTTGCCGACCCCTGGCCTAGGCCAAATTATGCTCCTCTATGCCAAATCATACCCCATGATAGTAATAGTGTTGAGCGCTATACACATGAATTACTACATATTTCCAACATATTATTTAAAACTGTAAACACATAGACTTTGATTGCTTCAACCAGAAAAACTTTCATAATAACCCTAACCCTAAAAATGCTTCAATTGATCAAATTGAGATTCTTACTTCCATTTATACGCTTTTTAGATATCGATTGAAGTTTGTTGCCGGCTGTTCTCTGTATGGATAATTGCCTTTGAACTTTCACATGGGGCATATTCTGGCCTGGAGGGATATGGTCTGGCCCAGTCTAGTTTAAACCCCCGGGGGGTATAGTTTAGCCTAGGACACTTTATCCCCCACGGGTATACTCTGGCCTGGGCCAAACTATACCCGGGTTTAATCGGGGCAGGGGTTATTTTAGCCTGTTACACCGGGATAATAAATGGGGCAGCCGTCTGAAATCGTCTCAAGATGGCCCAAGCCAGCCTGATACCTCTCAGAACTCGAGCTGGTTACAAAAAGTGATTACACATGACCTGACAAATTACTCGCGTTTCCACGCGAGTCGGGCAGGCCTTTCACAGGAATACTTCCGAATAAGACTTTCCCAGGAACGCTAGTGAATACAAGAACAAGACCAATGGCAGGCGGTTAACTGTACAATGAAACATCTGTGCCACCTACGGCATTTTTAATTGCAACATTTATGGTGATATACTTCCAATTGGGCCCAAACGCTTGATGTAGGGAACACACAGGCCTGGTCTTTCGTTTAAAATTTGCGGATAGTACCCCTTTGCTCTGGTTTATATCTAAGTTTAGGGGAGAAATTTGATACATTTTGGTCGATTTTCTGCAGGCTAAGTTCCCAAAAGGCCACGCAATTTCACGCTAAAGTGTTGTTCACAATGGATCATCTTCATGAGAGTTATTGTTTCCCTCCATTATAGACGGAGGCAATGCGTAAACGTTTCAACCCGAGTTGAAAATCGTAACAACAAAATCTAAAGCTCTACCCGAAAATGAAATGTGAAAACGAGCGAAATATATATAAATATTTTAATCAACATCGCTGCCCCGAATCGCGACAATCATCAAATCCCTGGGGGAGATTCAATCGTTACACCCCAGCAATTTTAGAAAATTTGTTCAACGATTAAAAAAATATACGAACCCCTTGAAAACTCAAGAAAGCTCAAATTACCGAACTCGATTAACTAATTGCAACACTGCCGGCCGAGCGACTGCCGCCGTGCGAGCCGTGACGGTAGGTAGGGCCTTTGTGCTGTGTGTGGCCCCTTTCATAGAAACTAAATCAAATTAAAAAACACTCGGGCCCTCGGAATAAACCACGAGCACAAAACGCCGCCGTGCAGAAATTCCACGAGCAATTGAACTGGCGGGTAGTCAGAAGTGGGGGGGGGGGGGGGGGTGCTGTCGGCTAGGTAGGAGAGGAAAAATGAACCGTGCAAAAACATCCTCTCTTGAAGAAAAAAAACAGCCTGAGCTTTTCCAAAAGCGGTGTGTTTCGCACGTGTAGGAGTACTTGCGGCCGTGGTGGTAGCGCCGGGCACGCGCACGGCTTGCAAAGCCGAGGTCGCTGGCTCTATTCCATCTCGCGGCCGCGCCCGCTCACATAAATTGTGCAACTTTCTAAAATACCTCCTCCACCTCTGTCCACCCAGCGGTATGAATGGGTACGCCGCGGTTTGTCGATCGGCAGGTCGTGTGTGGTGGGGTGAAACGTGGGTTATTCGACCTCTTCCGCGACGTTCGGTTGGCGTGGAAGAGTAGGCCAAAATGCCCTCTCCAGCGAGGCTCTCCAGAGCCCCCTCACAGTGTGGAGAGGGCGCTTCCGCCAAAAGTGGCATAAGACGGCCATTTAGACCTCTACCTTTTTCAGGGAGACCGAGACTCCCTCTGAGTTTGAGAGGGGCACTGCACTGCATTCCATGCCATCCGCAGTACGATTCCTGGTCGGGATGTGCACCAACAGCGGCAAGTGCTTTCTGAACAAGGCCCTTCGGTCAACTCGGCGTGAAACAAGGCCTTCGGTGAAATATGGATTACTCATTCAATAAGTCAATAGTTTTTATACACGTGGGATGCTAAATGCATCGTCACCATCCCAGCGCGGATGAAAGTGCCTGTTGGTTTGAGCATGTCTAAAGACTCTGTGGTATTTTACGAGCATTTCTCCCTTGTAATAAGGAAAGGCGGACCAATTGTTTATTTCAGAATGACAGTCTTAATTGGTTAACATTGTACAAAACCCTAGTAAATGCCACGTCATGATTACACCAGCGATCATTCAACATCCGGAGCTTTATTTCAGCCGGAGCTGTCTGGGGCTGAGCACCGGAAAATATTTCCAGGGTCCGGGTAGTTGGGGATTTGGAGGTTGGGGGGATCAGGGGTTCCTCGCGGAAAATATTCCATGAGAAATTAGGCCCTGGACCACATCCTTTAAAGTGTCCTATACATACGTCCGGAATTGTGGAACAACTGCCCTCATGGCGGCATGACACAGGTGGCACAGGTGGAATAAAATGCTGAGGTCCGGCCATCAGACACTTCCGAAATGCCGGTCATGCTATCAGACACCGTTCCTAACGTGGAGTTTTTCCTCTTGCTTCACCGTGAGAGGGCCCCCACTGGGTAGCGAAAGATTTACAACTCTACTGGCAGAGCGAGCAGTTAAATAAACTTAAGCAGACATAATGCAGTATCGGCATAGGACTGTTTTAGAGTGATACGTAAGCCCTCATGAACAATCTTATGATGCATAATTTGTTTCTTTTTTTTTGCTGAAAAACCCAATCAATCGGAACGTTTGTCCACATGGCAACTCGATTTGATTGGCTCTGTCGGATGGTGGAGGGTTATAATTATAACAATGACGATATACGTACACGGTCGAATGCAAAAGAAACCAATTATGTATCATAGGAATCTATTTGAATGTCATTCGCACCGTTTGCTCGCTAAAACGTTTGACCTTTGAAAATATATTCAAGGTTATTTCACCGCTTGCTGTATTCCAGTAGAGTTGTAAATGTCTTGCTCTACAGTGGGCGCCCTCAAAGAGATGAAACATACAAAATCCACGTTATAAATGGTGTCTGATTGCCTGGCTATCATTTCGGAAATGTCTGATGATCACTTGACCGGCACTTGGGAAGGGGTCTGATTGACAACTTGACCGGCACTTTGGAAGTGTCTGATGATAGCTTGGCCAGCACTTCGGAAGGGATCTAATCGATAGCTTGAACGGCACTTTGGAAGTGTCTGATGGTAGCTTGACCGGCACTTCGAAAGTGTCTGATGATAGCTTGGCCAGCACCTTGGAATTGGCTGATGGTAGCTTGACCGGCACTTCGAAAGTGTCTGATGATAGCTTGGCCAGCACCTTGGAATTGGCTGATGGTAGCTTGACCGGCACTTTGGAAGTGTCTGATGGTAGCTTGACTGCCACTCTGGAAGGAGTCTGATGATGGCTTTACGTCAGTTGTGAAAGTGTGGAAAGAGAAGAAGCGAGAAAAGCCGGACTCGTAAACTCGTCACAGCCGTCGTACCCCATGGCGGCCGACGCCGCGCCGCACGCGAGCTCCCACGCCCTCATCCTGCTCCACGCTCGCCACGGATTTCACCACGAGGCGTCCCGCCATCGTCGCTCGCGCCGCTCTGCCACCACAGCGGGGAAGCGCGGATGTGTGAGGGGGCGGAAATACGAAATTAGTTATTTGGTCATGCTGCGTGGTGGTCAGCGGTGCCCAAGCACAAATAACCAAACATCTCAACACGTTTGTCAATAGCACTGTGGATTTAAAAGGGGGGAAATATGTATATATAATAGGGTTTTTGGGCATGACAAATGATGGTGGTGGAGGTGGTAGTGATGGAAATTATGGTGTTAATTGGTGGTGCTAATTAGGTTACATAGAGTTATGATGGTGGTAGAGATGGTGGTGGTGTGGAGATGAGATGGTGGTGGCAGTGATGGTGGTGATACAGATGGTGGTGGTGGTGAAGGTGATAGAGATGGTGGCGGTGGAGATGATTGTGGTGGTGATACAGATCATTAAAATCTAAATGTTTAATAACAATCATTCAATAGTTAATAATGAAAATGTATTTAAAAAAATAAAGTGTTGTTATAACAATTATATTTAATTAAGTAGAACGTGTTGTTTATATTTATTTAAAGTTGCGCATTTTGATGTGACGTCACATTTCTCAAACCTCCCCTCCCCACACATCGTCACAAATGTCTGACCCCCCCCCCCTAGGTGCGTGACGTCATTTATGGACGGCCCCATAACGGTGGCAGTGTTTGACAGTGATAGTCATGGAAATTATGGCAATAACTACACAGACTACGATAACACATTGAGATAATGACTTTATTTAAAAAAACAATACAATCATTTATGTTAACACTTACTTAACAAAGTCTAAGTCTTTTAGTACCAATAATAAGTCACGCAAAATAAGCTTTTGCTTAACCCTACACGTGACCCTGATCCAAATCTTTGCCCCTAACCACAAGTCTGCCTCCACATGTAAACAAAACCAAGCCTTAACCTTGAGCATACTGTAGTTCCAGTTCTAAATATAGACACAGCAGCCCTATCTCTGTTTACCGCACGCATTCATATCACCGCCTGCATGCAGACACACGTGGATACACATACATGCACACATAGCCAAGCTCACAGACGTACACGTGTACACAAAAAGATGCATCGTGGAGCCTTAACAGACTTTTGGGCCAAGCGCTGTTAGTGTCCACAAGTAGATACGCATGTACATTGTACATACACACACACACGTAGTGTAGACGCGTGTAAATACGTGGGTTGTCACACACACACACATCTTACTCACACATTGTCTCACTCACACATGTACACAATCGCATACAAAGACAAAGATCCCCCGTGTAGCCTGTAACAGACTGTTGGGGCAAGTGCTGTTAGCGAGTACCTATGCACATCACACACACACACTCAAGTACACACGCATGCGATAGACAAACACACACGCACACTACAACTCCCTGTGCTCACAAGTAGACGCACATCGACAAAGACACACGCACACGTGGACAATCTAACTCTCACTCTCACACCCACAGAACATATCCACGTGGACAAACGCGTGGAGTACATCTCCAGAAGACAAAGATCACCAACCCCGTGTCGCCTTCGTAGAATTTTGGTGGGCAAGTGCTGTAAGCAAGCACCTTTGAAGGTCGGAAAAGCCAGGTACATCTACGCAACATTTTCATCGCTGTCAAGGGGCCGTCCATAAATGACGTCACGCGATTTTGGACGATTTTTGACCCCCCCCCCTCGTCACACGGCGTCACAAAAGTCAGACCCCTCCCCCCTCAAATATGACGTCACAAAGCTCTGTTGCCCCCCCCCCCCCCAAAACCATATTTTCATTTTGAAAATAAAACATGCTTCAAATCGCTTTAAACATTTGTCATTGTAGTGCGTATTTAATGTGGCGCTGCACTCTGATATTATAGGAGAAAACTTTTATAAAAGTCTATTTAATTAAGTAGAACGTGTTGTCTATATTTATTTAAAGTTGCGCATTTTGATGTGACGTCACATTTCTCTAACCCCCCCCCCCTCGTCACAAATGTCTGACCCCCCCCCCCAGCTGCGTGACGTCATTTATGGACGGCCCCCAACCCCTTTTCAGCAGACCAATTCAGACCCTATTGGTGAACCCCGTGCCCTTCATCAATCTCATCGTTCATCCTGCAAAGTTCAATCACAAAGGGAGAAACACAAACAAATAAGATAAATTATTATTTCTTTCACCTGAAAACTCAATGTCCCTGCACAAGAATACTGGACAAACCCTATGGGTTGATAGCTATGCATTATACACACATACAATCGCACACGAGTACACGCACACACATGTATAATTCACACTCGCACACTACATCGTGTGGCAGTGTGTACACTGCACCCTGTATGTATTAACACCATAATACAGACGAGAAACACTCACAACAACAACGGCAGATAGTGGACACTACGCACGTGTGTGTGTGTGAGCCTGTGTGTGTGTGAGTCTGTGTGTGTGAGCCTGTGTGTGTGAGTCTGTGTGTGTGTGTGAGTCTGTGTGTGTGAGTCTGTGTGTGTGTGAGCCTGTGTGTGTGTGTGAGTCTGTGTGTGTGAGCCTGTGTGTGTGAGTCTGTGTGTGTGTGTGAGTCTGTGTGTGTGAGTCTGTGTGTGTGTGAGCCTGTGTGTGTGAGTCTGTGTGTGTGTGTGAGTCTGTGTGTGTGTGTGAGTCTGTGTGTGTGTGAGCCTGTGTGTGTGAGCCTGTGTGTGTGTGTGAGTCTGTGTGTGTGTGTGTGAGTCTGTGTGTGTGAGTCTGTGTGTGTGTGTGTGATACACAGTCACAGGTACAATACTTCCTGCTCACCTGTCCAGGCAGGTAAGACAACTTCTGTCTCTGGAGTATCTGCTTCTGATCAGTCAGCCGTTGCGGATGAACCCTCGCTATGGGGTGGTATTGACTCGCAATGCAGATTTGTGTCAATGTGAGTCTGTGTGTGTCAGTGTCTGTTTCAGCGTCTGTCTCTGTGTCCGTCAGTGTGTGTCAGTGGCGTGTCGGTGAGAAGTGCCGAGTCACGATTGCTCAGTGGTGCTGGTGGTGGGGGAGCGGTGGGGGAACGGTGGCGTCGTGGTCCCCTGTGGCCACGAACCCGGCGACCCGAAACGTTCGATTCCCGCTCACGGCGGCGATTATCTTGGAACCGGTCCTGGTGGCCTCCCCCTAGGTCGACTCGGCCTCAGATGAGTCACCGGGTGCGGTGTGTCGTAGAAACATCGCCACCCGGGGGAGACAAAGGCGGCCGGGCGTGGGTAGTGCTGTGCTACCCATCCCCCCCTCGTGTGCCACAGGGCCGGCCTTCATAGGTGCTTACTCGCTAACAGCACTTGCCCCTACAGTTACAGGCTACACGGGGGAGCTTTGTCTTTGGTGTGTGTCTGTCGGTGCTTGCTAACAGCACTTGCCCCTGCAGCCTGTTACAGGCTACACGGGGGAAGGGGTCTTTGCGTCAGTGTGAAATGCTGAGTCACGATTACTCCATGTTGTCCATCATTATTGGGGGGTCAGGCTGGGTGGCTTTCTCGCCCGGACCGCCTTTGTATCCCCTGGCGCCGATGATGTATAGCACACTGCAGCAGCAGCAACAAGCTTCTTATTTAAAGATCGTGTTGTGTGTTGGCCGCTGTAGCGAGATTGGTTAAACTGGGTGGACAGATCAGCTTCGCCAAAGCCAGACCACACCTATAAAACATACTCGTGTGCACACACACACGTATAACACCCATGTACACACACGTGTAACATATACACGTGTACAGACAAGTATTCTAACCATGTACACAACCACGCACGTGTAACACATACACGTGTACACACAAATATACTAACCACGTACACACCCATACACGTGTGTGGGTGTGTACATGGATGGCTATTGCACGTGTACACGTGTGTGTACACGTGTGTGTGTGTACACGTGTGTGTGTGTGTACACGTGTGTGTGTGTACACGTGTGTACGTGCAATAGCCACACACACTCACGTGTACACGCACTTCCGATTAGCACGGTTGTTTACGTACGGTGCGAAAGACGTTCAACACACACGTGTAACACATATACACGTGGACACACATACGTATACAGCCATGTACACCCACACACGTGTACACGCACCTCCGATTAGCACGGTTGTCTACGTACGGTGCGAAAGAAGTTCAACCCCGCACTCAGCGTCAGAGCTCGGCAGAGCAGAGGGCAGTGATGACATCCAACGCTGCTGCTGCTGATGTCACCGGGTGTGAGAGTGGGGGTAGTGGTGGTGCTTCGAATTGTGGGGTCATGGCGCCCCCTGGCAGTAGGATCACCAAACCTGATTCACTCAAACCAAACCTGCTTCATTCATCCAATAAAACAAAACTGCATTACCGCCGAGTTACAATAATAATTATAGATTTTGTTCAGAAGCGACCTGGATAGCACAAATGATAGCTCAACCAAATGGCTTTTTTTGTACCACGTGGACATTTATAGCAGCCAAATACTCTAAATGCACGTTGGTTCTAAATGTGGAGGGACAAACATGAGGACCAGGACAAAAATCCACGCCACCACGGGCAGAGACACATGCAAACTCTCAAGTATAAAGGCGTAAGGGTCGGGATCGAACCCACGACCAGCTGCATACCAGGCGAGGGAGTTAACATCTCGCCATCGGCAAGCTAAGCAGGTTTTGAGCCTGGATAGTGGCCAGGTGAGTGGCCGTCATTCACAAACAGGTTTCCATCGGGCTTTCAGGGCTAGCCTATAAGACAGCAGAGGGCAGTGTAGAAAAATATGTTGGACTGTACTTCGATGCTGTCACGTCAATGCTCCCTGACCAGCGTGGTGAAGTATGGTCAAATAACTCCCACGACCCGTATGGTGTGGTGAGGCCCTCATCCAGCAGTGGAATGACAAACGGCTGGACATATATATAGTAACATTGCAACCCAAACTGAGCAAAAATACCAATGTTTTACGCAGATAAGCGAGCACCTCCGTTGACGATGCCAACCCAAAAGTGGAAATTCCTCATTGCCATGCCGGGAGCAAACATTCCCAAGTGACAGTTCACGCGTAATCATAGCATTGCCTTTGCAATGAGAAATACCGAATTGGAACAAGAATGTACATGAATGGAACTCGTGCAACTCCGACGGCAGGTTACATGCACGTCACTGGATGGGCCAACAGCTGGTCAGAAGGCGAGATGGTCCAAGTGTCACACAAGTATTGGGACAGCAGTGGGCCAGATGCTGGTCTGGAGATAAGCGTTAGGATTGACGTGGGAAAAGCGGCACTCAGCATGAAAAAGGGAGCTTATGAAAAGGCGGATAAGCAGAGGGGAATTGAAGGAGAGACTCAAATAGAAGTGGGCACTGCGAAGGAAAGACATTGAGAGACGGGAAGGTTTTGAGATATAAATAAGTGCGACGACAAATTGAGAAAAAAATCAAGTTGGAATGAACAAAAAAAGAGAATGTTTGAGGTGCTCGAGTGGGGGGTCAGGGGTAGAGGTCTCATTGGAGCAATTCAGAGTGGGCAGAAAGATTTGGAGTGGACATCGCCAGACCAGTGGCCTTCACAAATGTCGAGTTTTTGTTATGTCATAAAGGTCAGTTCTAGAAGGAAAGACCAGTCAAAGTTGGAGCAATATTTTCCCTCATATCTCACAATAGTCTTGATCCTGCACCTTAACCCCAACTCTGACCTAAAACTGAACCCATCATCTTGACACTACAACACTCGACACCAGCTTTTACGCACAAATATAGTCAAACGACAGCAGGGCACGCATTTTGTATCGCAAAACATTTATTAGTACCAAATACATCGGTGCCCCCGTTGTGCCTGTGCGCGTGTGTGATGAGTGCAATAGCGGTCAATGATTACGCCAGCCTAGGTTCAATTCCAGGCTATGATGAACATCACACGAGGCAGCAATTGATATCTGATGTCAATCCCTAAGTCAACTCGGCCTAAACCGATTAACCTATATTGGCCGTGACGTCGCACACATTATCAGTGGGGAGACAAAGGTGGCCCTGACTTGCGTGTTGCGCGCCCCACCACCAATTCTAACATGCGTGCTGTGAGCTGCCCTTAATAGGTGCTCGCAAACGGCATCCTTGCACCAAGAATCCGGGATGTTGGTCTGTTTGTGTGTGAAACATACTGCAAGTTCAAGTTCAGTAGTTGACAACAAACATTGAGAACAAAACTGACAGTTACATCGACAAATGTTCACATTGGCAGCATCTCAAATCAAAGCATCTTCATTTAATCTCTTTTGTTGTCTTAACCGAAATGTTAACGCAGGCTAATCACGAACAAAACAAATGCATTTACGTCTAATAAAATATATTTACACCTGTTTTTAGAAAACAAAACACGCTATTCAGTTTCAAACTTGGTCAATAACTTAACTATATCCTGTTCGTTAAATTACCTACAGTATTCACATTTAATTATAACAATAATAAAAACACTTCTATTAATATCCCAGCTTTTATAAACAAAAGAGCAGTCAAAAATTTATGAGATGTTGACTACACATTTTTTTGTAAACCACACATTCTAGTCTATCGGCTCAGATCGGATAATTAAATTTTTCCAGTACCACTTTCGGCGATAAAACTTTAGTGAAACTACCGATTATGGCCGGTGTCATCTGCGAGTTGCAGAACGACAAGATATTGAGCGAATATCACACAACTCGCAACGGCTATCAAGACAAACCTCATCCATCCATTGCGGCTGAAACGGACGACAACCGCCAACAGCATTGCGACCGACGCTCCCTTCGCCATATAACTCGTTAGCACAGGCGTTTTGGCAATTCAGGTGGTACAAACTTCCTGGCCTATAAGACTACTCAATACACTTGTGCTATCCATTTCATTGAATAGGCACATTCACGTTTCACGTTACCACGCTGAGTACGCGCGTGCGGTACATCGGGTCCTGTGCGTATCTCTTTATTTCAGTGTTTCAATCCGAAAACATTTTGAGCAGCTCTATCGTGCGTGCGTGCGCGTGCACATTTTAGGTTCCCACGTTTGGCTGGTGACTAAACACATCTCACCTCGTACACCATCGCATGCCTTTTTCAGCGCGTTCCTCGAGCCCCAGAGACATCTCAACCTGTGGTCCTTTTGTTTTGTCATTCGAAGAAAATCGGCAAAAGTAAAAAATTTCCACACAAAGCGCTGCCTACCGACTTCCAGCCAACCTTCTCAGAATAAGTTTTGGCACTTTCGGAATTGGGATTCGTGTTTTTAATAATACAATAACTGGACGTCACTCGATAAACTTCACTGCTCTATTGGAACTCCAAAAACCTCATTCTGCCCTTCCGAGGGAGGGGTGAAGACTTTAAGGTTTAGACCGCGATGATGTCACCACGCGTCAACCTCCCGCTTTCTATAGGAAACACGACCAAAAAACACAAACACCTCACTTTCAGGACAAAAAGACGAAGATCCCTCCGTTAGCTTCCGACTGCCAAGACAAACTTTGCGCACTGCAGAGACAAAGGGGGCCTAAGAGTGGGTTGCTATCTGGCGAGCATCGCACGTTCGTCCGTCTTACCGGCTTTTATAGGCACTTGCCTCGGTAGCTAATGAAGCAAAGTGGAGGGTCTTTATCATTCTTGGGACAGGCACTCAAATACCAACACCCCACAAACACACCAATGTTGCAAATACATTTTCATTTTTTTGTGTAACCGTTCATTGTAAATCTCTTATCGCAAGCAAAATGTCCTTTCCGGGGAGAAGAGTTTACGCATAGGAGCTTGGCGGAGGGCGCCTCGGTGTTTTTGGCGCATCCCACGACGACTCCCGTCCTGTACGCGCGATGATGCCAAGGAGTGAGCGAACATCGTCCCGTTGTTTAGTTTTTCCGCCTGGGGTCTCGGGGAAGCGGTCGATGTGGTGGGAGGGTCATCGGTTGCAGATGTTTCCACGAGTAGGGCCACCCACCACCTTCAAACACCAACACCGTTGCCGCCACTGCCGCCACCACCACCACCGGCAGCAGCGGTTCAGAACTTCTGGCCATGATGTTCCAGCTGGCATCTGCATTCGACCTGGCTTCTTGTTCACTGAGAAGGCCAAACAGCAACGAACGTTTTGCCAAATGTGATCATTATGGAGCCGGCACAGACCTTGATGACGACGCTAATGCAGCGCAGTCCCGTTTGTTGGACACAGATGTCCAACATGAATTCTTAAATTACATACTTATCTTTTTATAAACGGGGTGGTTAAATGTTGGACAAATTGAATTTCATTTTTTTTTATCCATGTTTTAACAATTATGTATTACATACAATATCCCATGTCGCCCAAATATTGTATTATTTTTTTCTCTTACCCAGATCTCCTTGCGAAAGCTCTTAATTAAAGAACACAATTTATTTAAATAACACGACATCGTAAGGGTATTTTTTCTTTGCTGCGCTGCAATGTGGTTTATACTCCGACAATGGTGTGCAGTGGCGATGTACCCACAATTCCGTGCGAGCCTCGTTGCACAACCAGAAATGATGGTGGGGGGGTGGGGGGGGGGGTATGGGGGGTGGCCAAACGTCGCTGGCTCTAGGGGCCCCGCGCTAGTCCCTGCCCTACCCTCCACTGGACGCGAACCCAGCTCAGCGGCTCGCTCAACGAACCACGCGGGCTCAGCCTTTCCCCGTGACCATGAAGCCGGGAGCCGGGAGCAGTGCGGCTTCCGTCCCCCCCCCCTCAGAGGTTGCAGCAGGAGGTGAAGTAGCTGACGGGTTTCCCGTCGCCGGGGAGGCCTCCAGGACCGCACGAGTGGGAGCGCGGAGGGCCTGGGGCGTCGCCCAGGGCGGGCTGTCTCGCGTCCAGCGCCAGCCGTCGCGCCAGCTCCACGAAGAGGCGCTCGACGTTCTCCGCCTCCTTGGCCGACGTCTCGAGGTAGCGCAGGCCGTGCTGGCGGGCGAAGGCCTCGGCCTGCTCACGGGTCACTTGCCGCACGTCGGCAAGGTCCAGCTTGTTTCCTGCGTGTCAAGGACAGACGGACGGACGGGAAGTTGGCTTGGCAGACAGCGGTACGCTGTTTTTAGTTGCCCTCATCTGTAAGGTAACTTCCTGAGGGGCGGGGGGGGTCACCTCACGTGAGGTGACCTCACAGGAAGTAACGTCGTATCATTCTGCCACCATCACCAACGGTGAAAGCGGATTGCTGCAACAGACACATTTGGCAACAATCGCTCCGCGCCACCTCGTGTAAATCGCTACACACCGGGGTCCAAAGCAAAGACGTGAATGCAAGCATGCTCGGCAGCGGCGTAAGGATTAGTGAGCGGGCAGTGCTAACCTCAATAAGGCACTAGGGTGTCGCTAGATAGACCTAAAAATCATATTTCACAAGACAACTTAACGAGTATCATACCAAGCAAATTGATACGGCAAGGATCCTGAATGGCTCCTAAACCTGAAAGTGGAGGGTTTGTCTCTTGTCGCTAGGGGTAACCCAAAACAGCGCTAGATTTAGCGACGAAACCGCCAAGTTGTAAAACCGTCGCCACTGATGTTTGGCAATGGGAAACAACCATCGCGATAGGACAAACCCCCCACCCCTAACGCCACGTCGCGTCACGCAGCGTCACTTTTCGTCGCGTCACGTCGCCGCCCTCACCGACGAGCACGCGGGGCACGTGGGCGCTGGCGTGCTGCTCCATCTCGCGCAGCCACGCGGGAAGGCAGGCGAACGTCTCCTCGCTGCTCACGTCGTACGTGAGCACCAGCGCGTGTGCGCTGCGGTAGTAGCTCTGCGTGATGGAGCGGAACCGCTCCTGCCCGGCCGTATCCCAGATCTGCAGCTGTGTCGTGCGACGGGTGGGATGGGCGGTGGGGAAGAGGTTGTTGGGGGGCGGGTGGTTGAGATGGGAGAAGTCAAAAATTATTATATAGGTCCACCCGTTGAAAAAATTGGGGCAACCGGAATGCTAACTAAACGTTTATGAATGAGTCAAAATATGGATTGGGAAGCGAGTCATAAAGGACAATACGCCATGACCTATCCACTGCCTAGTGAAGGCCGAGACAGCCACCGCTACTCTAATACTCTATAACCCTACTACCACCACCACTCTTGTCTATTACTACTATATACCCCTACTACCCGCACTTCCAGTTAGCGCGGTTGGTTAGGTACGGTGTGAAAGAAGTTCAACATGCAAACACACACGTACGTAGGTACGTACACATACACACACCCCGCCCCGCGAACACCATCCCACATTGACCCAACGCGGTGAAGCACGGTCGAACAAGACCCCACACTGACACGGCGAGAGGAGGCCTCCGTCTGGCGGTGGATCGACCGCGGCTGATGATGACGACGACGAATTAAATTCCCACTGAAGTGCAAACCCTCAAGACAGGGTGTAAGCGCGAAAGTGGCGAAAGGCGTTGGTGGGATGAGATGGCCTACGGTAACCCACGATCGATTGCCCACCCGGCCTTTCCACAAGAAAAAAAATTCTCAACTTCAAACTGTGTGGCCACCAAAGACAAAGATGACCCCCCCCCCCCATAGCCTTAACAGACTGTTGGGGCAAGTGCTGTTAGCGAGTAGCATCTACGAATGCCGGCATGGCGCACGAAGGGGGTGTGCAGCTACCACCACCGCCGCCGCCACTGTCGGGAGATTTTCCTTTATAAGAAGGCGTGTGGGGAATTCAAAAGAGTAGGCGCGTACACGAGAAAAGCGAGACGTGAGAGAGATGAGGGCCTGGGTAAGGGAAACCGTAAGGCGCGTGGACAGGAGCCAACTGTTGCTGTGGACTGTGGGAGTGAACTTTTTCTTTTTTGTCGCGTTAAACAAAAAAAAAGTTTTACGGGAAAAAGCACCCCGGCCAACTGGGCAAACATAAACACGCATTCGCGAGCATGCACACGAGCACACGTGTTCACGAGCGCGTACATGAGCACGTGCACGAGCACACGTGTTCACGAGCACGCACGTAACACAAAAAGAACACCAGCTGCCATTCGCCACTAATTGGTATTTACGTCACTACGGCGTTTGGGCAAGGCTTGGTGCACTTTAAGGCTATCGCATGAAGTGTTGAAGGTAGGAGGTGACGGGACAGACCCAGGTGGACTGACTGACTGAGATGACTGGCAGATGCACCACCTGTGCTGCCCACTGTGGCAACACATGTACACATACAAAAACGCACGCATGTGCATATATATATACCTAGGCGTGGCCCAAGCCTGGTTCAGATCTTCATCACTGATGTTGGCCCGTCAGTGAGAATCGAACGTACACGCACTCGCACGTACGTGCACCCGTGTTTGCAAGGCGTCGTCTGTTGCCAGGGTTGTGACGATGGCATGATCGGTGATTGCCCGTCTGGCCGTGAACATTGCAGGGTCACACTGTCGGTAGGGGTAATGCGGCTGCTGTGGGTAGGCAGTTGCTAGAGTAAGGCCGCTGTGGCATGTGTAGACAGTTGCTAGGCTTTAGGATGTAGGCAGGGTGAAACTGTTGAGAAAATACTCATTTTAGCATTGGATAGATTGCTGAGCTTTAGGCTGTTTGGAAAGATTAGGATATGCTGGGATTTATAGACTTGGAATGAGCATGCTGTTGGTATGAGTTGGCTGTTGGTATATAAAGGCTGTTGGCATGTATAGGCTGTTGCATGTGTAGGCTGTTGGCATGGGTAGGCTGTTGGCATTGAAAGGCTGTAGGTACGTGTACGCTGATGTTGGCTGTTGTGGAAGTTGGTGTAGTTGATGCTGGGCACCTTGATCTTGGTTCCGTCCACCTCCACGGTCTTGATCATGAAGTCCACACCGATGGTGGCTCCCTGACCGGGCGGGAAGAGCCCCTACGCACAACCACCCCACACAACCACAACCGCACACGCGCACACAACCACACAGCCCTTTGTCAGTTCACTGCTGGGTGAGGTTTCTCCCCACGCCGCGTGGGTTGTCTGGGTAATTTGACCGCAATTTATTACGCTGGTCAATGCAGGTCGGTGAAGTGGGGGAGCACTAGCTTGTGAACATACAAGTACAGTACAACGTCGAGATTGTTCTGCATTGCCCTCTACTGTCCAGCACGCAGTCCCCCGCAAGCTCATCACACCTGGGCTCAATGCCGATTGGATTCCGAGACCCGTCGATACCCGTCGAGACCGGGCGCATCGCGGGAGATTTGTCCGAAGGGAAAATTGTTTAAATGTGTAAATGACAAGAAGAAGAAGGGGCAAAAACACCAGTCACAATTAAATCTTAATTAATAAAACGTGGCCCTCCAACCGAAAATTTATTCTCCAAAGATGTTTGTAAAAACTCAGCGTAATCAAACCATTAAAAAAAAAATCTATGAAACTGATTTCCACTTTGCATGACCGAGAGAAGTGCTGACAATGAGACTAGGACGACCGGAGCGGAATTTTCCATTCCTCTCATTGTCTGTGCAAAAGAGTGTGCCGTTGTCATAAAAACCGTCATGAAGTCATGACCCAACCCCACGACATCATTGTCATATCAGGACATCCACGTATTAAATGACGCACACTGCAACACAGCGGCTTTCAGGCACTGTATCCATCTAAATTGCTGCTACTGTTGGATCGCCGCATCTGTATTTTGGAATGAACTGGTGATTACACGAAACGTTGAATCAATTCCATCTTTTCGTGGCTCAAAAGTGTTGCTTCGAGAACATTACTGCCACAGGTGCGAATACAATCCCCGATGATCCAACTGTTCCATCGAATTATTGAATATGAATTCAATGACTTCTCGAGTCACATGCACATTTTTATTGAAATGGTCTACGCATCATGGGAACCTCATTTGCCAGTAAAAATATGATAATTGTTTTTTTTACCCTTCTATCTGGCAACAAAACTGCGCCTTTTGGCGTCATCTGGTCCAACCCATGTGAGACTAGGCTCGAAGGAAAGCTGTCTCGGGTGTGGGCCAATCAACTTCAAGGACAGTGCACATTATCAGAGTTATGTATTTTGTTTGTATTATGACTGCAGGTATTGCAGTCTATGCAAACATGACTCCTTGTAAAAAGGTGTCAGTTTTGTTGCCAGATAGAAGGGTAAAAAACCAATTATCATGGTCTACGCATCTTTCGTTGCAGATTGTCAAAGTTGCTGCGTTTGACGGCCTTCTTCCTGGATTTTGTCATTTTATTTATTGAAAAGATTTAAATTTATTTCACATACGCGAC
Source organism: Lampetra fluviatilis (assembly GCF_964198595.1). NCBI lineage: Eukaryota > Metazoa > Chordata > Hyperoartia > Petromyzontiformes > Petromyzontidae > Lampetra > Lampetra fluviatilis. Next base: position 8,716,295 of record NC_136293.1, read on the forward strand.
GTATAGCACATTGCAACAGTAAACATGCATCGTCACGGCGTTACAGGTCGTGCTGGAACCTTATTTACAGAGCTCAATTGCTGGAATCTCACAGGATTGGCTGAGCTTTTCTTAAAATAGCCACACAAAGGGCGGAGAAAAGAGATGGGTGAGAGGGCAGAACGTTTTGTCTATTTTTAAAATGTTTATTGGCCAGTCGTATATTCTTACTCGGCACTTTTGATGGAACCTATCACATATTGTAATCCCATGCAACGTGCCACCATTGCAGCCTTTCAGAATTAGATTATTTATTCATACAGGAGGAATCCCATGAGCTGTAAAGGTCTTTGTCACAGATGTTCAGGAGGGACAGGTAAGAACGTTACAACAACCAACAATATAAAAACACGACAGTCGTGCAAAGTAGAAGAAAGGTGGTGAACAAATCACCCAACAAAACACAAGTAAAACTAAACCATCCCCATCCTACCAAGCAAAAGCCCACTGAGGTATTAACTTATTTTTAAATCCTTTATATTAAGTTCGCTTGCTTGCTTGCTTAGGACCGTGCAAATCTTTCGGTCGTTTTTTAACCCACTTCCCGTGATCCAACCGAGCTGACATTTTGCACACAGACTCGTTGTGTGTGACAATGAATTTTCGTGAAAAAAATTTTCCAAAATTTTACACTGTTTAGGGAAATTTTTTTAAATATTTATTTACCAATTGGTTAATGCTGGCACACAATCATCTGACCCATAGGTGGCAGCCATCTCAAGCCAGAGGACGAGAGGACTCTAGCCGCCCCGATGCCACGCATATAAAGGATTTATAGTGAAAAACTTTGTTTTTACGGGTTAATTTTTTCATAAGTGACCTGGCCATCACAAATGAGAGCTCAACAAATTGGCCTTTCAAGGGTACGTTGCCCTTGGGTTGAGTTGGGCTTAGGGTCAGAGGTCACGGGTAAGAGTGGGGGGGGGTGTTGCTCAAACCTGCGTGAACCTCCGCACGAGGCAGGTCTTGCCGACCCCCGCGTTACCGATGAGAACGATCTTGAAGAGTAGGTCACAGTCTTCCATCCTCCTGGGTCATCCCCTGTCAATGGACACAAACATAGACACACCACCACCCCCCGCCCGTGCAGACTCTATCAAACTGTCGGGTGCACGTGCTGTTAAGCGAGAACCGATTTAAGAGTTCTATTCTCTCGGGCAATTCGATGTAAATGGACACAAACCCGGAAAAAGCTCCTCCGCATAGCCCGAATCAACACCGCTGGGGCACCTGCTGTTAGCAAGCATTGACTAAAGGCCGACACAGTACAGCACACGAAATGTTTATGCAATGCACTGGGTATTATTTTATGGCTGAGTCTACCTTGGGGAAGCCCAGGATCAGTTCAGAAATTGACCACTACCATGGGCCAGGGTTGGGAAGCGAGGGTCACCTGGTTCGGTGCACACTGCGCCACCGCACACATACATACACATGGACACTGGCACATACACGCATACACAATCAAAAGACAATAATCCCCTGTGTAGCCTTAACAGACTGTTGCGCCAAGTGCTGTTAGCGAGCATCTATGAAGGCCGGCACGGCACACGAGGGGGTTGGTGGCCAACACCACGCCCGACCGCCTTTGTCTCCCCGGTGGTGATGCTTACACACAGAACCGGGTACTCATTTGAGGCCGAGTCGACCTAGGAGAGCCCCACGACTGACTGGTTCAGGTAATCGTCACTGGCAGCTCAACGAGCACACTCACACGCGCGCATGCGTTATCTCTTCGGCGCGAGGTGATGTCACTGCACGCAATGTGCTCGCTGTGCGGTGATGTATGCGAGCAACTCCGTGACCTTTATTTAGGGGACTGAGTTAACCTGCGGCCGGTCGTTACCGTGTCGTATCGCTCTATGACACAAACAGCGATGTCCTTCGTTAACCAACAGCCTCGCAGAGTCTCAAGATTCCTACAGCCGGAGGGTTCTGCTACATTGGTGATGGTTGGCTAATTCCATGGTTAAGGCGTTTGTGTGGCTTCGTGTGCCAGCAAACCGGAGAACACGGAGAAAACACAGCAGTCGTTCGAGGTTGGTGACGACACTTAAAAGCTCCACACGGATAGATTGATGAATCAATGTCTGTTCTGCCATCTCCTGTCCACCTCACCGCACAATTCTACAATACATATTCTTATGTTTTTTCGGTAAAGTCACGTAGGTAAAAAATTTAAATTAATAAAAGTAAAATAAAAAATAAAATAAAAATCAGCTATCGTGCTGTGACGGTTCCACCTGAAGACGGAGGCTTGTGTTGCCTCCGAAACGTCGTGATTTTATTTTACTTTTATTAATTTTAATTTTTTTACCTACGTGGCTTTACCGAAAAAACCTAAGAATATGAATCCTTGCAGTCACGACAGCTTCAAATCTAGAATCTACAATACATGTTGTTCCCAAGCAGTCTGCCATTCGAGTACTAGCCAGGATCAAACCTGCTTAGCCTCGAATACCTGACGAAATCGGGCGTATTCGGGGCTCATTTGGTCGTGAAAATGTTTCAGTTGAGGGGTGATGGGGGGGAAGAGGGGGAAAAAGGGGGAGGGGGTTTGACTCTCAGCACATCATCATCCGTCCAGGACCACTAAAATTAGTACCACTTTGTGGGAAGCTAACCGTGGATCGAGAGAGGTTGTTATCTGCAATGCGATTGTGAAATGTTCATCACCGGCTCACAGCAGTAAATGAGAATAGCACTTTGCCCCAACGCTCGTTCTAAACGGCGAGACACACATTTCTGTACTCGGATTATTAAATGAACTAATTACAGTGTTCTCAACGCTCCTTTATGATGCGATTGGGGGAGTAGGTGTGAAGTTTGGTAAACGTTCGCGTGATATTTTAGTAGCTTGCTGCAAAACGAACATGCGGTTGTTTTTTTATTCATCGTCTCTCTCTCGGTCTCTGCGTCTCCGTGCGAAATGAGTCGAATTGCCGAGGATTCTTGAGGATTTGAGCACGGGGAGAGCGAGGAGCGAACCAAGCAAGCTGCGTGGAATCTCCGCTGTGGATGTCCTATGACGTCACCCTATACACAGGGAGTCCTCCACAGAGAGAGACACACGAAGACTTGGGAGACATCATTCCCTGTCAACCCACACGGTTTACCCACCCGTATTCTTGTACAGGGACATTGAGTTTTCAGGTCCATACAGCCGTTTCAGTACGGCAACAACAAAAAAACAGTGTCCCTATGGTTTTGTATATCCACAGGGGCAGTGCCTATTTGTTTGTGTTTCTCCCTTGCGATGGGACTTTGTAGGATAAACGTTGACATTTACAAGGGCACGGGGGTGACCAATACGGTCTGAATTGGTCTGTAATAAGATAATGGGTTGACTGGTATGAGACACGGAGACGATGGCGAAGAGCAGACATAGAGACAGACAAGAACGCAGAATTGGTGAGACAATGAGACGCCATAGACAACAACAACGACACAAAAGGTAAAGCAGAAATTGTCAAGACGAACACACGGAGACACAGAGGCAGACGTGGGCACAGAAGATATGCAGATAGAGACACAGAAACAGAGTTATGCAAAACCACAGAGACATGTAGGGAGAGAGAGAATAAGGGACAAACAAACAATGAGAAACAGACGCAAATACACGGAGGCAGACTTAGCTAAAAACAGAGACATGGGAGATCCAGACCCACCGAGAGATAAAAATAGACACCGAGACAAAGAAAGTGAGATGCAGATGACAACATTACTGACACGAAGCCGTGGATAGCGAACACAAATTAGAGACGCATGCAGATGCAGAGACACGGTGAACTTAAACAGAGATGTTCATCGAGACCCAGAGGCATGGAGAAGTGAGACAGAGAAGGGAAGACAGACACACACACACAGCCAGTGAGAGTGTGCACACACATTCACACAAAGGCAAAGATCCCCCGTGTAGCCTTAACAGGCTGCTGGGGCAAGTGCTGTTAGCGAGCACCTATGAAGACCGGAACGGCACATGGGGGGGGGGGGGGCAACACCACGCCCGGACGCGTTTGTCTCCCCAGTGGCGATGTTTACACACCGCACCAGGTACTCATTTGAGGCTGAGTCGACCTAGGGGAGGCCCGGGACCTGTTCAGATAATCGTCACTGATGTTGGCCGTGAGCACTTGCACACACTCACACACACTCACTCACATTCACACACACACACTCACTCGTATACTTGTGAACAGCAGCCGCCATCCGCCACTAAGTGACGGGTGATGTCACCACAGCGCTTGTGCCAGGCTAGGTGCACTTTGAAGTCGTCACGCGAAATGTGTTACATACACACACACATTACAAGTACCGTATAATTCACATTCATACTTTCATAATACACCAATACATATAAACTGGCACATACATTAAACACACGCGCAGAGACGCATATGCAAATACACTTACCAGGCACCCACATATACACACAATGGCACAAACACACACGCACCGATACGAAAACTCCCATAAATATGCACACACAAGCATACACACACGCGCACGCACATACATACATGCGCGCACACATATACACACCCATTACATACATATACACAATCATACACATCATTACCTATACCGTTCGTACAAACACACAAACACACACCCATACATAGGTACATGCCCCATACATACATGCACTGACTCATACATAAAGAGGCACACACATACACCCATACATACACACCCATACAAAGACAAACGCATTCACACCCATACACGCACACCCAACACACATACACAAGCGCACAAAAACCCCATACACACACACCCCATACACACACACCCCATACACACACACCCCATACACACACACCCCATACACACACACCGAACATACACATACATACACACCCACACAAACCCCACACACACCCACCCCACACACACCCCATAGACCGACACTTACTGAACCACATTCGAGCATTTAAAAAAACACCGTGACAAGTGAAAGCAAACAACGTGTTCTTCACCGACCCTTCTTCCCATGCAATTGCACGTGAAAGAAAAAAAAACACAACTTGCAAACATTTTACACAACGGACAATGACACAATCAACGCGCACATTGGACACACACACACACAATTATCTTACCTCCCCCCGTCTTGTAAGCACCCGCCAACTCCGTTACAACATCACAGATGGGAGAACACGAGGTGACGTAATGCTCTAGCGTGGCCACGCCCCCACTTCCGGGGGTGGGGCCGGAAACAATGCCGGGGGGTGGGGGCTATTGCCCCCCGGGGGGTGGGGTGGGTAGGCAGACGGGGCTGGCCAATAGGAAGCAGGCGGCAGCCCGATTGTAAATCCTAATTCGCTTAAGCAACGGGGGGCATTGTTTGACCCACGTGGATGGTTGATTGAATATGGCAGCGCGCTTAGGAGCGAGCCCATTGTGCGAAATTAGCATTGGTTATAACCATAATTATTACTTAAACACGGGGCGCTGCTTCCCGATAGCAGAGCTGTCAAACCCACACGGTTTATCCGTATTCGTGTACAGGGAAATTGAGTTTTCAGGTCCATAAGGCGTACAACCGTTTCAATACGTGAAAAACATGTTTTTGAGATTTATAAGGCCACGGGGTGACCAATATGGTCTGAATTGGTCTAAATAAGTAGGCACTGAGAAGGGGTTGACAAGCATGCGACAGTGTGCATGTTCTCGGTTCCCGTGGTGGCGTTTATTTGTTTCTCTCCGGGTCCTCCGGTTTACCCCTCGACATCTATAAACGTGCATTTAGATGATTTTGCTGCATAAAATTACACAAGCCACTTCTCTTTGAGCTGTCATTTGTGGCCAGGTCGCTTCTGAAAAAGCTCATAGCTCGTTACCTGGTAAGTAAAAAAACGTGTTTAGTTTAATTGGTTTGTTTTTAAGTGATTTGCCTACCTTTCATACACTCTGCACCTCTGTCGTGTTTGTATTGCTGTACCGTTATGACGTGCTCCTCCTGGACATGTGGAACGAGCTTTAGAACTTATCAGATTCCTCCAGCATATTCTGATTTGCAAATGTGATTTGTAACGAATCCTTACCGCTGTATTTGTAGTTCAATGTTAAAGGTGACATTTTATTGTTGGACTTGTTTTCTTGGTGTGGTGAGGGACAGTTTTTTTGGTTTTTGCTGCCTTACCTTAAGTTTGATGAATCGGACTTATATCGTTTTTGTATCGTTTGCTGTGTTCACGTTCCGACCCGCTGAAATTGGACGTGTGAAAAAGAGCTTCATAGCTCATCCGATTCCTCCAATCTAAATAAATATTCTTTATAGCTATTTCTCGCTTACCGCACTCGCCCCAACAATGAGGCTCTGCAGGGGATCTTTGACTTTGTGTTGCATGAATCCCACTATGCATTGGTGACTACGTATGTATGCAAGATGTTATCTCCCTCGCCTGATATGCAGGAGGTCGTGGATTCCATCCCGACCCTGCTCCCTGTACATTTTGAGTTTACATGTTCCCACCGTGGTCGCGTGGATTTTTCTCTCGGTTCCTCCGGTGTTTCCCTCCCCATTTATAATCAACATGCGTTCAAAGTATCTGGCTGCTGTAAATTTCCACGAGCATTTGTGGCCGGGTCCCTTCTGAAAAACAGCTCCATCGCTCAGTGGGCCTGACCTGGTGAAATAAAAATCGTAAATAGCTTCCCAGACCGGACGAGGGCGGGCGCGCTCCGGATGGTTTGGTCACATGTGCAGAGTCGGTCTCTGCGTGCACATTTCATAACAAGCAGCAGCTTTTCTCCCTCCTTGGACCCCTCCACTCGAATAAACTCCCTTGTACATTAAGGAGTGCCCCTAAACCTCCTTCCGTTTCTCTTAATGCTCACCTCTTCTCGATTGCCCATTCTCTTCCCTCTTCCGACTATTTTATGATCCCAGAGTACGCTCTTGTCATTGTCACTCATTCCACAATTCTCTTCCGTCCCATGCCAACTAAATAATTCTTGTTAGCGTTTTGTAAGCTATGTCAAGCGCCCTTAAAATTAAAGTTGCCAAAAGTCATGGTTTTAGCCAGGAAAGCACCTGCGAATTGAGAGTTTCAAACGCAGCGAAGTTTGTAAAAACCTGGATTTTGTCCTCTGGTTAAAATGTTATGGGGCCTCATGCTCAAGTCACGGATTTTGCCACACTTCTTAATTTAATTCTGCTAGATCCCAGATGTTGTGCCAAGGTCAGCCTCCCACTGTACCCTACCATCTGGCTTTAGGAATTCCCCACGATTGCAATCTCTATAGGTGCATAATAATACCACCGTAATGACAAACAAATGGAGTCATAAACTCAACTCTATTACAAGAAAAAAGTGTTACACAAGAACATGCATTGTGTACATATCGACAATATATCTGCACGTTAGGAGTTTTTTTTATACGGTGGTGATTAGTTCACTGCGTTGATATCTGAACATGGCCAGAAGCCACCCCAGGTCGACTAGCCCCGACATGGGCAGCGTCCGGTGCCGATTTTCAACCGACAACCAATGGGGAGACAAAGGAGGCCGGGCATGAATGACGCTCGCCCAACGCCACTACGAGACAATCTAAGTCAGTCTGTAAAAAATAAGCAAACAATTCAAGCATTAGAAACACGGGTTTCAGCATTCGATCAGCAACCCAACTAAACAAAGTGAACCACCCAAGTCCAATTGAGATAATATGGCTTCACACCAAAGATAACCGTTCCACTCATAAGTTGCCGTTACTGTTCACAAAAGTTACAAAGTTGTGAGCAAGCCACCTGTTAAATTTCGATTTAAAGCTTTCGTGACTGCACGAATTCATCTTCTTGGTTCTTTCGGCAAAGTCACGTACGTAACTTACCGAAAGAACAAAGAAGAAGCCACCTGTTGTCGATTGGTTCGGCGATTCACATTGGCTATATAACATCTCCGTTTAAACTGCATCAGCACCTGGTATTGTATAGTGCATTATCTGCTTTCACCGGGGTGTGTGGATCCAGCTTCATAAAGGGAGGCGAGCGGTAGTATGTTCACACAAGCCAAGTACAGCGTCACAAACGTAAAAATTTATGTATAGCACACATCTACAATTTTTGCAATGTCCGACTGCAGCACAACGCGTGTAAATATTTCATCTCTCTTACAATGTGTACACAGGTATGCATTTTAACATTTAGACATTATCGTGGAACTTTGCCAAGAAAAAAATAAGGGCGTGCACTGCTACAACCACATTATTCACAAGCCACTTGTATAAAGCATTTAAACAAAAACAGTTGTTTGCAGGAACTGATGCTGCCAAGGTAGTAATCTACAGTATGTATATGTATGCACGCTGTTATGAAAACTTGCAAGAAAATGAATAAATAAGTAAAATAAAAAACATTTACTCTTCTACGCAGCAAGTGTGCTGGGTTTTTTTCCTTTACACAAAACACACATTTGAAATGTGATTTTGGTCTCAAACTACTGAGGTTGAGCGCCGTTTAAATTTCATAACGTCTAAAAAAAGTTGCACAAGCTTAACTAATATTAACAACTCCCGACCCACACCGGCAACACATCCGCTCTTCCCAACTGTGGCTGCGAAACGTGGGGGGGTAAGGGGTGCTAAATAAAACAAATTACAGGATGTGAAGAGACAATGTGGCAGCTATCCAAACGGGAAAGGATGTGTTGTTGTTGGTGGGAAAACAATTTCCATCTAAATTCGACAGCCTGTTCTGCAAAAAAAATTGCGCAAAAATCTTTCTGCTAACTAGAGGTGTAACGATTAAACTGCCCAAGGGAAATGATGAATTATTGAGAATCGTCACGATTTAATTCAGGAATATATATTTTTTACATTGGTGAATATTGTGGCCACTAGTTTGAAAAGGCCAAGCGAAACCTATGCCTTACAACATATATGAATAGAAAAACGTTGATTCTTGCACATGCGATTGGATGTGTAAATCACAAGCTATTAAGTATCGATATTAGTCAATGAAAATATGATCAAATATCCCAGGTTCATCCATGTCAGGTCTCATAAGCTAAGCAGGGTGAACATGGATAATGCTTGACCACCATGCACAATTAAAAGGTTGTCATAGGGCTTGTGAGGTTACGTGGTGAGCAGCAGAGGGCAGTGCAGAAAAATAAGTTGTATTTCTATGCTTCCACATCTGTGCTCCCCACCTCCACTCACTTGCACTGACCAGTGTGGTGAAGTATGGTCAAATAACAACGTGCACAAGGAGCGAGGAGGCCCTCATCAAACAGAGGACTGAAAAAAGGACCGTACATGTCATATTAATCCATGAACCTACACATCGTTACACCTCGATCACAAACGCATGAGCAAGGCTGGCAGAGTAGTGATTTTAACATGTAGGTTTTCGCGACCAATATTATTCATAATAAAGGTTTTCAGGTTAGATCGCGTAAGTAAAAATGTGTCATAACCCTCCACCAACCGACACAGCCAGTAACATTTACAATTTGAGTCATTGAAAATGTTGTGGATTTACTCTCCAACACACCGGTGGGGGGCTTAAGTAGCAACTGATTGGCACGCTTTGTTTACATGACAAACCTTACTACCCAAAAACCTTTATTCAGAGTGGTGATGCGGTGCAGAGAATGGCGGGCGAAGGAGCGAGTGATACGAGTGGTCGGGCTGCGCGACGCGACGTTAGGACAGGATGTCCACGTCGCTGGGGTCGTCTTCTTCGGTGACGCTGAGCGACAGGACCTCCTCCTTGGTGAAAAGGCCACTTCGCTCCTCTTTGCGCGCCTGCCGCTGCCCCTTCAGCTGCTGCTGACGCGCCGCCTTCTGCTGCAGCTTGCGCTCGCGGGATCGCTTCTGTGAGACCGGACGACAAAAACAAAAAAGAGAATGTCGAATTTACATACACGCACACGTGCAAACATCGCGCTCAACGTGCTAGCGCCCCACCTCTCACGTCACACACCCACACTATTATGGCCTCATTCACCACATATCTTGCTCATCATCAGCATCGTTTGTAATTAAAATAGCAACTTGTTCAAGCACGGAAGGCCTCTAGGCACTAATACGGCCGCCCCCCACCCCGCTCTAACAATTTTGCTCGAATATGCACACCCATTCACCTGGTCAAGCACACATCTCGCCCCTGTAGGGTTCTGAACAAAGCCATTGACTAGTGGAAATGCTTGTTTGGCCATTGTATCGTAAGTACCGTAAATTGTTATTTTTTTAAAGCAAATGTCACCGAGGCTAAACTGAGGTGCACATTTGTTGCTCAGACTAGCAGAGGAGCATTACAATACACAGACGGGTGAATCAGAGATGCTATCAGAATGTTTTTGTCTCTGTTGATGCTTCCATCTCCAGGCCCGATGGAAATAATACACGAGGACAACTGTAAGGCAATTGTGGCAAGGACAAAGCATGACCTATGTGCAACTGTAAGAACATTATCTGGCAATGATATAGAAAATTGAAACTGAATAACGATTTTTTCAAATAGCACTCTACTACACAGCACATAGTCATGTGACATCTGACTGGATGCTGCATGCTTGATTCCCCACAGAGGTTAGCAGTGATTTGGGGATCGCTGTGTTTAGAGGCTATGAGCAATAACAAATAGTACTGCCAGGTAAAAAAAAAGTATCTCCTCGTACCCAATTCATGCAGCTGAAGTGATTGCGGTGATTATTATTTGTGAGCTATTTCAAAATGGTAGGCCTCACGGGGTCATGGGCAGTATGAAATTAAGTTGCGGGCCTCACGCGGCCCGTGGGTCATATGTTCACCCACCCATCATGGCCTTCGGAGTACCACCAGCCTGCAACTCTTTAAAACACCGGGGCCTCTACACCACTCCTCACTCACCTTGGAGTCACGTATCCTCTCTGCGGCCGACACCGACAGGTTCCCGTCGCTGTGGCTGCGGCTCAAGCCGCTGCTGCCCCCCACTCCACTGCTGCCGCCACCACCAGAGCTGCTGCAGCCGGCACTGCTTCCGCCCGTCCAGCAGCCGGCGCCGCTGACGCTGCTCCCGCTGCTCGTGCTGCTGGCGCTGCCGTGGCATGCGCTTGCACCGCCCCCCTCCAGGAGCCCCTTCCGCCAGCGCGGCCGGCGCAGGCTCGCTGGCGCCCCGCACCGCTGGTGGATGTAGTTGCGCACCTGTGGCAAAGCGAAAGATCAGTTGTATCCTCGTATGGGGTGGGTTTTGTCCTGGGATCCCAAATGTGATTTCATGCAGAGGCGTGTTGTTTACCCACTGATGGATGAAGGCCACCCCACACCGTCGGGCATGGGGCTTGTCTGAAGGAAGTGCATTTGCATTGGTCAGCGTGGCTTCATGAAGGGGGGACGCAGGACCAGTTTAGATTTCGCTCGTCACAAATATTTGCCGTGGACAGGAATTTGACTCGCATAGCCAGGTTCATAGTGAAGTATGCTCACCAGAACTCCTCACAAATTAAATATTACTTCAAAATAGAATTGGCCAAATTTCAGGAAGACAGGACATGGCCGGATGGCTTTCTTGAAAGGGTCTGATGACTAGTTGAGGTTTCCCTGGATAAATCATTCATCTTATTTAAAAAATGTGACAGGGCCGGATGGCTTTTAAAGGTCGCATCAGAACATTAACCCAGCACAGCCATGAGCCTAAGTTCACATTCGGCTTCCATCCAACTGAGATTAATGCCGGTTCTCAAATATAGCGAGATGTCTCACCTTGATAACCGGATTTTAATTTCTTCAGACATGCCTAATCCATTAAAAAAAATACAATTCATCAATCGGAATCACTTTCGATGCAATATAGTTGGGATTTAAATGCTATTTTAATGTGACTGTACCTCAAAACTCAGTACAAATGAGAGTGGAAGTGCACTGTGGTTATACGAAGGGACACGTTTTTGGGAATGGACTAAAGAGTGGAAGTTCCACTGTGCAGGAACAGAAAAAGGCAAATGAAAACAATTCTTAGTCAGAGTTGGTAATGGGCAGAGATAATGAGGAAGATCTTGACCCCTTAAACAGAGGGAAAAAGTCTTGAGAGTGAGGACAAAGATAGTTCTCCAGACAACACAAGACAGCTGCAGAGGACAGATTTCCCATTGAGTGAAGGCTGACCTGGTGTTGCGTGTTGGAATGGAGGGGGCATGTGGAGGTGAGTAGAGCGAGATGAGTGGGGAGAGGTAGGCAGCGATGGTTCATGGAGGATCTTTACGACTATCAGTGCAATCTTGACATTGACCTGGGATTGAATTGGCAGCCAGTGGAGGGGCAGGGACTACAACCCTGGGGGGGTGTGTGTTTCTCTGTTTCCGCTGCATTAGCCAGATTCATGTCGTGACAAAAAAGCAGCCACACATCTCATTTCCCCCATTGTTATTGATATACATCGAGATGTTTTTAAAAAAGAAAATGAAAACAAATCCCTTAAATTGGGTTCATGTCTATGTGGGAGCCGTAAGTTGTGCAACGCAATACTTTGTGCATGCGAGCGAACATACTTCCTGCAGCTTGACGTCCGTCAGGCAATTCAGCTCGATGATAAACTCATTGTCCGTCGGCGACACCTGGGCTCCGGGATCGATGATGCGAATGATGTCTAGCTGCTCGCGAAGGCCCATCTCCGCACTCACACGCCGGCTCAAGTACTCGATGTACTCCACCTGCGGTAGAAAGAATAAAAACAAAAACACTCAAACAAGTGATGGAATGGCGATATCCTCAGCCTTGATTGACTGATTTCAGTCAACTGCAGAAGGGCATAGGATAAGTGTCGTCGTGTGACCGTGTGCGAGCGCATGCCTGTTCGTCGTTGGTCATGGCGCTCCAGGGAAGTTCCTCCAGGTTGCGTTGGTGTCTACCCCTGCCCCTCCGAGCGCGGCCGCCCCTGCCACGTCCACTGGGACGGGGAGAGCCGGGGATGCTGGGGACGACGTCCGACATGGCATCGCTGCCGCTCGCGACGTCACTCCCACATGGAAACTGCAGGTCGAAGAGCAACAGGGCAACAAAAACTGTGAATGCGAAAATGGTGTAACGGGCGTTACAGGCACCCACTTTTATGTTGTTGTCTTTTACCCAAAGAGTATCGAGATTTTGCCAATTGGTGTCAAATCACTAACACAAGGAATCCATTCGTAACTCTGGCAGAGCAATGAAAGGGAACGGTCATGGCAATGGATACCACAGAGTACCACAGAGCAACTTCTGAGATCCTTCAAATGAGCTCTGGCTAAGGCAGTTGGGGGAAGCACTTTTGCACCTGCTCGATACGATTTGTCATGAATAAGAAACTGGGATTCTATTCCAAAACAGGTGCTTTTGGCATCTCATTTCTATTATGCAGAATTTTTTCTCTCGCCTTTCTGATTGTTCGCACCATGAGAGTAAAAGCTAAATTAACATAGAGCTTATGTGGGGTGCACATACACAGACTCCAGAAGGAACAGCATCATGTAAAACCTGCTCACAACTACCACCTTCCAGCCGTGATCTGTGATATCTGCAGGCAAGAGATTTTCTTCACCAAATTGGGTTAAGCCTTGCACCGAGGCCACAAAGCACACCACAAATCTTCACTGAAGTCATCCTCAAGGTGATGTACAGTCAATAAATATACTATGTACAGTGGTCGAAATAAGATAATATTTCACAGTATTCCATCCTGGCACTTCTCACAAGCACGTGCACTGGAACTTTTCAGAACAGTTAATATTTAATATTCCTATACTACGGTGTTTCCACAAAGGGGAAACAGCAATTAACATGAGCTGCAGATCAAATAGGTATCGTACTGGGATGTCTTCATTATCATTAAGAGTACTGACAATTTACAAAAATTCTAAGTCATGAAATGCATCACGAAGGTAAGAACCAATTTTAATTCATCAAACAACGCATCGTTACATGCCTCCTGATAACTTCGGCGTGATCCACCAACACTTCTGTACTCACAGGAAAGCTCCAGCATCGGCACGCAACGTGGTTACACGGCACCGTCCCCGGCTCACCTGCCAGTCGATCTCGCTGTCGGACCAGTCGAAGAAGGACGAGACATCGCTGCAAACGCTGCCCTCGCCGAACAGGTCAAAGGTCATTCCCTGCAGGTCGTCGGGCAGCATGAGGCCGTCGTCGGGCTCCTGGTCACCCGCGGAGACGGAGGAGAGCAGCTCCTCACTGCACTCTGAGCTGGCAACACTCGTGTCGCACGACGCTGCGTGCCACCCGCTAAACGCGCACATCGCGCACACACCAGCAGGTAACTATTAACGAGTGCCATCCAATGCTCACGCGCGCACACATTGTCACACACACAACAGCTGCCACTATCCAATAAGCAATGGTGGCATCACCAAAGCGTTCGTGCCAGTTTAGGCACTTTGAGGCTAACTGAAGTATCGAAGGTGTTCTGGCAAAAGACCACAGGAACTCTCACCTGTGCTCTACATTATACTAACATGCTCACATCACACAAAGACACACACAACATGCGCCATACACCACTGGTATTGTGGGACAGACCCGTGTAATGGGTTAACATATCGCGCACACACACAACCACATGCGCACGCACACATCCACATGCATGCACACAATGTTGGGAATGTTAGCAGGAGTGCACGAGCACGAATCTTAATTCGCTCTTAAATTAAATAAGTTTATTTGAATATGTAGACCTTCAAAAGGTTTAATTGATGATCAAAGTTCACGGAGAAAATATTTAATAGCCTTGGTCGACTTAAGAGTTGTAGTGTACAATTTTAAAGGAAATGCATGTAAATGTCTGTACTTTTAATGAAACACTTTTCGTTTTACAGTGTTTGCTATATATAGCATAAAAGTTACTTTACATGTTCATTGAATGTTGTGTAGTGAATAACAAATTTCACAACTTTTTGTCCCAAGGCACTTCACAATATAAAAATATACAATTGTACAACTAAACTGTTAATTGCCAAGCAATAGTGCGTTCACCACTTGCTGCAGAGGTTCACGGTTCCAATCCACTGGTTATCACTGCGGGTGTACTAACCTTAAAGATCCTGTGACGTCATTCACAAGAGTAAGCCATTTTGTGCCGCAAGTCATGGATAAAATTTGTTAAATTACCCGCAAATTAGAAATTCAGATTATACATAACAATCTTTGCCCCCCCCCCACCACCGGAACGTGAAAACTGGGCAGGACCCTCCTTAAAAAGAGTCATGAGATTCAGCGAGGCTCTCTGAGATAAACAAGCGCAAGAATGATTTGTAAAATAAGACGGCTGACAGCAGGGATACACTTTCACTTGCCACTAAAGTTAGCTGTGGCCAGGAAGTGATATCATTAATGTCGCTGTATGGTCCACTTTGGCTATTGAGTTAATACATTCCAGCAGAATTGACTGAAAAGCTGTGGTTAAAATAAACCTGGGCAGATCACGTGCAAAATTATTTGGCTCGACAACCGACTGAGACTGAAAGAGCGAGTCAATGAATGAGCGGGAAAGTGAGTGGTTGAGTGAGTGAGATAATGAATAAGTGTGTGAGCAGGAAAGTGAAATGAACAAGTGGATGTGGAGATAGGTGGGCGAGTGCAATGAGTGAATGAGCGAGTAAATGGATGAGCGGACAAGTCAAATAGTGAGTAGGTGAACGAGTGGGTGAGTGGTTGCGTGGACACACGTGAGTTGGCGAGTGAGCGAGTGGATGACCTTATGAATGAGTGGTAGGTCAACTGGTCACGTGAGTCAGTGACTGAGTAGGTGAGTGATTGACTGGCCTTGTGAGTGGGTGAGTGAGCTACTTAGTGGGTGGCTGAATGAGCGATCAACAAAGAGAGTGACTTAAGTGAAAGAGTGAGCGTACAAATCAGTATGTGGATGAACAAATGAACAAGCACACACCAACCGCCAATGTTGCTCAAATAACACACCGCTGTGATGATATGGAAAAGTAGGGGGAGGAGGGACAGTTGGAAACCAGACCTGCAGTGCTGCAGGGCGAGCGATCCGCGGTGGCGCACAGGTGGAGGTTCCCGCCCAGTCGAGTACGATGACACGGTAGAGGAGCCGTCGAACGGGGCGGCATCAGATGTGGCACCTGTGGGAGCCGTCGAGCCCAAGTGCCGGTCCGATACGAGAAACTGCCAGTATAGGCCTTCATGTCTCCCATTGCCGCCGCCACCGCTGCAACGGCCACTGGGATAGGTATAAATTATGCAAAATTAAGTTGGCACATCAGCATGGTCCACACCTCCGATTAGCAGGGTTGGCTACATCGGGTGCGAAAGAAGTTCAAGATAACATGTCGGAGACACTAAACTGCCCATAGTTCCTTGCACTAACCAGAGCGGATTGATGTTAGCTTTGGCCACAAATGGAACTAAAGTTCAGTGCAGTATGGTAAACACTGCACCACTAAGCCTATCATAGCCTACTAAATATAATGCAGTGTTAATGACGCACTGCTGGTGGTGAGTATTTGTTATTTGTTGCCGCATTGGGCTGGCAATGCAGTCTCTTAATTGTAATATATACTGTACTGTTCTTACACACATGAGAGCAGAAATAATTCGGCATGTAATGATTCATTCATCGTAATCAATTATTAAAACACATGTGTTGCACGTTTAATTATGTAAGCATTAATTTCCAATGTATGGATATTTTATGCAAATTATATGGTAGCGCGATTTTTTGGATGAAGCAATGAGTGTTATATTTTGGGGGTTTTTCTGTTTATGATATGTGGGTGCTATGTACAGGGACTGAAGATAATCTCTTCAAATTATTATTTTGGCACTATGATGGGTGCACCTGATTATAATTGTAAAGTTCCCCATTCACAAAACTTATAACTAGTGCCCTATGACCCAGGACAAAATCTCTGTACGCAGCTTTCCCTCGCTTTCTGTGTTCCAACAAAACGGCAAAACCACATGAGACAGCTGCCTTCTGAGCAGCGCATACAAAAAGACAAAAATCCCCCGTGTAGCCTAAACAAACTGTTGGGGCAAGTGCTGTTAGCGAGCACCTACGAAGACCGGCACGGCACACGAGGGAGTGGGTGGCCAGCACCACGCCTGGCTGCCTTTGTCTGCCCAGTGGCGATGTTTACACACCACACGAGGTACTCATTTGAGGCTGAGTCCATCTAGGGGAGGCCCAGGACTGGTACAGATAATCGCCACTGGCGTTGGCCATGAGCGGAAATCGAACTTGGGCCGCCGGGTTCGTAGCGCAGCGTAGCGCTAACCGCTACACTCCACACATTGTTGCATGTCTGACCGTATAGCCGCGTACAAGTCAATTCAAACCACATACAGCACACTTTGGATAGAAATAGGTCTGCCAAATATAAGCAAAATCCCACAAGCTGAACCTGTACAAGAGCTGTTTTGGGGTATAGTATCTGAGAAAAACATTCTATATTCACACTGTGAGCACCTGCTGGTGCAGGTCAATTAACATTCCTGTAAAACGCGGGGTCTAAAAAGTGAAATGCGCCTGAATCCAAAATATCGACAAATAAATCAGAGTGAATGGCAGAAGAGTAACGTACCTCCACATGTCATCAGAGCCCAGGTCTGAGAGGGAGCATTCGCTTGTCTGCAAGTGAGAGAGAACAAATGTAAAACAACGTAAATGTAGGCTCGCTCTACCTTGATATTCACGTTCCCCACACGCGAGATTTCGTAAACAAATACGTTACATAACTACTGCCTGAAGCTTTTCAATTACACTTGCATTCTGCACAGTATTATGCCCAAGAGCAGAGAGTTTTAACAAACTCCAGTCTTCTGCACCCTCCATGTTCTGAATTTCAACATTTACCAATGATCTTTGTTTACATTTCAATTCATTTGTGCTTTGTCGAACTACAAATGAAGTCGCCACAGGCTAAACACATCTGATGAATAGATATTAACTATCTTGTTTTGCATTTAATTAGCTATTCCCCTCTTTTTGACTATGTTGAGTTCAACTTCCATCGCAGCAGCCATCTGACTGCTTGTGTGCAGGCACAAGATGGATTGTTACATTGCAAGACCGGGAGAAAGGGTGATGGGCTTGGGGAAGGCATTAATCGAGCTGAAGACTGATAATGGCAGACAATGATTGATGAATATTAATCGGCGCTGTCGACATCACACGGGATACACACGTAATCTATCTTAATGTGATCAGCATATCCCTGTCACGTGGAACATGTTTACGTGTCATTGGGTACGTGAAGTAGGTAATGACTTAATATGTGATGCTCATAAATTGTTCGATTTGGCAACGACGTAGTTTAAAGCCAATAATCATGTTACATTTACAAACATATTATTTATACGTGCCAGTAAAGTTCCTGGCTGAAGAATTTTCACGACTGAATTTAACATCAACGTAAGACGTTTCGCTCAAATTGGTTTGAGCTTCCATCACAGTGTATTCGGAAATCTTGTCGGGCGCTGGAGGGTTATTGACAAAAACGTTAGCATATAACTACTACGTGACCAAACACAAAAAACAAACATGGACCAATGTGCTGGCTAAAAAAAATGTTTTACGTCCAATTAATATCTATTTGAACATAGAAGAGTGGAAGATTTGGAAAAGCAGACCATTGTGGATGAAACGGACAGGAGTTTCTGAAATCCTGCATCAGTGCGTTT
This sequence comes from Lampetra fluviatilis, assembly GCF_964198595.1. Classification (NCBI taxonomy): domain Eukaryota; kingdom Metazoa; phylum Chordata; class Hyperoartia; order Petromyzontiformes; family Petromyzontidae; genus Lampetra; species Lampetra fluviatilis. The sequence goes on from NC_136293.1 coordinate 8,734,952, forward strand.
ACACCAGCACAATGCAGAAATCCCTCCAAGACAACATATCAATAGGTAACAACGAATCAATGCCACTTGTCATTATCACTACAGTCCCCTCAAATGGCTGGTACTCATAGAGAAAACATATGACCACGACCGCTTAAGTCTTTTTCTCACAATAACAGTATTACTTTACAAAATGTTTAGCAAAGGTGAATAATCAAGGTTTTTTAGGAGTCCTACTGTGGCGTTTGGCCAATGCATGCTTGCGGGTGATAAAAAAAACATCTACCTAAGAAAAAAAAGCCCCACCCATAAAAATGAAGTGCACTCAAGTTACATAAAATAAGTAAACAATCTACTTTGTTATACTGGCCCATACAAGCACAGCATCGCCCTGCCACTGTCTGCCTCTGCATGTTTCTCAAACACTGTATCAAAACAAAGGATCGTCGGAAAAAACATCGATGGCACCTCGACCACGCATGGCTAACGCTTAACAATTTATACAATCAGCACACCACTTTGGGGAAGTCATTACCGACTGTCCTATGGCTAGACTGGCTTCTGCCATCGAGCCATGCAATTTACACCAAAGTTGTCCACGGACTTGAACACAACTCCAAGACGTGTTCGAGAATAATAGCACCTCCGATTAGCACGGCTGGCTACGTATAGTGCGAAAGAAATTCAACATACATACTGCCAATTTTTGCCAAGATATTACCAACTTTGGCATGTTTTGTAATTACAACTGTTTAACATGTCTTTACAATATTGCAAGGTAGGCCATCAACACCCCCCCCCGACACCCCCCAAACAAATTCAGCTGCAGTTTTACAGTAAATGCCATCAGCCTGTGCTGGGTGGTGTGAGGCTGTCGAGGTTGGGAGGGTTGCGGGCAGCGTGCGGAGGACACTTAATCTCCTCGCAGCCTTTCCCATTAAGCGCCCCATTACAATACAGTTTGGATTAGCCTTCTCAAATCCCTCGCGTGGACACAAAGCACGTGTCTCTCTTGCGGGAGACATGAGGGTCAATGAGGCAGATGTGCTGCGTTTTAAAGAGAGGTTCAGCCACTGGAGCCATTGCCTCTCGGTCGCATGGGGGGAGGTCATAAGAGACATTATGCCAAAGAAAGTCTGTTAACCAACCAATGACTCAGGGCACCTGTCTAAAAATCACCTTTTTCACGTATTACACTGTGGAACAAAAAAAAATATGTTTTTCTCCCTGGAGAGTAAGTGTTGTTTTCTCATTGCTTATGCCTCAATCCCTACAAACTTTGCTTTTGTGACCAGGACAGTGATATTTTGAAATTTACCTATTTTCAATGAGAAAACGTGTGCATTTGTGTCATTCCTTCATGTAAAGTCCTGGTCACAAAAGCAAAGTTTGTGGGGAATAATAGCCATTTTCTATACTGAAATGGCATAAGCAATTAAAAAACTTACACTTAGTACCCTGGGACAAAAAACGTGTAACAGTGTTATTATTAATATTGGACTTGCTTGTCTCCATCTTGCATGCACCTTTATGTCCGATGAGTTTCTCGTCTTTTACAATAAGTTTTAAGTGTAAGAATTGGTTTATTATACCTGTGCCCACCGGGATCAGGGAGGTCTTGCCAACATAAAGCCCCCCAAGGCACAAAGGCAGCGGGAAGCAGTGATGCATATACACTGTACTGATGATTACCAACAATAATGCAACCACACTAGCAGGCAGATTAACCCTTCTGCTGTCTAAAATATGACCACAATTTTCGCTCTTATGAGTTGGGAGTTCTAAAGCAAGGCTGGGTGGGCAAAATAGACATATAATATAGTGACGTTATGTGACATCTAATGTATGATGGAAGAACTGACCCTATGGTTACAAATGTCCCATATAATATCAGCTCAGATCACACTGTCCGATGTAATATGAATGTGGAATTCCCACAATTTTCCAAGGAGACAGGTCCCAAAGCTTGTTAATGCATGGCAATACTTCGAATTTGCATAATGTAAGAACGATTGCCATGTCAGCCTCCATATTTTTGTTGTATTAAGGCAGTGCTAATGACGAATGGGGTGAATTAACATTTATAGGTATGAATTCTTTTATAAATCAGAGCTTAATTCGCTGCAGGATGAAGGACGACCCACACGCCATGTCGGTTAAGAGTGATGTTTGACCACATTTCTCCATCCTGGGCTAGGGGTAGAAATGCTATATTCCCACAGTGGAGGTACATTCACTGTGGATATAGGTCATTACATTAATCCATGGGGCACTGCCCCTAATCACAAAGGTCCTGGGTCAGGCACAAATTACGTCAAGACACCCTCTCATGCAAGGTTTTGTTATTGTTTATACACGCGTGCCTTAAGACTGCAGTAAACTGTGGCAGTGAGTCACCACTAAATATCAACATACCTTAGCATAAATAACGAATACAGATAGTAAATTAATTGTACACTGAATACCAAAACAGTGAAATAAGTAAACATCTAACAAAGTGCATGTTATTTACAGCATACAATTTAACTTATAACATACATTAGATACACTGTGCTACGAACCGAACTACCAGAGTTTAATAGCCGGCCATGGATAACATAAGCGGCGAGTGAGATCCAAAACGATCTTGGCGCCCCCCCTCACCAAGCCTCAACTTAAAAAAAATAACTATTTTTCATTTTACCAGGTAAGGTCCACTGAGCTATATAGCTGTTTGTCAGAAGCGACCTGGCTATCACAATTTATAGCTGAAGTCAGTGGCGGCATATTATGTGGACATGTATTTCAGATAATACTCTAATCTAAAGGCATGTTTCTCTAATGTGGAGGGGAAAATCCGAAGGACCCGGAGAAAAATCCACGCTACCACGGGGAGAACTTCCACACTCCAAATATACAGGCGTCAGCGTTGGGATCGAACCCACGACTTCCTGCATACCAGGCGAGGTAGTTAATATCTCGCCACTGTATACATTATTTGGTAATAGTGTTGGCAGATGGTGCGGCATTGGCGTGCAATTATGTGCTATGACGAAGGCCCACTGCCCGAAACATCGCCTTTTATATTTTTTTCCTTTCAAGGACCAGTGTGATAAAGCACTGTTTGGTTAAACTAGCACATCCGTTGCCGATATGGCATGGGTGACGGGGGGATTATTATTGTTTACGCGAGACCTGGACATACCCAGCAGAAATAGTATTCTCCATCTAATTTTACTCACCGAAACAGTACCCAGCCTTAGCCGGTGGTGGAAAAATCCACTGTCATATGCCAAAAGATGCTTCCCAAAAAGGGATACGCAACACCAAACACAAAAAAAACATCTATGGGTTAATACGATAATAGCAAGATTGTTTTCACTCCAGTAACGTAGCGTAAACAAATCGGATTGATTTAACACGCAAACAATACTATCCATAAGAGGCTTGTTTTGGGTTAGATCACTTAAATGTGTCGGATAAACCGCCACCATCCGACACGGCCGATCAGGAAGGTTTGTCACGTAAACAAAACACGGCAATTCATTACTAGGACAGCACACCGGTGGTGTGTTGGAGAGTAAAACCCACATTTACAAGTGGTATTGGAGACGTCACGTCGTAACTCGGGTACCATTATCACGCCACTTCTGACAGAAACTTTAGTTTCAATTCCGTCTTGATTTGAAGCTTTCGTGACTGCAGGAATCCATACTCTTTGGTTCTTTCGGAGAGTTCACGACTCATATAAGCCAAGGTGTGATATCTAATACAGGCACAGTATTTGTATCAACCGCGCTGCTGGAAGAGGGCCTATCGACACTATGCGAGTCGTGGTGGTTATTTGACCACATTCCACCACGTTGGTGCTTTAAGACGGGGATAAACGTATACGTGGATTCACAGTTGCTTGTACACAGTAAAAGTAACACATTTGTATATAGTATTGTACTATCATGTAAAGCTGCACGAAATTATTACACCAGACGTTCCTTTGAATGTTTACAATCACACACGCGCGAGTGCAATACTGTACAATTTACTCCGATATATTTTCGATCGCCAACCCCCTTTGTTAAAACCACACGAGTCTTTTCAACACACTCAAAACCGGGTGAGAAAGGAGCTTCAAAAGGAACCCCCCCTCCCATTGCCTCGCTCCAGGATGCCACTTAGGGAGTCGTCTTGGCGGGCGGCGCCGCGAGGCAAGGACGGTCCGCCTCGAGGCTTCAATCTCTACCTAGGCCCAACCAGGTGGCGATGCGTTCGCGGTCCATACCCCCACCCCCCCAAAAAAAAAAACGTGCACAAACAAAAAAAACCTAACTTGTCTCGAGCTCGTTCATTGCAAGTTGTCGCTAAGTCGCCACTGTAATCGTTGCGAGACATCTGCGATTAAAGTCGCAGGCACTTACCAAGTCCATAGAGCGCCCAAGCTCATCCTTTAGATTCGCCATTTTGTCCGGCCGCGGGAGAGGCGGTGACGGGAAAGGGGGTGGAGCCTGTCGCTGTCAATCACGCAGCGCGCAGTAATCCCATTGGTCCGTCCGTTCAGTTGGGCGGTCACTTGCTTTGACGAAGGATCATTGCCCGAAACGTCGTTTGTTTACTGTACACTGTACTGTATATTATTCTATCCTTTTAAAAGAAGTGCGTTTTTTTTGGCTGTTTTGGGGTACCAACTTGCCAACGCAGGATCAAGCAGATAACACGTTCAATGTGACACATTTATGCTTAAGTACGTGCAAATGTAACTATTTAGAGTGCATGCAGGCAGTGGTTAAGGTTGAACTATTTATAAAGCCAAATCACGACGTTTCGGAGGCAACACAAGCTTCCGTCTTCAGGTGGAACCGTCACAGCACGATAGCTGTATCAAGTGAGAGAAATACCAAGAAAACAGTATTTGTATATATACTGGTTGAGGGTGGGAGGAGCCAAGGTAGGCCCTGAATATTATTGTTGTGAGGTTCGGTGCGGCTGAAACACGCTGTTAGGAATGGGCCTTTGTTGTGTAAACTAGGTTGCGGATGATGTAAAGGTGCGTGTAAAAGGGACTGAGCCTTTTTTTGTTACTAATTAAATTTTTTTACCTACGTGACTTACTGAAAAAACCTAAGAATATGAATCCTTGCAGTCACGAAAGCTTCAAATCTAGAATTATTTATTTTGTCAAGGCGCCCTTCCCCCCCCCCCTTCCAACCCAGCTTAAATATACGCTCCAAGTATGGTGCTGTTTCATTCAGACGCTGTCTTCACGACAGACCTGTTCTTCACCTGAGGACGGCTGCTTGCGTTCTGGCCGAAACGTCGTGAGAATTATTTTATTATGTTTTATTTTATTATTTCCATTCTACGTGACTTTACCGAAAGAACCTAAAACTATTAATCCTTGCATTCACGAAAGCTTCAAATGGAAATGTTTTTATAAAGCCATTACGCGTCGAAGCCGCGGGCTCATTGGTAGTAAATACAACAAGGGGCGGGGCGTGGGCGGAGCGTGGGAGGGTAGGGGCTGGGTGGGGGCGGGGCGTGGGCGGGGAGGGGAGGGGCTGGGTGGGGGCGGGGCGTGGGCGGGGAGGGGCTGGGTGGGGGCGGGGCTTTTGTGTTCCCGGTGCAGTGGGCGGCGCACGTGACAACAAACAAAGCGCGGGAAAAAAAGAGGGGGGGGGCCCGGCGCGCATGGCCGCCACGTGGCGCCACCGCGTGGCGGCGTCAACGTTTCGTGTCTCGTTCCTTTCTTTCCGGCGAGGTTTTGGTGAATTGTTTGGCGGCGGCGGCGCTTACGCGAGGCACACGCTCGTGTCACAATTTCGCGCGCGAGTCGCGCAATTAGTGAATGCATCACCAACAACAATAAAATCACATGAATGTACATTATTTTACACCCTATGGTGATATTATTTAGGATAGATGATCCGCTTGTGAACGTGATCCCTGGTGGTCTAGTGGTTAGGATTCGGCGCTCTCACCGCCGCGGCCCGGGTTCGATTCCCGGCCAGGGAACACTGTTTTTGGAAAATTTTAAGACATGACCATGTTTTCTCATTTGTTGTTTGCTACTATAGCCAACTAAAGTAGAATTTTTTTCTGGTATATTTCATAATTGTATTCTCATGTGCCACAATATTTAATTTGGTCTCTTGTATGTATCCTGTCTCATCCTGCGTGTAGTACTATCTTGTACGTAAAAGGTTGAGATACGGTGATTTGAACAAATGGTGGAACATCCAAAATAACTGGGTTAGGTTGTATCCTGACTTGCAAAGTAACGATAACAAACAACTAAATCATTCACTTTTATCCAGGACATACTAAGTGAGTTACATTCACCTTTTTAAAATAGGATCTTGCATTGGGATGTTCGATCGCATCTACTTGTTAGATTAAACTGGAGCAATGCCGTGGAAACTCACGATTTCGAGGGGTTAACATTTAAAAGTTCGCAGTCGTGGATTGCCATCCACACCCACTTGCTGTACTGCCATCTCCTGGCCAACCCCTAGCGATGCACATACGTGTGTGTGTGACCCACGCCTCCGAAGTTGCGGATTTATCGCGCGACACCCAACTGCAATAAATGACACGAGTAAAAAAAAAGATATGTACTTTAAAAGTTTCCTAAGGTCGAACAACCTCCGATCCCGAACTAACGAACAAGTTGGGTTTATCCATAATAAAAATTGTTGGGTTAGATCGGGTAAGTATAAATGTGTCGTTAAACCCGCCACCACCCGACACAGCCAATTAATCAGTAAGGTTTGTCACGTAAACAGAACAATTCGTTACTAGTACAGCACACCGGTGAGAAAATTCACAACATTTAGAACGAATTGGCACGTTCTGTTTACGTGAAAAACCTTACTAATCGGCTGTGTCGGGTGGTGGCGGGTTTAACGACACATTTATATTTATGCGATTTTAAAAAAAACTGTATTATGGATATTGGCCGCGAAAGCCTGCTGCGTGTTAAACTGAAGTTGAGTTTATCACGGTTATGAATACCGCACAGTACTGCATAGTAGACTCTCGATTATCCGCGTGCGGTTTATCCGCACACCTGAGATGTTGACACAAATTAATAGCTCGTGAATTTTCCCTGAAGCCCAAATTAATAATTCTTGGACATTTTTTAAATTACAAATCACACGTTGCTTAAACCGAACAAATATGTTGCTCCGGTTGATCCGAAATCCACGTGATCGTCCCTACACTACGGTGGTTGCATATGTTTACAACAGTGGGGCGAAGTTAGATTTTTATTGTCATAGCTTTGCTAACATCCACTTAGTGGACGAACGCTTCAGCGCTGACAAATGCGGTTTTTGGCAGAGATCCGCAGAATTTTTTTCGATTATCCGTTATTATCAATCATCCACGGCCGTCCTCCCCGTCATTTGCGCGGATAATCGAGACTTCCTGTACTTAGATTGGAGACTGGCCAAGCCTCTGGGGCTTGGGATGTGATGCGGCCAACAGGTGGCAGCACAGCGAAGGGTGGCGGGGGTGGTGTTAGCCCTGGCTTTTCGCGATCTTCCCGAAGGCAACACTTAATAATGGAAATGGCCACACAATCTAACGAAGAACCCTCCTGAAAAGTTGTTAAACTCGGTTAAATATTCCCGAGTAAAGGGCATTTTATTATTAAGGAGTTAGACGATTCCATTATCAGCCATGCACTGTCCACTGCTGGATAGCCGTTATCATCTCCTTGATACGAGCTGATTACATCGCTCCATCTCCATGTTGGTGGTACTCTTGGGCATGCATCCGTCATTTGGATGCCACTCCGTGGTTAATCTCGCCATCCGTCCCTAATAATGACATGCCCTGTACAAGACCACGTACTTCTCTGAGCAGTCAATAATGATGGCAAGTTAGATACAATAGCTATTGTCTTGTTTCCTGTTGCAACGTTCTGACCGACACCTACTGGACATCTGCGAAAGAGATTCATAGCTCAACGATTTTCTCCAGGATAAAGAAAGATTTTTTTCTGAAATAAATATTCTCTGCAAGAGCACAAATTATGTGGAAGAAGGCGAAGGGAAGGACAGATCAGGAGGTACGACATAAAACACTGGGTTTCCTTCAGGAAGTAGGATAAATAATTTAGGTTATTCGAGTCAAAAATCGTATAACTTTGACCATTTTCCAAAATATTGTGTTTCACTGGAGCAGACGCTACTGGTGCCGTGTGCTGTAATTTACGCGTTGTTTTCTTTATCCGGTAGCGTCCAAATTTTAACTGCGATTGAATGGAATTATTGACACGTGGCTTATTTATACTTGAATCTCATTCGAACTTCCTCCGAAATGCGTGTAATTCCGCAAAATATACACTGTACAAAACCCAGACGTGTTTTTCCTGTTTGTGAGCAGGATGGATTTTTTAAACCACATATTAATTCTCATCCTTCCTTTAAAACGTTTCTAGACAATCTTTATCAAATGCGAAAAAGTAATTTTGAGAGCAGCAACAACGCAGGAAGCACACAATCACGCATCTTACCTTGGCACCAATTATTAAACTCGACTCATATTTGCCAAGCAGTGGGAGGGCTTGGCAACTTGTCTAGCAGCAACATTAACTCAGACCGACCACCTAGGGTAAGGCACACACACTTCCATGACTACTACATAGGGAGACCTCACAGGGCTGCATGTGCAGGAGGGCATACTTCCTATATTGGGCTGTGGGGGGGGGCACATAAAACCAAGTGGGGGTACGCAGGGCCACATAGCAAAGCAGGCCACGCTGGCAGAGGCCACCTGGCTTGCATTATGGGCTCTTCTTATTCTCTGCAAAAACTCACCACCTCAAGCAGCCTGCGAAATGTGCTATTGCTGTTGGACCACATTTTACTCTCGTTTGACCCCAGCGGGCGCTTGGTTTCCGTTTATTTATGCCCCCAAGGTGGCCTGGCTTTGGTCACACGTGCCGCACATTTGTGGGCACGAGCGGACAATTGTACAGCTAATTAATGAAACGTCTTCATTCTTGGCTGCGTGAGAGCACAACGAGACACGATACATTGATTTATTGATATATCTAAAAGCCTCACAAATCCCGGTGAATGTCAATGGAGGTTGTTTACCGTGCTTCGTCAGGAGGGGTTGATGAAGGGTTGACCCAGGACAAGTTCATGCCCCATATCACCTCCCGTTGATGTTTAATGTGGCCAGGAAAATCTGGGCAAACATATCATATCTCCAGATGTCAAACACTAAGCAGGGTTAAGCTCAGCACTTTCATGGAAGACTGCCTGAGAATACCAGGTATTGTGGTGGTTGGCCTGCAACGTGACCGTAATGAAAATGTTAATCTATCTGTACGTAACTTTTAAAGATACCTCTCTAGTATGTGCGGCTTTTCTCCAGGTTCTTAACGTTCCTCACACAAGCCAAACACCCCATTCATGGCAATGTACAACATCCCAATACAGTATGAAAAATAAGAATAGGTTTTTACCCTTTCTGGCAATAAAACAGGTGTTAAGATGTTCAAACACCAAATAGAAACCTTTTGCAAGGAATCAAGTCTACATTAACCACACCAACTTGTGGTGAGCATGCTCTGATAAGATTCGCATTGTTTTTGAAACTGATTGGCCTACACCAGAGGCAGCCTTCTTTAGGGCCTAGTCTCACCAGTGTCAGACCAGAGAACACCAAAAGGCGAACTGTACAGTATTCTTATGTTTTCATAATTTTATACTGCCAAATAGGTCCCAATTTCTATCCCAATACAGGACTGTCCTGAAAAATATAACTGAGATTCCATCCTAAAGAAAATGCATTATTAGGTTATTTTACCGTATACATTACATGAGTATGTTATGAAAGTAACTGTTGTACATAGTGTAGTACTTTATGTACTTTATAGACATTTGTATCGAAGCTTCCGGACCTGTATGTGCAACCTTTGAACATTCTCCCATACACATTTCAAATGGGTTTCCTCTAGGCCCTGCTCCTTTCTACCACGTGCAAGCAATTTACAAATAATGGGCCAAACATCAGAACACAGCAACCCTTCTAAACATGGGTCTTGGCATTGCTCGGTATACCAATAGCAATAATGGTAATTTGCTCGTTACTATTTCCATTAAATATTGCGACTGGGCAAGGAATCGGGCTGGCATTAACCGTCTTGGGCATCGTCTCCTCTCTGGTTGGCTCCTACGACCGGTTGGCATTTGAGCCACGGTTCCTTTGATTCTGGAAAGAAAGAAAAAAATGGTATTAAATAAAATAAAATACATACTTTGTGTTTTTAGCACCGAACAAAGCTCAAAGCCCTGCAAGAGTCCATTCGGTGCTAAACTGTGCAGTTTATGTTTTGTGCGTTTGTGGCTGCCCTTTCCAGAATGAGCTCAGTCCGCTGCGTTTTAATCCCACGAGGGTGAAAAGGGAGTTTGGGTGGAGGCCAGGGAAAGGGCTTAGTTTGGAATTGATTCTTTTTGGCTGCCGCTGACTTGGTGCGTGTGTGTGTGAGAAAAAAAAGAATGAAGGCGGGGACACGGAGGGGAGTAGGGTTGTAAGTGTGTTGTGTAGCGAACGGGTGTATATAAGGGATTTGATCTCGTGACGGTCTGGCCTTGACTATACACAAATCCAGGCGGTGGCGCCCAGACGAAGGGAAGCCATCTGAGGGTTAATGCTCTCAGTGAAGGTAAGTCAACGTTGGATGCTGCCCACACACATTCTGCTCGACATTATAATCGTAAGATACGTCAGTGGGAAACGTTAGCAATTATTTACACTGTTGACTGTACCCGAGTTACGGTTTTGAGAAGATGAGTTTTAATCCTGGCTAGGATAATTTCAGTGCAAGATCATCCTCATCGATTTAAAGCTTTCGTGACTGCAGGGATTAATCTTCTTGGTTCTTTCAGTAAAGTCACATAGAAGGGAAATAATAAGATAATAAAAATAAAACATAATAAAATAATTTTCACGACGTTTCGGCCACAACGCAAGATGCTGTCTCCCCGACAGACCTGGTCTTCACCTGAGGACGGCTGCTTGCGTTGTGGCCGAAACGTGAAAATTATATTATTATGTTTTTTTTATTTTATTATTTCCCTTCTACGTGACTTTACCGAAAGAACCAAGAAGATCATCCTCATCATTCTAAGATCAGGAAACAATAAGTACCAATTGGTGGGGCCGCACCTCTTGGTGGTAAGCCAAGAGGGGAGTTGAGATGAAGACTTGTCCCCTCCACAGGAATGTGGATTTTCCACCACTGGCACGGCTCAGCGTTCATTTGAACATGGGAACACTTAGACCTTTTTTTCTACTGAATGTTTCTAAATATGTTCATTCTGTCACCAAATGTATAAATGTACAAAATATATATACTTCCACATGCAATAAAATTCCAAACCAAATGTTTTCCAGTTGCATTTGTTTAATCAGGCAAACTCTGGAACGACTTTCACTCTCAGCAGTAGGTGCGGCTTATTAAACAAGTATTATCGGGTTACCAAGATGCTGCAGGCAAGTTTAAGGTTTATAAGGTGCGTTTATAAAGTTGGCAAAAGGATTTCATTGCTTGGCTCGCTGTACTGTTGGTCTGCTTTGGAAATCGCATAAGCTCCCCCCATCATCTTCCTGTTACGGATGACATTTTTCAGTCTGGTTCTGTTGGAAAATATTTCACTTGGGGATTTCTATTTTTGTCATGAAGCAAATGGAGTAGCAAATATTGCAAAACTATCAATGCACGGGGAGGTTGTTGGTTCGCTCAAAGATCAGAGATGCTGAAATCCTGGGTTCGAATTGGGGCAGCTGCACATGATTACGTAGTGATTTGACGGTTTCAAGTTGGTCACCAATGATTGCACACACAAAAAAAGTCCGCACGAATAATACATTTGCTGTTGTACTTAATTTGGCTAAATTCCAGCTCTGAGAATTAAAAACATCGGCTTGACTGTCAGGCGACAAATCCTTTGTCTCTCCAGCGAGGCGGTTGGGAAAATGCTGCTGCCCAGTATGAGGCAACTTGAAAATATTTCATAAGTAGTTCTGTGAAATTATGTTCCACGGGCCATTCTGTTATACAGTATTTCCAAATTGATTAGTTTTCTCATGATACGATGCCTATCGCACTTGGCGGGGAAAGGCAATAAATAATATTAGATCAAGATCCAATTTTCATGATATTTTAATCATTATTTAAACAGTTAATTACGTGTTCCTGGTTATATCTACCAAGCAGTGGTGCAGTGGTTTGCATACTGAGTCATGAACACAGAAACTTGAGTTCCGTTTCTGGTCATGGTTAACATCAGTGGAGAGTAATATCTGAACTGTTCTTGAGTATGTCCTGACGGCAACCCGCACTAATCGGCATGGTGAAGCATAGTCAAACAACGCCTCGTAAGATAGAGCGGAGAGAGTCTTCATTCAGCAGTAAATAAATAAAATGATGTAAGTCGTGATTGGTTTATTATATTAAACAAAAAAAGTCACCCATGGTGGCTCATGACTGAAATCCGGCACCTTTGCAAGCAATAGTTAGTGGATGACACAGATACTGTATTCGTGGATTTCCCAAAGCTGCCCGGCTGTGACGTTCCCAGGAGATGACACGACAAACAAGCGGGTTTATGAACTAATTATATTGGTGACGCTGCATTAGCAGTGATGCAGGAGCGCCACTGCTCAATTATTGATGATCCATACGGACGGCTGAATGTTGTCCTCTGGCATGCGAGGTGAGTTTTCTCAGGGTCCTCTGGCTTCCTCCCACACAAAATAAAACAACCCCTAATTTAAACTTGAAATTGGCCAAAACATCTCAACGAGGCAAGATCCTCCTAAAATAATATTGTTAAGATTCAGTGGGGCTTTTATTGCTAAATAAGGTATTATCATCATCATCATCGAGGCATCATTCATGAATATTTTATGGTCATATAAAGCAGGGTATAAAGCTAGGACACTGTGACATATTTGGCATAAGTGATCTAGACCGTGGTTTTCCCAGAACACGTGTCTAGGTTGGCTGAACTTTTCATGATTACTGGGCAGAAGATTGGCCAACACCTTCACATTTTGGATGTAGGAGGAAGCTACAGTGGTTGAAGAAAGCCAACTCATACCAGGGGATTTCACACACAAAAATTACCATACACATTAATCAGCAACCTATTTGCTACTGTTATCTACTTGCAATCTCTGAGCCCAGAAGTTTGTGTGTATCGTTCACATGATGTTCTTTGCATGATCAATCAACACACTTGTATTACAGATGTGGTTACTTAGTGACAATGGAAAAACACACACGTTATAAATGAACAATTATGTAATTTATCACTTTAGGAAAGCCTCACTCCATTCGGCTAACGTTGGCATGTGGTTGGAGGTGTTCGACCAAAGATTAGCCCAGAATTCGCCCCAATGTTTCATGTTCACTGCGACTGAGTCTCAAGTATCTTTTCCACGACTGTCCTGGTACAATGGGGGTGGGTGATGTTTGGCCAAATCCATGAATGGGCATTTGCCTTTCACGTGGGAATAAACCAGAAAACTTGGGAGAAAATACACCACACATACGAAGGGGCAGCACGCAAGCTCCACACAGACAGATTCAATAATCCATTGCTGCACTGCCATCTCCTGGTCGCCTCACAGCACGAGCCTATAGCACCTGGTATTCCCAGGCAGTCTCCCACAATCCAAGTGTTAAATAACAGGGTATAGTTAATAAACGACCCTTTAAGTTGCATAGAAAAATGATCGTAAAACCCATTAATAACGGAAAATATAAACGCCAACAAAAAACATGTCAACATCAGTCCATCTGGTTCACTTTGAATGTGTACTGTATTGCATTTCGACTTCATTACCCCATAGCAACACAAAAACATAACACAGCCAGCGGTCACACGTGTTTGTAAAGTCGGGAGTGGCGGGGAGACATCTCCAAATGACGACATAAAAACACTGAGAAGAAACGTATAAAAAAATTATGCAACTGTAAAAATATGCACTCGTGTTATTGTGCGGGTGTGTATGGCAACGAGCGTTGGATCCGATTGGTTCACGTCCATTGACCACAACTTGCGTTTATCTTTATATTATAAACGCAACTCTTCCAACTTGTTGTTCCCCTCTCTCCCTGTATACAATTGTCTATGTTTAACGAGTAACGTGGTGGCGCTTTTAGGGTGGCAGTTTTGTGCCAGAAATTCGCCACGTTTTTAAAGCAAAACAATAACATTTTGACATGCCTTGGCAAAAAGTGTAACATTCTAAGAGCAATTAGCGTCAAAATAATGATTAAGATTGATAATCAGTGTGTTAAGGTGACTAATTGTGCTAAGTAATTAGGCACATTAACATATCTGTTAACCCATACGGTTTAACCCGTATTCTTGTACAGGGAAATTGAGTTTTCAGGTCTACACGGCGGACAGCCGTTTCAATACGGGCACAAAAATAATGTGTTTGTCTATTTGTTTGTGTTTCTCCCTTGTGATGGGACTTTGTAGGATGAACGTTGAGATTGATAAGGGGCACGGGGGTGACCAATAAGGTCTGAATTGGTCTGTAATGAGGTAGGCACCAATAAGGGGTTGACAGATATGCATTAATGGTATAAACAAAATGTGTTAATCATAAATTTCGATTTCAAGCTTTCGTGACTGCAGGGATTCATCTTCTTGGTTCTTTCGGTAAAGTCACGTAGAAGGGAAATAATAAAATAATAAAAATAAAACATAGACAGACAGCGTCTTTCCGACAGCCCTGTTCTTCACCTGAGGACGGCTGCTTGCGTTGTGGCCGAAACGTCGTGAGAATTTTATTTTATTATTTTGATGATAAATTGTTTATTATTTCATTATTTTCCTTCTACGTGACTTTAACGAAAGAACCAAGATGTGTAAATCATCACAGCGTGCACATCCGAATTTAACATTTGCTGTCATGCAGATGTGTCTCTAGCGACCCCCTGTGGCTCTAAAGCGCATTACAAACCCACAAAGTTCTAACTCCGCCACGTAAACCAACCAAGCGTTCGAAGTTAATAATTTGGTCATTTAAGGTACATTCGGTAAATTGTCAGCGCATTTGATGGCCTCAAGGCCACGGCGAAGGAAGACGCTGCTGTGTTTCACCGACGCGAATCTGCGGTGGTTTCACAGCAACGGAGGTTTTTTTTACATCATGGGACCTTCCCTTGCCGGTATCAAAATATAAGAATAGGTTTTCTACCCTTACTGGCAAGAGAACAGTTGTGTTAAGATGTTAAAATGATTAGCACGAGACTAAAAGAACATCAGAGATATATTAAATACTCACAAATACAACTGTCAGCAGTAGCAGAACACGCGTGCCAACAAGGACACTCAATTGATTTTGATGTTGAAGTTCTGTGCAAAACCAGCTACTACTGGCCAAGACTAATTAGAGAATCTATCGAAATTGAAATAAATAAATATTGTTTTAACCGTTCGGATAGCTACCGCCTTAGTGCTGCGTGGAAGCGAATACTCAAATCATAAATTGTTTAAATGCCTTTAAACAATGTTCACCTTTTGGCGTCCTCTGGTCTAACACTGTTTGAGACAAGGTTCTAAAGAAAGCGGTCTCTGGTGTGGACCAATCAGTTTCAAAGACAATGCCATATACTATCATAGAGCATGTTTTTTGTTTGCATGTTCACCACAAGTATAAGTGGTTAATGCAGACAGGATTCCTTGCAAAAAGTTTCAGTTTGGTGTTTTAACATCTTAACACCTGTTTTATTGCTAGAAAGGGTAACACCTATTCTTATATAACGGGGTTTTTGTTTTGTTTACACATTTTTCTCCAACGTTTATTATTCTGTCGGTGCTACTGCAAAGTGTTCCTGCAGCCAACAATAATGACAGCTAGTTGATAATCGATTATCCATCCGGCTGCTTCCAACATTATCCAAAGGCTGTGCCCAGTCCGGCTATCAGCACCCCGTGAGTGACAAATAAAAAGTGGCTACGCTTGATTTCAGTGTTAAATATTATATGCAGTACATTATACACTACATACAACTTAAACAATGAAAATACTGCACTATATTGTATACATCAACCCATGACGCAGTCTTCTAGATTAGAGTGGTAAGCACGATACTGCAACTTTTCTACAGTGATATTTTAAAAAAAATCTATTTGTATTTTCTTGGTTCTTTCGGTAAAGTCACGTAGAAGGAAATAATAAAATAGTAATAACAAAATAATTATATAATAAAAATAAAATACTTTTCTTATGTTTTATTTTTATTATATCCCTTCTACGTGACTTTACCGAAAGAACCAAGAAGATGAATCCCTGCAGTCACGAAAGCTTTAAATCGAAATCTATTTGTATGTTTATTTATTCAAATTTGACATAAAACACGAAAAAACCCGTAAAACAATACCCCAAAAACCTAATGTCATACGTAATTTAAAACACAAAAAACCCATACAACAATACCCAAAAACCTAATGTCATACGTATTTTAAATAACGACGTAGTGATTATCCGGCGTGTTTTAAAAAATCCGGCGCCCACCGAATAATCGGTGATCCACTGTTGACCACGTGCACCGCTTTTACACGTGGCCTCATCTTCCCCCTCCCCGTGCCGCACGTCTCGCCGGACCCACGCAGATGCATTCACTGGAGCTCCTTCTCCTCCTGTCCCTCGTCGCCTTCACCTCGCCGGAGGCCGCGGGTTCCCCGCAGTCTCCCGACGTCACCCGGATCTCGTCAACCCTCTGCAAGGCTCGCAAGATGCCCCCCGCGGGTGCGTGCGACAGCGAGATGCTCCTGTCCGGAGAGCTGGGCGGAGAAAACCTGCGAGCCGTCTCACCGAGCCTCCCCGGTCACTACTGGGAGGGCGAAGGCTGCCGTATCCTGTGCTTCTGCGGGGCTGGGGAGCTGATGTGCTGCCCCAGGTAAGGATGATTTAGATTCATACTCTTAATAATATAATTATTTTATTTCTATTATTACTTTTATTAATTTCATTTTTTACCTACGTGACTTTACCGAAAAAACTAAGAGTATGAATCCTTGCAGTCACGAAAGCTTCAAATCTAGGATGATTTAGATTGCGTACAAGTGGCGGAGGGGGTGGGGCTTGGGTTTCAGGTGTGCAGGCTGTGCAACTGCACCCGGAGGAGTCTCACTTTGATTCCACGTCACAGGTGACCGAGGAAGGGGGTGTGGTCTTGGTGGAGGTTTCCCGCCTTCAAAAGGCAGTACGTGGAGGCGTTCACCATTTTTTCGAAGGGCTCAAAGTACAGTGGTCACTCGGTTTACGATGCTATCGAGTCACGATATTCCGATTCATGATCCGCCTTCCATATGGTCCAATTGTTTCTATTAACGATACATGTTCGATTAACGATGCGTTTGCAATATCACGCTAATTTCGGCCAATCGGAGCGCTCCGAAGTGAACTCGGAAGACCTCAACCAACCAGCGACGTCCTTTTAATCGACCACGAATAAAATAGTTGAATTCGTTTTAGTTAATTAATCTACATAGTTGACTAATCCTCCCCGGCTGTAGATCTGTCAGGCAGCGATGGAGAGTAATGGTGTAATCGCTAGTACCGGCCTTGATGACCTCCTGACCTCGTGCCACCATCCAGCATTAAAATTAATTCCACTCCATACGACTCTCCAACGCAGTGACCAGCACTTGCGTAATCGATTGTTTGGGAGATGAGGTTGGTGGATCATGCAAGGATCCATTATATGAATGAGACTCCGACACAGTTGAAGGCAGAACAAGTAGGCGGGTGACTTATATGTACAAATGTTTTGAATTGTATCCTTTCACAAGTGTGCGTTTTCCCAGCGTACTTTGGTATTCTCTCAAACACAAACCACTCATTCGACAAACATGTTGCAGGACTTTTCTGACATAGAGCCTCGAGGCTCAGTGAAGCTGTCTTGGCAAACAAAACTTGTTTCTGTATATGTATTGGAATAACAATGACAATCATTGGGCCATCGGGCATCATTGGCCAAATATTAATCGGATGGGGTGGTGAGGTGACCAGCTGGGTCAGAGGTCAGAACTCTGAGCCGGCATCAGAGTGAGGTGCTGGACTCGATTCCAGGCAGCTTCCTGTAATCAAATCAGGTTCTTAAGTGCAGTGAGTGGATGGTATAAGCCTGGTCACCAATGACTGCACAAAAAAATACCAACACATTACATTTGGTTCTGCGCTTAATTCGCCAAAAAAAATCCAGCTCGGAGAATTAACAAAATAAGTGGATTGTCTTGCCATGCAACGGATCTCACTCTCCTCTGCAGGGCACGTACGGAGTGCTGCCCTCTGTGCGTGGATTAGGTGTCACTTGAAGGGATCTCAGAAGTAGCTGTGATATCCACTTCTGTGGGCCATTCTCCAACACAGACTGCAGTGTTTTGCGCGAGGTCCGATTGGATATTTCGTGTCATGACGTGATGTCAAGTGCACAATCGGGTTAATACTGGCGAATAAATTATGGAAAAAATTGCATGGGGTGGTAACCGGTATCTGGATGCCCCTAATTATTGTAATTTAATAATTGCTACCATCCTACCCGTAGGGAGGTGTTCTTCGATCCGACGGTGCTACCTTACATCCCGTGCGACACCCCCATCAAAACCAAAGATTGAAACTCAGAGGATGGATGCTGGGCAAGCCGCAGTCCAACTTCAAGCAGCATTGACTCATTCACCAAACTGCACCAGTCACTCATCAAGTAAGTTTACTCGACTTCCTTAGAAACTCATTAACTCATATAGGAATTCACTCGATCGACAAGCAACTCACTTAATTTCTTGATATATTCACTGCACCAGTCACTCAACAGTTGAATTAGCATACTAAGCAACTCAGGCAGGAACTCACTCAACAATAAACTCACTTCATTAAGTGAACAGATCACTCAGCAAGCCAATTAACTTGCTTCGCAACTCACCCCATACACTCATTCACTTAACTAATTTATCAACTCACTCATTCAAATAATCTGCTCAATACTTCACATCACCGATTTAGCAACTCATTTGTGAACTTACTCACCACTCGATTTCCATTCATCGAGCATCTCACAAAATGCCTCATCAACAGACGGAGCAACTCGCTGATTTTTATGGACTCCCTCAGTCCACTTCATCTCACTATTCTGGAAGAGGAAGGTTTATGTCTATTACATTCATCTTGCTATTGATTTGAGGCAATGACTAGATTAATTCCCGCTGAATTAAAGCAGCGGCACATTTTAGACTAATTCCAGTCAAATATAAACGGCACAGGTGACAAGTTGTCAATTAAAGATGATTAAGGGAGACAATATTACCTTCGGTTGGGCAGGTACAATTAATTTGTGGCATTAATGTAACGCTTATAATATAATTAAGGTTAGGTACCGGTTGTAATATATTATCACCGAGTAGCACAGAAAACAAGACATTGTTTAAACTATAACTTTGGTTCACAATTAGTGTTTTCATTAGAATAACTTATTCCAATATATATTTTTAAGAAAAGGATGGATAAAAAAACATATACCTCCTTAAATGTTTTTTTCCCAGCCAAAGACAATCACAAATACGTTCATCTTTTGTTTTTCAAAGAGGTATAAAAATAATGGAAACTTTTTTTTAATCCATGTAGGTGGAGGAATGTTTAATCAGAATCTGTTTTTAAACTGATACTCGATTTCTTGCTCAATTCGAAACCCAGGACGATGGCTAACTCTCTGCCGAAGCTTTAATCCTCCCGAGTCCAAAACATTCTGGGTTATCACGCAGGTCCCATCGATCCTGTCATTCGTAACAGATTCAACCAAGCACAGGTGGTGGTGCCGCCTTATGTATGGGCTTATTAATCACAACATACCTTTGCGTGACATAGTAGCGTTGCTTCAGTGTGCCTAACAAGATGTCTAACAAATAGCATGGAATTCATCAGCTGTTAAAAACAGGTGCGCGTTTCACAATCCACGCAATGTTTTTGTTTGCTAGTTTACCTTCAATCCTTTGCATATTCGTTTACCGTACATTAACTGCAGTGACAATATTGGTATGTAACGTAAGTTGCACTCTGTGATTTAGTTTGTGTGTAGTTTGTTGTCCTTTCCCTGCACCTACGATTAGCACTGTTGGCTACGTACGGTGCGAAAGAAGTTCAACATACAAACATATACGATACGTTAAGAGATCGAGAGGAGATGGATACAGTGGGATTCCTTTACCCAGCGGTGGGAAGTGAAAGGCTAAGACAGCACTCTGTAATGCAACGTATTAAAACATTTGTAAGCTCCATTGTGTTGCGTTTACATTTCTTTAGATCTATATCGATTTCAAGTTCTGTCATTTTTTTCTGATGTTGACCACGCCGCCCCCGCTGCACATGGCTTTTATTTGTCGGCTGAGTTGATCAGGGGAGAAGGCTTGCTCTGTGTTCAAACACCGTTTGCAAATGATTTTAATAATTGGTCAGAAATTCAACCCCAGGTCACCAGAATCAAAGTGCAGTCTGAACTACGTACACACCGATGCCATCCCATTGTTTGTTTTATTCAAATCAAAGCACATCACTCACTCCTCTCATCTGCAATGTGCACAGCTGCCTCACTGCAGATTATTTTTTGTTATTCCAATTCCTCCCAGAGCTCAGCTTTTATCCATCTTTCGAACTTCAAATAACTTTATTGATTTCAAAACATGTAATCTACTCTCACGTACTCTTCTTACTCGAGCCATGTTATTGGA
Source organism: Lampetra fluviatilis (assembly GCF_964198595.1). NCBI lineage: Eukaryota > Metazoa > Chordata > Hyperoartia > Petromyzontiformes > Petromyzontidae > Lampetra > Lampetra fluviatilis. The sequence goes on from NC_136293.1 coordinate 8,755,669, forward strand.
CATTTTACTTTAATAAAATACATACATGAAAGCGATTTAAAACTTGTCTTTATTTTGTAGTTGGGAAGCAAATGTACACGTCATTTTTTTTCAATAAAAGCTTTGGTGAACACGTAAAAAAAAAAAATCTGTGGTTAAGTGACGACTCTCGATGGCTCTGCAAACGTGATGCAGGCCAACGAGCGGTCAAGGCGCAAACCGCAAATTAAATATGGGTCAAATGCACGTAACGTTCATATAAAGCTCGACACTTACACTTTACATCTGCGAAAGTTTTTTTTTCCTATTTACCTTGCTTTTTCTTACTAAATTAATTTATTACATTTTCTCTTTCATCACGTAAAAAAAAGTAAAAAAAATTCATGTCGCTTTTTTTTTATAACCCAAAACTTCAATTACATTTGTATCCAGTAAAGGCTTTCAGTTTGGTAGTTAAAAACCACACGAAACCTGCCGACCTCTTCATCTCCAGTGCTTGTGTTTTTGGTGGACGGACAGAAAAACGTACGGCTCGGACCGCCCACCTGTTATTTCCGTCCGCCAACAATAGCACCCAGAAACACAGCAAAACGCATCCTGGCAGTTGCGTGTTGTCTTCAGCCTTCGCACGCGACAAACGGTGTGGAAGATTTTCGGTGACGCCGAGATACACCATAAAATGCCACCACACCGCTGGAACATGGAATTTCTACCACTTGACTAAATAAACGAGCTTTTAAAATGAGATGACCACCCCCCAATGGTCAAAAGAGCAGGGAGGGGGGTGGGGTCATTAACAGGCCCGAAAAAAAGCCACATCCTTTTAAACCGGGCATAAAAAACAGGAAATGTTTAAAATGTTAAAAGAGTATGACATTACTCAGTCAGATGCCTTGTGATTGGTGGAAAAAGGAGTTTGCTCATTAAGCCCGTGTGTACGCAGGTTCTCTCGTGTCAGTGTCTTGACTAGTTCTCACGCAAAGATGCATTTTTCGGAACTCGCCAATCGGCAAGCTTCACGAGCAAATGCGATCAATCCTACGGCACAATACACGTTAAGCTCCCCAATCTTACTTTGTTGGGAGCCAAACGCAGACTTTGCGGGGATTCGTTTGTTTGCTGCCAGGATGCATTTTTCCAAGGCCTTCACTGGGGGTCGGCATGAATTTATTTTCGCACCTCTGAATGTGGCCAACGCTGACAACCGTTGGTGCCAGATTGCCAGAAGGGACGCCTAGAAGCGCCAAGTGCCGAGTAGGAAAGCGCTCAACTCGGACCGGCGAGTCAACAACGTGCCAGGGCCAATCGCAACGAAGGCATCCTCGTGCCTCAGCGTCTTTGCCGACTGCACGCCGAGTGCAAGAGATTGGAGAGACTTCAAAAATAACAACCACGTTTCGTCAACCCGCTGACGGCGTAAGGTGTCTTACGTTCACAAAAAAAGACGGATCAATGGGATACGATGGGAGCAGCAAACTCGGCACATGAGAGATTCTGTACATGGCCTCAACATGCACTATGTTCAGCCAAGTCCCTGATCGCCCCCCACCCCAACCTCCAAGAAAAAAATGACCTCCCCATTAATTGGCGATCTCAGTACGAGCACTGGCCACACTTAATGGCGTTGCCAACGCCATGCGTGTGGCATTGGTGGAGGTTGACTCCACGTTCACGGAGCAACAAGCGGGAACCCACGTGCGTGACCTCCGCACTCGTGGCACTCGCGACCCCCGTGGTGTGAAGTAAGGGAATGGAAGGAGAGTACACACAGGGCCGCGTGTTTCCGTGCGGTCGGTCGGGCGTGTGCGCGAGGCTCAGTGTACGTGCGTGTGGGCGATGCGGATTCGGGGTTCGGGTGGGACTACCCTTCGATGGGGGCGGAGAGAGGGGTTGACCTCTATCCGGTGACCGTTTCCGGCTTCTGGTCCAGCTTGCTCTTGTTGTTCTTGACCATATAAATGAAGTAGGTGAGCGTGTCCTTCTCGCTCACGGGTATGGTCCGGAAGTGGCGGCTGATTGTCTGCAACATAGCAAACGCAAGTCGGCGCCGTCAACTCGATCATTTACGCAGCGGTAGTGAAGCCCAACTCTCAATAATATGAATCGTGACATAATTGTTAAGTAAAAATTATTATTTTCTTAAAACAGAAAAGCATCACGGTTTCATGACAAAGTGTGTTATTTTTCAGAAGGGTTCTGCTGCAGACGTTTGGCCAATTTCTTATATCAGTATTTTAAACAGACAGGATGACACCAAAGTGTTCACATAAAACCCAGGACTGCCTGCAAGAAGGAGAACACTGAAAATGCTACGCAGGTAGGTCAACAACCAACTTGCTGTGCTGTCTTCTGCATGCAAACTCTTCAGGGCAGACGAGTGACATGCGCACATTCTCTCTCTGAGATCTACCAAAGCCCCTTCAATTCGATGGATTACAGCCACGCGGTGACACCAACTACACCCGGCTAAATTCGGTGCCTTGTGAGTCTTTATTTTAATCTTCAACATCCCATCTGTTGAACAGCACGCTCGAGCCATAAACATCACCGCCACCCTTTGCTGGAAAAGGCGTCACGTTTTCTTTGCCGCATAAGGCAGAGACGTAGCCTATTTATCCGTCCCCTGGTAAGACCAACCCCGCCCGGCTGCCTCCATCTGCCCTTCAGCACGGATGTGCGATCTCATTACCGCTCAACGTGTGCACGTTGCTAATGCGTATCAAGTCCCCCGCTCGCTTGAACGATGACGGGCCACGTCTGGAAAACCGGGCGAGACCGGCTTGCAAAAATGACGTATTGTCTTCATCAACACCGAGCGGCTCACGCTCAATTCAAAGCCGTGTAATTTTTTTTTAAACAAAGAGGGAAAGATTTTGCATACAATAAACACTACTACACTGTATAAAAATGCATTTTACACGGACTTCTGTCCTCCTCTCCCAGCCTTTGATTCCCCGGTGGAATGGTACACAAAATAGCGCGACTGGATTACGCATCAAAGACTGCAGAATGGCACAGCCAATAATGTTTAAAGCCGCAAATTGTACGCCCATGTGCACATGCCGCAACAATAAATGGAGAATACCCGCCAATGGTGATCCCGACTCGCCGAAGGAGGACCTAATAACGCATGACAATGAGCTTGTGGGCGCGCACGCACACAATTGTATGCGTCCGCAAGCAGCACTGCCCACTTCCATCCATCACGGGCACGGGAGAGTAAAGCCGCAGCCTCCGCTTCCTCCCGCAACCGCCAGAATCTGTCACAGCAACCTGCAAATCCCTTGAAATCCGTTGGCTAACCCGCCCCTGCCCATCCTCCGTGTGCCACTCGTGTGCATCCATTACCTAATTCCTTCACAATACACCGACGCCTCCTTTGAAACTGCTTTTTATCCTCTCTCGCCGTTGCCCGCACGCCGATTGATATTTTCTCGCCCGCAGCAACGGATTGCAACGAAGCTGGTGCCATATTACCCCAGTTTACGTGGCGTTGTTCCAGAATGAGAATTAAGGTGGTGTCTCTTGTGCACAGCGCTCACCCAGTATGACACTGCATCTCCCCCATTGTGCCTTTTTTGTTTCTCTATGCGAACGAGACAGCTTGCCAGAAATACGGAGGCACTCTGCCCTCTCTGCTAGAAAAAAAAACTTATGGTAACTGTTACTATGAATCCTGCTCAGATTGTGCGAAACGGCTGTAAAAACCCTAAACGTGTATCGTGTCCCCTTTAGGAAGCAGTGACCCCATTCACGCCGCCTTGTCTGGTCATGACCCGACACTCCATTGCACACATCCCCTCAGCTAAAGCTGCACCCAGCTTTAGCCGAGATGGGTGCCGTGTAGTTGCAGTCTGTGTATGCGGACAGCGTTGTTGCGCCCGGTATGAATTTTGTTGCACGAGTGTGGATGTGCGAGTGCACCTAGTGCATACTGAGGAGCGGTGGCGCAGCAGTTAGCGTACTGCACGACGGAAACAGCAATCGGAGTTCGATTCTCGCTCACGGTCAACACCAGTGACGATTATCTGAACTGGTCCTAGGCTCCCCGAGGTCAACCTCAGCCTCAAATGAGAACCTGGTGCGGTGTTTAAACATCGCCACTAGGGAGACATAGGCGGGCATGCGTGGTGCTGGCCACCTACACCCTCATGTGCCCTGCCGGCCTTGATATACGCTTGCTAAGATTACTTTCCCCAAAAGTATGTTAGCTATACAGCGGACCTTTGCCATTGCACCTAGCCCAGCACAAACACTGTGGTGACATCACTGCGAAATGCAGCAGCTGCTGCTGCTGCTGTTGTTGTATGCATGTGGGGAGCAGTGTCACATTGGTTTGTGTGTTGCACTTTAACCGAGATGACCTGGGTTTGATCCTCATCCAAGGAAAAACACCCGAGGCAATGAATGAGCATCTGAACCTGTCATAGGCCTCACATAGGTCAACCGAAAACCTGGGTGCAAGGTGCAAAATATCAGGAATGGGGGGGTGGGAGACAAAAATGGCCAAGCAAGATGTGGACCTCGTCAACCATCTTGCTTGCAGCGCCGGACGTTAAGAGATGCCCGTTTACAGCACTTGTCTCTACACAAAAAGGTACGGGGGGTGTGCCAGCCCTGATATTTCTTGCTCATGCCATTTCCTGGAGAAAGGGGCTTCCCAGGAGAGGGAGCTCCCGAGGACCCTTCTCTACCACGCTGGCCAGATGTCTTGGAAGCGTCAACACCCACACACACACACACACCTTAATCATCCCAGCGCGCGTGACCTGCTTATCGACTAATTGTGGTGAACCCATTAATGCTGCTGGGTGGGCAGAGGTGGGGAGATTAAAAAAATGAATTCACATTGTTCCAGCTGCTGTGGGGGAGAGTTAAACAGCGCCCTCGATATTACACCATAGCAGCAGTCTGTGGCTATATACTACTGCATATGGATAAATGGGGGATCATTGTGTATACATCTTCAGCTTGTACAGTCAATAACTGTATAGAGGCATAAAAGGTGATCTGCAGTGTATGTGTGTATAGAGGGGTACTGGGTGATGAATAGTGTGTTTAGAGAGGTACTAGGTGATGAGCAGCGTGTGTATAGATGGGTAATGTGTTGCCAAGTTCTGCGTACTTGCCGAGTGCGTAGAAAAACGGATGGTTCTTGTGCATGCTACATGTGTGTGCGTGTTTGTATAGGGGAATTTCTGGTTCCTCTGTAGTCTATTGTGGATCCCGTGTGTCCGGCGGGTGCCAAGAGCTGCTGCTGATTCCAGTGTACTCAACGTGCGTAGTGCCTCACCTCCGCCAGCTGTGCCTTGTTGAGGCCTGGCCTTGTCTGCAGTTTGTAGTGCCGCTTGTACCGCCTCAGAGTGTTCACCTGAAGCTGAAACAAATCCACCTGGCACAGACACGAGGCACACACATCATTCAATATGCCATCAATAGGACTGTACACACTCGTGATTGACCAATTGCTCAGGAGCTCACATCATGCCATTACTAAACAAAGTAAAAAAACAGGATTAAAATTTGGTTTGTTAACTTAATTCAGCGTATTTCATTTCCGGTAATTAAAACTGTCGGTTTTATTTGCATCACACGTGCTGTGCCCGGAGAGTTGATAAAGAAGCAAACTTCAGTAGTTGTAAAATCAACTTTTGTGGCCAGTATCTAATCGTTCCAAGTTAAATCTTGTCTCATTACAGAAAACTGCAACAGCACAACTACAATATAACAACTGATTAAACACAGAATAATGCATATTCTTGGGTCTTTCGGTAAAGTCACGTAGATAGGTTCAAAGAAAATACCTTTTGCCCCCTCACGCGCATGATGTTTAAGAGGAATCAACTGCAACTCTGAAACGTGACATTTCATCAAATTGCAGGTGGATGGGGAGATGGGGTTTGGACCCCTCGGAATGCAAGTAATGCTGTGCATACCCACCCCCTAACAAACTTAGCATTTGTCACAGTGCTCTCCACAACTGAAAAAAAAGTTGGTTGGAAGGCACAAAACAGTGTGCCATCAGATGAAAAAAAATGAGGCACTTCGAAGGAAGGCATCTTGAAAAAAAAAACAACCAAGTGAAAGCCACAAAAAAAAAACTAAGAGCACAGTGAAAAACAAGAAGTAAAACCAGGATCCCAGCAACACCATATTATTTTGCATTAACTCTAACTCTTATTAATTGCAACTTTAATCATGTCGTTTGTTGCCGTATGCTTGGCAAACTGGGCCTCAGGGTCTGCGTTCAGCAACTGTGACATCATGCTATCACAAGCTCATAATACATTCGAAAAAAGTTGGGCTGGCCTCCTGCCTGGATTCCTGTCTGCCTGGCTGATGCGCAAATGCGTTTGTGCGGCAGTGACATCACCGTGTGGACGCCACCCGCATCCCACAGCGCTGCGCTGGGTTCGTGCGTAGCTTTGACACCACGCCTCCCTCCCTTACCCACCATCCACCCCGGTCATGGATCCCGCGCACAATTGCACAGGCAGTGCTAGTTTATATATATGTAAAAAAACAATCCACATGAAGGAGAATGATTCATGAAGTCAGCTGCCTACTCAGTGTAACCGGTCCGCCCTATCCCTCTCCTTCCGTGATCGTTACGAGGGGACAGGCCGGTTAACAAGTAAAAACAACAACATTAGTTGATGAGTTCAGAGGTGATGAGTGGATACTCTGCGTTGTGTTCTGCCCTCCTGATAATCGGATGACTCCACCACCAAGGGACACCAGAGGGTTGTGTAACTGCAGCTCTTTATTTCAAAGTGTTCTTCTGAGGAGCATTTGTGCATCTGTAATTATGATCAGATGCACACCAATCAACCCCAATTCACACCACCCCACTGCTCAACCCCCGTACTGTAGTGTCCACCCGAATCTGAATAGGTGCCCTGTACCCTGAATTGATTACGCTACTGGTGGGCGTAGCCTACAGTGCACTCACGTGACTGTGGGTCCAATCACAATTATACTTGTGGTTCAATTTCGATTTAAAGCTTTCGTAACTGCAGGGATTCATCTTCTTGGTTCTTTCAAATGAGATTCAGACGCTGTCTTTCCAACAGCCCTGTTCTTCACCCGAGGACGGCTGCTTGCGTTGTGGCCGAAACGTCGTGAGAATTGTATTTTATTATGTTTAATTTTTATAATTTTATTATTTCCCTTCTACGTGACTTTACCAAAAGAACCAAGAAGATACTTGTGGTTCATTTACATTAAGCCCATACCGGCTACATCAGCATGGTAACGATTATTCTTGACAAAAATACGATGATTAGTCACAATTCATGGTTGCCATATGACTCAAGAAATGAATAATCGTTTTGGCTCATTTTCACCATTTTGTTTGTGTTGTGCATTGCTTTATCTAGCTCGTGTGTACGTTAGTCTTTTCTCCATTAATCTAAATATTAAATTACCATATATGTTGGGCATTTTACATTGTACTAATTGTAAATGTATTCTTTCACACGTGATTCAATGCATGCAATGTGAATGTAATAATGTAATTTTAATTGACGACTCGATGCATTATTACATGCCCACTGTCTACCCTCCAACCACAGAGCACAGCAGAGACGGGTAAATAAAATCACAAAATCCATCACCATTGAGATTAATGCTACATTTTAGGAGCAAAAAACATAGCAAGCTAAAATGTATTGCTGCTATGTATGTTTCTCTTCTTGGTTCTTTCGGTAAAGTCACGTAGAAGGGAAATAATAAAATAATAACAATTTTACATAATAATATAATAACATACTAACTTTACCGAAAGAACCAAGAAGATGAATCCCTGCAGTCACGAAAGCTTTAAATCGAAAAATGTATGTTTCTGTTATGAGGCAGCGAGTTTTTATTTTATTTAAATTCGGGTTGTGCACCACTGATAACGATTCCTTTATAAGTCTATACTGGTGGCGCACAATGCTTTCTAGCCACTTTGGAGGGCAAGGGTTGGTGACTCGTGTAGAGATTGGTGGAAACTCCCAAAGCCGATGGGTTGCACAGTGCCCAGAAGGCAGTACGCACCAATTGGTAACATTATCTCCTCAGTATGCACGAGTTTTTGCTGGTTACTCTGAAGCCTCGCGAACACTTGGATGAAAGACTGCCTGAGAATACCAGGTGTTGTAGGCTTGAGCTGCAAGGCGACAGTAAAACAATGTACTCTCGAGCCTATCCAGTAGGTGCGTGGTTTTTTGTGTACTCCGGTTTCCTCCCGCACGAAGCAAAAGACTCCTTTAAATAAGGTACTGGCCAAACATCACAATGCAGTTCTGATTAAGGGAGTCAACGATCACGGAGGCTTCCCCACATAAAAAGATTACACTATCCTCATTGGTAACATTAAATGGTAAAAAATTAGCTGTGCTGCACGAAAGTATAAGCCCCCACCTTGCCTCCCATACGATCCTCCCCGGTCTCCCCCAGGAACAAGTTCTTTCACTTCCTACCGCCCTGGTGACTAAACACAACTACAACACCACTCCCCGCCGTGGATCACCGCCTCTGCTCACCTCGGGTGACTCCAGATCATGGTCGGGCGAGTCTCCTCCTTCGTCATCACTGCCTTTGCGCTTCCTCTTGTTGCGCACGCTCTGGATGAAGTTCTTGTGGAAGTCGCAGATGTACAAGTGCCGCACCTTGTCCAGCAAGGCAAAAAAGGTGAAAAAATATAAGAACGTGAAATGAATTGGTTATGGGGGCACTCATCGCTCGCGAGTTATTGTGCGTCATTGCCGAATGTGGTTGCCGTTTTTGGTAACGTTTCAGCACCTGAAGGCATTGGTAGAAAAATTCTATTATAATTATTCATGCTCGTTACCTACGATTAACACCGTTGGCTACATGCGGTACAAATAAAGTTCAAAATACATACGCATAAATGTCTCACTGAGGCTTGTGAGTCTTTTCATCATCATCATCATCCTGCCAAGTTTTCGCAGGAGAGGGCAATGATTGCTACGTATATTCCAATTACATAATTGGTGGGTTATTGTTCAAATTGGATATCGACTAAATGTGTTACGGAATTTCACAAACGCTCAGCAACAAAAACAGGCAGGGCAAGAACAACTGGGACTGAACGCCATTAATCTCTGGCATACAACAACTACCATCACTGCAAGATAGAAGAGCATATTTAAGAGACATGAAGCTATGAGTGACGACCTTCCCCGGCTTCTGCAACCGGTCACGGACATTAACGAAGCACACAAGCGGTCGGAATGAGAGCTCTTAAAACAACCTCTCATGGCACAACACAAATACAAAGATCAACCGTATAGCATTGACAGACTGTTGGGACAAGTGCTATTAGCGAGCACCTATGAAGGCCAACAAGGGACTCGAGGGGGGGGGGGTGGTTGGCCAGCACCAAGCCCGACCGTCTTTGTCTCCCCAGTGCTGATGTTTACACAATACACCAGGTACTCCACATATGTAAGTCTGAGTCGACCTACGGGAGGTCCAGAACCGATTCAGATATTCATCACCGATGTTGGCCGTGGTGTGGGAATCGGACTGGGGAGCGGGAGGGGTCGCCGGGTTCGTAGCGCAGGGCGCTAACCGCTGCGCGACCGCTCCTCACACGACACGTCCTGAAGTGACTGTGACCCATCCGGTTTGGCAAAGCCGGAGAACGAAAATAAATCTGTAAACATGAAAAAAACATGCACGATGGGACGCTCTGCATGCAATGCACGGGAGTACAGTACAAAGACAAAGATCCGCCATATAGCCTTAACAGACTGTTGGGGCAAGTGCTGTTGGCGAGCACCTATGAAGCCCGGAACGGCACACGAGGGTGTGGGTGGCCAGCACCACGCCCGGCCGCCTTTGTCTCCCTAGTGGCGATGTTTACACATCACACCAGGTACTCACTTGAGGCTGAGTCGACCTAGGGGAGGCCCAGGACCGGTTCAGATAATCTCGTCACTGGTGTTGGTGGCCCTGAGCAGGAATGGAACTCTGGTCGCCGGGTTCGTAGCACAGCGCGCTAACCGCTCCACGACAGCTGGAAACCTACTAAAGCCATGCACCATGGCAGCCCTGCATGCAAAGGCGTGCAAAGACAAAGATCCCCCGCATAGCCTTAACAGACTGTTGGGGCAAGTGCTGTTAGCGAGTACAATAGCATCTATGAAGGCCGGCATGACACACGTGGGTGGCCAGCATCACGCCCGGCCGCCTTTGTCTCCCGAGCGGCGATGTTTACAGGACACACACACACGTGCACCACCGCAACACTCTGTCCTGACCGCATTGCAACTGGGCTGTGCTTCTGCAGCATCAGCAGCAGGGTCATGACACGGTCGGGTACACAATGGCTGAGGCTCAGGCACTCGGGTAAAAAGAAGGCACGCGAACTTGATCTCGGGTTACCATGGTGGGCCCAGCAGGAATGTAACCGCCCACAGTTTTTTGGTGGCGAGGCCTGCCTGCCTTGCCTGCCCTCTTCTAAAAAAAAAGAAGAAACTGCCTACTACTACTACACACACCCCATCCCCCGGTATGGGCCCTTCCTACCCTTTGGCGAGCACACTCACACACAGAGCCGGCGATTGTGCTTCGTGGCGCCATTCGCTCGCTGTAAAGTAGAAAAAATGCGTAGCCTGGTGTGCGGGGTATTCTTTTTTGTTCGCCTGCCCTTTGTTAAAACTTTTTGTTGTTGCTGATGCTGTTACGATGGATTTTCTCGTCATTTTGCAGATTTCATTTTCGTTAGAAAGTGAGTTGAGTTCCACTGCAAACGGGGGCCCCGGCATTCAACGCAGTACACAAAGCAGCGGTAATGGAACATGATTTGAGCTTTGAAGCGCAAGCCGTTGCATTTTTAGGCAAAGCACAAATCGGTGGACGGGGGCAGATAGATGCTGGACGGGCAGCAGAATACACGGGCACAGGCAGCTGAGATTAATGCAGGAACTAAGGTTCCCATTACCACTAACAGCGTCAACTAAGTGCCCTATTTTTGTTTATTGGCTGGGCTTTAGGAGCACAACGTGAAATGGGTAATCTTTTATATTGGCAACAGCATCGATGTTTTACGGCAAGGAGCTCGATCGCAGTCTGTTAATGCCAGAATATTTTCTACTGTACATACTTAGCTTGATACCAGTTATTATTTTGATGACTAAAACTACATGTGTACGCTCTAAAGTCCTATTATAAATAGCCCTGACAATAGCAGTCCAGTTTGATCAGCTTATTATGAAGAGCAAATGGATTTGTAAAAACCAATAGAATAATAAAGCCCACATTTAATAGCTGATACACACGAAACAACATCCGAGGAGATGGAGTGATGAAATAAACTCGTGTGCAGGTGCTAGGTGGAGTATATAGCTGCTCGCTAACAGCAATTGCCACAACATCTGTTAAGGCTATAGGGTGGATGATCTTTGTCTTTCTATCACAGCATTGAGATGATGGTTGCTTACGGAAGCCTTCATCCAGCAGTAATGATGGAGAATTAAATGCAGTCCACAAATAAAGTCTGACTGTATGACAGACAATATCCCAAGAAGCACTGGCTTGCGATGTCTGGGTTGGTGGGGATGGTACAAAAGGCATGGCCAGCTCAAGCACGAACCTTGCTGATGTGCAAGACTCCCACCTCCTGGGCAAAGAGGTGATGCCTATACCAGTTCGCAAGTCAAATCTTTTTTTCCCAAAAGCTTCCAGCGTTCTCCACTAACGTGCATGGTTTTTTTTCTTTCTCCAGGCACTCAGAATTCTAATGTCGGAATCTCAATCCCTAAAAAGTATATTTTAAAACGATATATCACTTTGCCTTGAACAACAATACCGCCACACGATGACTGACATTTCTTTCTGTGCAAATCCACCCAGCGGGCAAGCCAGTCGCAACCACAGGGCGGTTGGTTGTGCTTGTAAAAGCCCTTTTGACAATTGCTGCCACATCAGCTCTTTTTTTCGAGTTCCTTTAACCTCGATCAATCGAATAAAAGTATGAACTCTTATCTGTTACACCTTCACCTGTGCAGTTTTGTTGCTGGCTGCTTGGCATTTTGGGGGGGAGGTTGCCTTTAGGCCTGTGCTCGGCAAGTGATAACAAAAAAATCCACTGCTGGATGAGGGCCGGCCCCATGCCATTTAGGTCGTGGGTGTTATCTGACCATATTTCACACCATGCTGGTTCATGTGGGTGGCGTGAAAGCAGAGAGCACAGAAGTGGTGAGGGAGATATTGCAAAGACACTAACGACCAAGGATATTAAACATCACGCTTGCGTTATTATTTATATTATAATCATAACTTATTCACCCAGGAATACATGACTGACCACGTACGGTGCGAAAGAAGTTCAACACACCGTACATACGTTGCACGTTTCTAGCTAATGGGAAGAAACCGAACAACACGGAGCAAACCCATGCAGAACAGGAGAAAAACATACAAAAATACGCCGTGCGAGTCAGGAGTTAAACCCAGGTAATTCCTGTTCCGAAGCGCAAGCGGTGATTACTGCACCACCCCTGCAACATCTAACGATGGCAGCCCCCCTGGGTTGCACGACACTAGCGGGGGAAGTGTAGACTACCAGCCAAGTTGTTGTGCTGCAACGCGGCCCCATTGTGTAAGAGACGGGGCAGACACAGTGAGAGTGTTCTCTTTCTGGCTGTAAGTGCAGTAACCTGTACGGTGAGACAATCGGAGCACTGCACGGCTGACAGGCAGTTGCCGAGAGGACCAAGAACGTAGCAGAGACCGAAGCAAGGCCGTGTTCGACAGAAAAGGTGATGTCAAAAGCGAATTCGGTATGCACACAGTGCAGCAGACGGTGCATGCAATATTCCATGCACGGCTATCATGCAATGCACCGACAGAGATTAAGACCAACCTGCAATACACAACACAGCCTGTGCACACAAAACATCTGCAGTCTACTACAAGGACTTAAAATGGCACGCACGGCTACAATACTGGAAACACAGCAATTATACAAAAGGCCAAATGAAATGCAATGCAGACGATCTACAACATTGTCAGATTTAAAAAAGAATTTATAATAAACGGCCCTTTGTTAATCCACTGCTGGATGAAAGCCTCCCGATGTCAAACATGTAATGGAGGGGGGTGTTTGACCGACCATACTTCACCACACTGGTCAGTGTAGGTTGGTGAAGCGGGGGGGGGGGGGTCCATGAATTATACATACACAGCACGGGGTGGCCTTAATCCGTGAGCATAAATGCACAATAATTTAACCAGATAGTAAAGCAGTTAACCAGCGGAACGTTCATTTGGCTATACTCTAAAATACTTTCAACATTAAACGACACAATGGTACTATCCCGATGAAGATACAGGTGCCCCCAATACGTCCCTGCTGAAGTGATAATGAATCTTAGTGGGCCCTCATATGAGTTAAATAAAAGGATGCCGATTTGTTTTCATATTCATTACTAGTTCACAAAGCCTATCTTCCCCAGGCAAACGTTTTCAATAAATAAAATACTTAACCTGATATGATTGTTTACAATTTCGATCTACGATCGGACACAACTACTCCAAAAATTAATATTTTTCCGCAAAAAACACAAAAATTGTTGACGACTTGATGCAACTTATTATGTTTAAAGACGTCCCCAACCGAAAAATTCTCAATTTAAAGATTCCGTTCTTTTTTATTAGAAAGAACAAACATTAACCAACTTAACACTGAGGGGAAGATCCTATCTTTTAACGTTTTCGAATAATTAAGATTTGAACATCATAAAATGCGTATTTTTTCATTCAAAACCTGCTTGATTCCGAAATATCTCCAAAACAATAAAAGATAGAATAGTTCGTGGTTTATGGGGTACTTAAAATCGAGATTTGAGGGCCTTAAAATGAAAAATCTCGGATTTTCAGATGTTTCCTGTTCTTTGGGTCCTAAAAGCTACCCAAGTACCAAATTTCAGCTTTATACTTTGTCCGGAAGTACCCCAGATGGGTTGAGGAATACATCCAGATTAAGGTCTCTATTTAAAGATATGCAAAATCGTTGCACCTGAACACAACTGTTTTTGATTAACCATATAGTCAATGAATTGAATGCGGTGATTAAACTATAGTATGCCGCTTTTTATATCAAAGTACGCCGTTATTCAGTTTAGAAATATTTTAAACAAATATTTTTTATAATAGGTTTTTCCCCTTTTTGTCTGCATTAACCACAATGCTTGTGGTCAGAATGCTAACAAAAAACGTACTCTGATAATAAATGCATTGTCCTTGAAACTGATTGGTTCACACCAGAGGAAGCTTTCTTTGAGCCTCGTCTCAAACGGTGTTAGAGCAGAGGACGCCAAAAGGTGAACAGCACAAAGACAATGCATCAAAAGGCAAGGGAGGTCCCATGATGTAGCTGCTTTTTTATTTATTTTTGCACCTCAGAATAACTGTGGATCTTTGATAAGACTTTTCATCTATCATTTTACAATTTAAAGTAGTTGGTCAATTTTATAGCGTGATGTACAATTTTACATCCTCGTATTGTAAGCTAATCTTGCAATATTTTCCAAGGAATTTTAAAAGTTTAATACATCCTTATATATTGCTCATTCCTCTACACCATCCCAATTGTTTGTTTTTACTTTTTGCTCTCCATCCAGATGTCTCTTGCAGCAGAGCCTTGTGTTCACAATGCTCCCACCTATTCATTGCGCATCCTATGAAGGAATTATTCCCTTATGGACTTAGGATGAACAGAATGATTTAATAAAGGATGAATGTTCTGTACATTTGTTATTGAAGGTAGGGACCCAATGAGATTGTTACTGTTTAAGTGGGAGACTTGCGATAAGTGGTGGCCTGATTTATTGACCAACAAATTGTAAGGCAAATGACCAGAGTGGTTTATTGAATGGCTCAATTATTTTAAGGAATGCTTAATTCACGGAATAACTGGACTATGGAATGACTAATTAATTAAATAATGTCGCGACAGATTGACTGCTATATGCAATTACTGAATTAATTATAGATTGAATGATTTGTGGAATAGTTGATAGGATTCAGTTAGAAAACGCCTGATATATGGCATGTCTCATGGCTTGACTGATTTGTGCAATAGCTGACGAATTTGACTCGCCGAGATATTATGGCCCACACGACCCATGGCACTGATTGAACCAACTGAATGAATTAATCTCACACGTGCGCACACACACACAAGCACACAAAGGCCCCAAGATATTCTGTCTCGCTGCCCGCCTTTGCACGTACAAGACTTACGCTGCGGTCAATGTCCAGCTTGAGCTTCTTCTGCGAGATGCTCTTCTGGATCCTCTTGCTGAAGCTCGCGTTGCCCGCCGGTCGCCCGCACCGCTCTCCGTCGTCGATGAGGCAACATGTCTGGCCCAAAGGCCCGTCGCGGCTGTCCTCCTCCGTGCTGAAGCCGTTCATCGCCCTACGGCCTCGCGTGTCCACCCGCGGCTCGCCGCCTGCGGAGTCCCGTTCAGTCCAGCTGAAGTTCCCGTCCGTCGTCCTGTTCACATCGTTCAACTTTTTATTATACGCACCAACCTGCACCGCATACCTCTCAGGTCCATATGGCATAAAGCCGTTTCAATAAGGGCAAACAAATTTTTTTGTCTATTTGTGTTTCTCCCTTGTGATGGGATTTGTAGGATTAATGTTGAGATTTATAAGGGCACGGGGTGACCAATAAGGTCTGTACTGGTCTCTAATAAGGTAGGGCATTGAGGGGTTGACAGGTATGGAATGGTGAGTGTAGTGGTGAGTGTACTATTGGTGAGTGTACTAGTGGTGAGTGTACTATTGGTGAGTGTACTATTGGTGAGTGCAGTGGTGAGTGTAGTGGTGAGTGTAGTGGTGAGTGTACTAGTGGTGAGTGTACTATTGGTGAGTGTACTAGTGGTGAGTGTACTATTGGTGAGTGTACTATTGGTGAGTGCAGTGGTGAGTGTAGTGGTGAGTGTAGTGGTGAGTGTACTAGTGGTGAGTGTACTATTGGTGAGTGTACTAGTGGTGAGTGCAGTGGTGAGTGTAGTGGTGAGTGTAGTGGTGAGTGTAGTAGTGGTGAGTGTACTATTGGTGAGTGTACTAGTGGTGAGTGTACTAGTGGTGAGTGTACTAGTGGTGAGTGTACTATTGGTGAGTGTACTAGTGGTGAGTGTACTATTGGTGAGTGTACTATTGGTGAGTGTACTATTGGTGAGTGCAGTGGTGAGTGTAGTGGTGAGTGCAGTGGTGAGTGTAGTGGTGAGTGTACTATTGGTGAGCGTACTAGTGGTGAGTGTACTAGTGGTGGTTGTCTACTTGTTTGTATTTCTCCTTTGTGATGGGACTTTGTAGGAAAAACATTGAGATTTATAAAAGGCACGGGATGACCAATAAGGTCTGAATTAGTCTCTAATAAGGTAGGGCACTGATAATGGGTTGACAGGTATGTACCGTAGTACCTCTCTGCTCGCGTGTTTGTTCACCTGCATGATTCACCTAACACGTCCACGTGTTTGTTCTCAACTCTTCTCCCCCCCATACCTCTTTTACCTTCATGCCCACCCCGATGTGCCTACCCACCTGTACACGAGTGCAACTCTTTGTCCTGCCCTCTCCCCCCTGGTCTCTACGTCCACGTGCATCTTCGAGCCGGTCTACCACCTACCCCACCACCTCCACCCGTCAGTCCACAAAAATCGCTCTCGCCCTACCTACCTACTGTGGTGTCATCTTGTCCAGTCGCCCACTAATGCATGTCCCCACCTGCCCCACACAGCCCGGCACCCCCCCCCCCCTATCTCGACAGCAGCAGCCGATATAAACTCGGGACTAATTCGCTCTAGATTTGAAGCTTTCGTGACTGCAAGGATTCATACTCTTAGGTCTTTTTCGGTAAAGTCACGTAGGTAAAAATCAGCAAATAATAAAATAATAGAAAGAATAATATTATTTTATGTCAATTATTTATTTTATTTACTTATTTTTTTTCCTACGTGGCTTTACCGAAGTAAATAAAAAAAATAGAAGTAATAGTATTTTATTATTTATATTATTTTCTTATTTTTTACCTACGTGCTTTACCGAAGTAAAAAAATAATAATATAATTTTATTTCTATTATTATTTCTATTATTTTATTACTTACTTATTTTTACCTACGTGCTTTACCGAAGTAAATAATACAATTTACAAATTTGTTTCCCTATTATTATTTCTATTATTTACTTATTTTTACCTACGTGACTTTATCGAAAAAACCTAGGAGTACTAATTCGTCTACTTACCTACCCCGCTAGACTCAAGGTTGCTTCTCAAAGCACGTGGCACGCAGCAGCCCTCCCTCTAGGACCACCCGGTAGATGTTAGACAGCTGACGACTGTTTCACGACAATCAATGCTGTGCTTTTACTAAGTTAGTAGCTTTCAGTCACCACACTTTTCTCCTAGATTATCTTTGTACCTTGACGTCTGAAGCTCTGTAAGGTTCGACGTTGCACTACGATTGTTGTTGTTGCAGCCTGCAAAGTGTCTTGCTTGTGCTTGCTATATCACATCCACGTTTGCCTTCCGGGCTACAGCTTTCAAATCGCCTCTTACTACTCTACGGACCCGTCGCTTTGTTGGCTGTCGCCTGCAGATGTTGTGTTTGCTGTTCGTGTCGCTTACCGACCACAACAGCAGCAGCAGTCAATCCGCCGTCGTCGTCGCTTGCTCCTCGGCTGTCTCCGTTCGTCCTTCTTCTGCTTCTTTTCTCGTAAGACCACCAATGGCGAGTCCGGTCGACTGCTGTGTTCGTCGCCTCGCAAGTCGTCCTCTCTTCTCGAACACCTCGTTAGCTTCTTTCACTCGCCCCGTCCGTCGCCTGCTGTGTAAATGACGACCGCCGCTTTGCAGCCTGCTGCTGCTGATTGCTGCTGCTGTTGTAGCTGCTGTTGTAGCTGCTGTTGTAGCTTGCTTGGTAGCTGCTGCTGCTGCTTCTTCTTCCAATCTCCCGCTGCCCCCCTGGTCACCACCTGCCGACACCGCCTCCCGGCTCTCGCTCCACAGCCTTTTAAAAAGCGCGACCACCCCGACCACCACCCCGACTCTTCCCTCCGTGTGCACTCTGATGCCAGGCGGTGCTGTCTGTACCACTGCTGCTGTTTGTACACTGCTGTTGTCTGTATGCTGATGTCTATATCACTGCTGTCTGTATCACTGCTGCTGCTGCTGTCTGCTGCTGCTGCTGCAAACTACCCCCCCACCACCCCCTGCTGCGTGCTGTGTACTGTACCGTGTCGCACACGCCGCGGTACAGTAGCGACACGACTGTCTCTCTCCCTACACACACAGCCACGCGCTTTGTTCCGTTTGCACAGCCACCACCATCAACACCGACACCACCACCACCCCCAAGCCCCCCCTCGCCCTTTCCGCTTCCACCCCACCAAGTAAAATTAATAGCAGCGGTGCAATAAAAGAACGGGCCGACTGCGCCGACGAGGAAAACCAAGGGGGGTGAGGATGAGCCAACAACGATGTGGTTGTTAATAGCTCTTGTTGTAAAGGGCTGCTACTAACTACAGCCTGCTGCTGCTGCTGCTACTAACTACAGCCTACTGCTGCTACTGCTGCTACATGTGTCAGCGCATTCAACATGGCAGCGAGGGCCACGCCGGCTTCCTACCTCCTCCGCCCTCCTTAAAGCCACCACCACCCCAACTACTAATAACTATAACAGCGGGACTACCAATTACAATACTACGGAGGTTTAACCCCGCCCGCCACCAAATAGCTGCAGAAGAAATGAACACGACAGCAAATCCCCACCACCATCAACGCCACAGCTCCCACGTTGACGGGTTGCCAGAAGTTGCACCCGCGGTGAAGTCGAGCCAACTACAACACAACAACAATGTTGCTCCTACCAACATCAACGTAATGACTCCCCACCCCTAGACTAACTACAGCACTCTCGATTCGGTCCGGCTGCTGCTGCTACCGCTAAAGAGAGGCGGGTGACTACCCAAAGCATCACCGCCGTGGAGAGGTGGGCACGAAACGCCGGCGTCTTGTTTGGATGTTAAAAGCCAAACCCACGAGACCCCCCGCCCCGCCCCTTACACCCCCCTACACCCCTCCCCTCCCTACACCCCATTTCCCCCTCCACCCCTCCCCTCCACACACCCCACTTCCCCCTCCACACACCCCACTCCCCCCTTCATCCCTCCCCTCCCTACACCCCATTCCCCCCTCCACCCCTCCCCTCCATGCACCCCACTCCCCGCTCCACCCCTCCCCTCCCTACACCCCAATTCCCCCTCCACCCCTCCCCTCCATACACCCCACTCCCCCCTCCACCCCTCCCCTCCCTACACTCCTCCCCTCCATGCACTCCACTGCCCCCTCCACCCCTCCCCTCCATACACCCCACTCCCCCCTCCACCCCTCCCCTCCCTACACTCCTCCCCTCCATACACCCCACTCCCCCCTCCACCCCTCCATACACCCCACTCCCCCCTCCACCCCTCCCCTCCATACACCCCTCCTACTCACCAACCCCAAACGCCACTCGGGCCCGTCACGCGTCGAGGCGGGGCCTCACGGGAAGTGGGCGGGGCCTCGTGGGAAGTGGGCGGGGCCTCGCGGGGAAGTGGGCGGGGTCTCGTATGAAGTGGGCGGGGCGTATTGATGCGAGCGAAGATACGGGGCGTGATTGTTATCCAAATTTGAGATGCAAGGTTTAGCAAATAATAATTAATTAATTGGTCAGAATATTGTATTTATACTGGAGGAATCCGATGGGCTATTAGGCTGTTTTCCCACAGATGTTCAGTCGGGGCGGGTCAGAACGTTAACAGCAACGAACAATACAAAAATACGATAGGGAGTGCAAAGTACACACAGGAAAGGTAAACAAATCACCCAAACGCATACAAATTAAATTAAACCATCCCCGTCCTAACCAGACAAAGCCCACTGAGGTATTAACGTATGGGTTCCTGCAGTCACGAAAGCTTCAAATCAATATATGAACGTATTGTTCAAAAGTGACCTGGCCACAAATGATAGCTAAAAAAAATAAAACCCGTTATCAGGAATAATTCATATGGAATTTTTTTTACATTAACAAAATTCAATGAATTCGTCAGTTATCAAGGTTTTATTTGTTATTTGTGTGTATTACAGTGCACTCACTCTCCCAACTCTTTCCTCAATAATTGTGGCCTTAAAGTAAAACAAAATATATACTGTAACATGCGACGTTTCAGGTAATGGCCCTTGATAATAGCTCATGACGTTGCGCTTGTCTGCACCACTGCCAAAGCAACATCAACACATATGTGCTATGAAAAAGGGCCAATGTCTGAAACGTCGTCCGTTTTTATTTCCCCCCCGTGTTGTTTATAAGACCTTCGTTATCTGTGCCCTCTGTTCACTAGCCAATCAGAACACGAAGAGAGGGGGGAGGGCGGTGCTTAATTAAAAGAAGGCGGGGCTAATATCCAACCCCCCGCCGCCCCCCCCCCTTGCGTGACGCGCGCTTGGCCCCGCCCACCCGGCGCGAGGCGAAGGGTGCGCGTTGGAAACGCGCAAAGAGGGAGGGGGGGAGGGGAAGCGCGCGGCGAAGCCCACCCGGGCGTCCATTGGCTGACCGTCGATGACGTCACCAGGGCGACGGCCAATCGGATTTGAATTTGGACGCGCCAACTCGAGAGTGCGGAATGGGGGGCCCAATTTCCCCCACGGTCTCGTCGCCTGCGGGGGCCGGAATCGGCGGCACGCGCCTCCGCAGGCGTCGCACTCGCAGCCGGCGATGCGCCGAAGCTCGAGGCGATTGCCGTTTCCTCGGTGCAAAGCGAAATACGTGGTGCATGTGACCAACCGGGGCATATATTCTGCACGAAAGTCGGCCCAGCGGCGTTAATCGGCGCCCCATAAATAATCTCGCATGACACATCCCTAGCCCTGAGCGCGGAGCACGCAATAAGCGCCCCACTATAGCGCGCCTCGCACAACGTATAAGCACTACTACGGTGTCAATGGGGGCTCTACGGCTTAAAAGCGAATCTCCCGCGCTTTTCTCTCAGCGCCGCATAAATTAGCGCTCGACCAATCGGGTGCCGTCTTTATGCGTTTGGACGGGGAACCTCTGGCCAATCAGGAGGCGCCTCTCATTGGCGCGCGCTGACGCCAGCCAATAGAAATCGCCGTCTCATCGCCCCCTCAGCCTCCCATTCTCCAGCGTTACGGCGAGGTGCACAGTGGAGAGGCAGCGAGCGAGCGCACGTAAGTTACGGATATTCGCCGTCGGTCGCCAGCGTTTCGTCGCCAATTGAATTCCCGTCGAGTTTCCCTCGGGGCCGTTGTGGTGCGCGATATGGGCGCGTTTTTAGACGCGTGCCCGAGCCGTGAGCACAATTTTTGTGACTCAGTTTGTGCGAGGCGGATCTACATATAATGGCCGACAGTGCTTAAGCTTCTCGGCAGTGTTCGCGAATGGGCGCAACTTTGAGTGCCGTGCGTTTGCGTATTTTTTGGCTCTGAATCGCCACGTTTTCTGCGTCATTCGTCTCGGGAGAGTGGCTTTTCTCTCAAATGTAACGCCATATCGGCCGCGCGATGGTTTTTTGTTATATTTTTAATGCGAAATCGCCTCAGCCGAGTCTGCCTCCCCCGCGCGCCTCCTCCCCTCAGCCACCCCAACTTACCCCGCCTCCCCTCCTCGAAACCCTTCCCATCGCTCCTCACCCTGGCGTCCGCGCCACCCTAGCAAGTTTAAATACAAATTAACGGATAAAGACTAAAAAGTACGATATGTTAATATATAACCAAGATGGCAAATTTTTTGTTGTAAATAAATATACAATTCACTCCGGACGGCAAATGGTGCCATTTTGCGCGGAGGTGTAGTTTTTGTTGTTGTATCGCCCATCATCCGCCTTTACTGCACGACTTCTTATCGCCTTTACTCTTCTCCATAGATGCCGCGTTACTCATTGACGTTGGCGCGCGCTCGGCCTCGCGCAACCGCCCCCCCCCTTACCCCCCCCCCACTGCGATGGGCGCGCGAGCTTCGCGCGGGAAAAAAATCGCGCGCGCTACTGCCGCTGTTGCCTACCGCCTCGCGACATCACCCCCCCCCCTCCGACACCCCCCCCATCACCCTCCCCAACATCACCCCCTATCGCCCCCCCCCCCGACATCACTCAACCCCCCCCGACATCACTCGCCCCCCCCCGACATCACTCACCCCCCCCCCGACATCACTCGCCCCCCCCCCCCCCGACATCACCCCCCCTCCACATCACCCCCCCTACCCCTTCCAGTCGCCTTCCTCACTAAATCCCCCTTCAACCGCCTCGCGACCAAATCGCCCCCACCCCCTCACCCCCCGTGTATCGCTATGGGGGCGCGCGAGTCGCGCGGGAAAAAAAAGACCGCGCGCGTCGCTCGCGAGGCGAACGTTGGGCGCGAGACCGCGGGGGGTTCAGTGGGGAGGGGGGATTGAGGGGAGGGGCATGGGGGGGATTGAGGTGTTTTCGTTAAGAGCTGCCGCGTTTATCTCTCGCCGCGTGTAAAGCTACAAAAATTGTTCAGATTTAAAACAAAAAAATTGCGTTAAAACGTTCACTTTAGGTAATTTGAGGAAATAGATGACAAGTTTAGTATTTTGTGTGGTTTATTTTAATCCCCACACCCCCATTCTTACCCCCGCGTTCGCGCGGGTTGATATTTCCTCACGAAAGGCGATTGCGTAATTTTTTCACTGCTCATATTTCAAAGCGTGTGTGCGTGTTAAGAAACCCCACACACACACATCGTGCTTTAATAACACGACGGTGGGCGGCCGAGCGTATTTGCGGGTCGCCATTAGCGCTCGTGTTGGCGATGTCCACACGCACCGAGAGGCTGTGGTGGTAGTGTTGGTGGTTACCGCCAACAAAAACCTCTTTAAACTTTAGCGAGCCGGGATTTATTAACGTCGCTAGAATGTTGGTGGCGGTGGTAAATAGAGAACGATAAGAAGGGGGTTGTATAAGAGGGCGATGATGGTGGTGTTGGAGGCAGCTCGCAAACTCGGGCCAGGGGCAATGGCGGAAGGCGCGGCCGCGTAAAATGGCACCGAGGAGGAGGTGGGAGGGGGAGGGCTCTTGTAGCCGATTTAACGTTACGACTCCCAGCCAACACCACCAACCAACACCACACCTACATCTACTACACATTTCGCCTTGATGCCTTTGTTTTCGTGCTTGAGAAAGAATACACGCGCCGACAATGAGCGGTAAAGGAGAGGGGGGGGGTGGTGGCTTAGAAGGCAGTTTCGCGAAATGGCGTCCCAGGTTTATTTTTTGTTTAATTTTTTTGTTTAATTCGAGGGTTTTTGTTGAGGGAAAGGTTTGTTATTTTTTTTAGAATAGTCAAGTTGGCATCGGGATATTTATATGCCGCTGTTTTTCATAAACATTTTTATATTGGTGTATTTAAAATAATGTTTATATGGAGCTTTTGTGAAAATCTGAATGAAAGTTCTCCCTCAGAAAATATGAAAAATTGTATCTACTTAATTTTTTTGCAAAAATACACTTCCTTCCAATTATATAGCCCTCCAAAAAACCTCTACCCCCCCACAGTTCTCGTAAAAAATCTACAAATATACCAAAACTATCAAATTGATTAACCTACCACATCTGAAATGTTGGTAATCCCTGCAAATTTGACGCAATGCCCGCCCGATTAATTAGCATCCTGCAAACGAGTTCTTTATGTAGAAAAGCCAGCAAATGCCCACGCATGTTTGCGGATAAACCACGTGGGTTTCAGGTGGTGCCGTTGCGCAGAATTGCTTAGTGACGTAACCACACACCAGCCAGCAAAACTCTAATAACGTATTATCCAACATTTTTATGCATTAGTCAACGCTGTTTGAGCAGCAAAGATTGTGCTCTATCCTGTACTCGGTCATTAAGCTCATGTAATATTGTTTCTGTAGTAATTGTAGTGTTAATGAAGTCACGTGATATAAGTATTAGCGAACAATTGTAAAAGCTTTGTTACATTTTAAATTATACATTTCCAGAGAAGAGGTACCAAATTGGTTTTATATGTTCCAAGTTGGATAGTTTTTACACAGCACCCAGCTCTGTTAAAGCTACAAATGATGTGAGCTATTAAACATCTAACGTCTGTTTGTACCACTACCCTGCGATGGCAGTAGTGTCAAGGAAATAAGAAGAATCTTGAGCAGCAAGTGTCGGTGACAGCGGCCAACAAGAACCAACCATGGGTAAGGGAGATCCGAAGAAGCCCAAGGGCAAGATGTCGTCATACGCCTACTTCGTGCAGACGTGCCGCGAGGAGCACAAGAAGAAGAACCCAGAGGCGTCGGTCAACTTTGCCGAGTTCTCCAAGAAGTGCTCCGAGCGGTGGAAGGTGAGCGACCGTGGCAATAATTAAGTCTCGCACTGTTTTTGGGACTGGTTTAACTGACATGTCAAAGGGTGAAATTGTTGTGGTTTTATTCAAGGAATACAATTTTTTTTTTGTCATACAGACGATGTCGGAGAAGGAGAAGACTCGCTTTGAGGACATGGCGAAGGTGGACAAGGTGCGGTATGACCGAGAGATGAAGACGTACGTGCCTCCCAAGGGCGAGAGGGGCAGCAGGAAAAAGAAGGACCCCAATGCCCCCAAGAGACCCCCGTGAGAATCTCATCGCACGCCAGTTATAAATAACAGCCCTGTTAATTGGGCCTGATGTAGTAGGGTGTTATTATCAGTGTTGAGAATAAAAAAACACATTTATTTTATTGCACTGTTGAAACTGCTTTGTTGCAATAATTTTATGTTTTCTGTGTGCTTTGTATCCATTATTTTGCCTGTCATGTTATACATTTTTTTTCTGTTGCTGTTGTGTTGGCCCGTGCTTTTCCCCGCAGGCTCTCACGCAGCGAGAGTCGCTCCCTCACACTGTTTGCGTGCTTCTCCGCGTGCGGCGAATGCTGCTCCTGCGCGTGCGTGCGTCTCTAGGTCGGCTTTCTTCATCTACTGCGCTGAGTACCGCTCCAAGGTGCGCGCCGAAAATCCCGGTCTCACCATTGGCTCCATTGCCAAGAAACTGGGTGAGATGTGGAACAACGCTCCTGCTGACGAAAAGTCGATCTACGAGCGCAAGACAGCCAAGCTGAAGGAGAAGTACGACAAGGTGAGTGCAACAGGAGAGGCTGCTTTCTCATCTTTCCTCGTGTTGGGTAATTTGGAAACTTGTAGTGTTCACTTGGACAAGGTTGCATGGTTTTACCTCTGTGTGTTTACAGGACATGGCTTCGTACAGGTCAAAGGGCAAGGTCGAGACCAGCAAGGTTGCCTCGAAACCGGCCAGCAAGCAGAGGGATGATGACGACGATGAAGATGATGATGAGGAAGATGACGAGGATGAGGATGAAGACGATGATGATGATGACGAATAGGAGTGCTAGCAGGAGTGTAAATGGAAGTATGGTGGGCTTACTTCACGGTTTGGCTGGTTTCGCTAACGTTAGTTTCCTCTCACTTTGTTTGAAACTGGTTAGCTGTCTGGTTGGAAAGGTGTTTTGAAATTTTAATATTGAAAATCTACGGATACCATACATGAATAGAAACTCTGTGTACGGATTGTCCGCATTAATAAAATCGTTAACACCCACGGGTGGTTCATAAAACCAAAATTGGAGTGTGCAAAAACATTCCCATGCAGACCTCATTGAAGTTACGATGGTGACACAGGGAATTGTGAAGTAAGCTAGCTGTAAAGAAAACAAGATAATACTTCAAATAAATACACTCTTGTACTTACTAAACTTTAGTTCGGGGTTTTTGTGTAAGGGATGCCATGGTTACTGCAGCCACAGTTTGACGAGCACTGAATTTAGTGAGCATACCTGATGACATATTTTTTGCTGAGCTTGTGCGTATTATATGCTTAAGGCAATAATGGCTAGATAATTTGGAAACTGCAGGTTTGTGGCAACAGTAATAGATGAAAACCTGTCAATTTTGGCATCTTTAGTAGCGTGTTGTTGCCGAGTGAAATTTTTGCTAGCGATTCAAGGATGTGGCAAATGAGCAGATGCTTTTCAGCTATAAATGGATCAATGTACACTGTGTTGTAAGTTACTGCTTCATGTACAGGCTTTCTCTTCCCTTTAAGCATTTATGTTTAAAGTGGAAAGTGAAAACATTTCATTTGGCGCTTCATTGTTGCTTGCCTTTTCTAGTTCAGGCTTTTTTTTTGTACAAAAAATAATTGCAGTCGTAAAAAAACTGCCAAATGATTATTCTAGTACATTAATACAGTACTCGTGAGCTGCATGTTTTATTGTGCTTTTTGTTCTGTATTTGATTTACTAATAAACATTTTAGTGACTTTGCTGTTAATGTTTATACTTTGAAAAAGTGTCTCGGTGGTGGAAGTAGAAAGACAAACATGACTCAAAGGAGCTTGCATTGAGTTGCTCAGTCTTGGTGTATTCTGCCTTTGGAATAAACTGACCATACTCTGAGAAATTGGTTTACATCAAGGTTTAATGAAGAAAATGACCTTATGCATCTTAGAATTTTTCATGAAAATTGTAAACACTTGGCCGCAATGCCAGTATATATCCATATGAGCCATAACACATTTTAAAAGGTGTTTATTAAAACAAATCCATATTAAATTGAGAATCTCGTCTGGATGATCTCAACATTTATACGTGGACATTATGGAAGTGCAGTTTCAGAAACATTGACCAGATTGAGTGCCTGAAATTTGAAACTTAAAGCAATCAACCACATTTAGCTTTTTCCCATTTTAAGTTAATTCATTTGCAAAAACCACAACTCGAATAGGCATTCATTGCATATTAGAATGGCATCATTGCACATAACCATGTGATGGCCACGAACTTGGCTGACAGCATTTTTTGGTATTTAAGGACAAGGAAAATACTGAATTAGGGTTCAAATTGTATATTTAATGCATAAGTAACCAAATAATGAATGGTTATTAGTTTGCCACACTTAGAAAATGTCCAGAGTAATGCACGTGTTTCACCTTAACGGAGAAACAAGAGAGCTGCTATAGTGTCATGGTTACCACAGGATTTGCAATCCAGTTTTACCGATTCGATAGTCGTCCGGGCACAAGTACATCGAGGCAAGTTTCCAGCCGAATAGGTTTCATGTGGTTGGGTAAATTATGAATATGGCCCACCTCTTATAAGATATCTTGTTGGCATGAAATGGTAAAACAGCGTTTGCTCTATTCGGGGCATTACTACCAGTGGCATGAACAACCAGTTGCAGGGCTGCACCTTAACTGAAAAACCTGTAGCGGGCGGTGACTTTGGCTGCCATAGGGGTTGAACAGCTACTGCTAGCCAGTCGCATGTTAACTGGTGCATTCATTCCACAGAAAATGGTTACCGGTCCTGACACGAACCAGTAATGGATGATAAAAATGGGACACTGATAAGATGTTTAATACTTCACCTGGTACAGTATACAGATCGTGAGTTTGTACCCAACCATGTCGTGTTTGGAGTTTGCATGTTGTCCATGTGGATTTTTCTATGGGTTTTCCGGGTTTCCCCTCCACATTTAGAAACGTGCCTCGAGTATTTGGCTGCTATACATTTCCACAAGCCACCTCGTTGAGCTATTGTGGCCAGGTGGCTTATGAAAAATAGCTATATAGCTCAGTGGGCCTTCCCTGGTAAAATAAAGTTTGATTTTAGAGTTTTAAAAGTGCTGTACCAGTTAGTATAACAACCCCCGCAACTACTGTTTTACTGTTTATAACTCATCAGAAAAGCTAAGCCATTGTTACCTGTCACTTATGCTTGGAAACGTAACGTCGACTAGCCCTCCCTATACTGGGGATACATTCTGCACTGCCTAAGTTCCTATTTTAGGAAGCAAGACATGACCGCTAAAAAACGGTTTTATTTTCTTGGGACTCAATGTTGGCATGAAGGGCATGTTGGGCGATATCCATTATGCTTGGAGGTTGACACCTTTGTATGGATGTTGAACTTCTTTCGTACAGTGTCTAGCAAAACCGTGCGAATCAGGTGTGGGGAAGGACAAACTAAACACAAAAAGCAGTTCTTACAAAATGAGTTTTCAATCTTGAGTTGTGTACATATTGTTTTGTTCCTGCCTGTCAAACTACCTCTTCAGCCACAGCAGTGCTAGGACCGGTTGGTCAACGAATACCTCGGACACAAATCAGCAGAATGCGATGGCATATAGTACTGGGGAGTCGTAAATCAGCACGAACTGCCCGAAATATTTTCCACAATCTCAACTCTTGAGACCAGGGCTGTCCAGGTTTCTATATATGCCTGGGGCAGTATGCCACACGCAGCCTCCTTATTCATTAGGGACAATAATAGGTCCTTTGTGGGATCCTATTTGTGAGGCCTGGGGACAATTTGCCCATTTTTCACACCTACCACCTTCCAAAAGTTTAACGTTTATTCTGTTTGACCAGGTGAAAATTCAAGAGACCAGGATAGTCTCATTTGCACAAGACTGCAAAATACGTGCAGGAAAGGTGGCGTCATCTGGACATGCAAAGCACGCTGAGATTTCTGTTTTGATGGTTAGCCATTTGAGTATAGTTTCCAGTTTGCATTCATTTTTATGGCTGTTAAATTATCTGAGCCAGAGAAAGTGAGGGATTTTAAAGACTGCACACTACATAACACAAAACAGTTGATTTTCCTGCAAATGTTCACTTGCATGTCACGCGAGAATAAAAAATAACAAGGACCAAATGCAATGAAATAAGTTATGACAATGACATAATTGACAATATATACACTTTATTTATCACCACTGAAAAAAAACTGATCACAATTATAAAAATAAGCCCCTATTTCCAGTGTACAGATTTAGTTTTACTATCTCTCGTTTAGCAGAAGCATATTGCATACTGTCAAGTGTAACTATTTGAAGCAAGGGTTTGTTGGCTTAAGGAGCCACTTGATTTTAAACCTGATGCAGGAGACCAGATTGCATGTTTGTGGCATTGTATATGAAATGGAATATTGTAACACCCCCCCCCACCTGCCAATAAGTTCATTCAGCATTTTATAAAATTACATGCTGCCAATGTCATTCAGTTTTACACAATTCCAACCAATCTGATCTCTAGCAACAGTTCTACACTGCTAGTTTTGTAAAAGTGGCTCCGTGGTCCCAAGGCCAAAATTATCATCATGGAATCGCACTGCCGATCACTGTTACAGCTACTTCGTATCACAAATGTAAAAACACATTAACGTGTCTCAAAGATGGACCACAAACTACCATGGTGCTTGCCGTATTCGCCAGATTATAATAGCCGCTCGAGAAAGGAAGACACACCTCAAACTTGTGCACGGTATCAATTAGGTTACACAAATTCGGTCGCGCGCACACAACTGGCCACCTATTGGGTTACAAGACGCAGCCTCAACTTTTTCTTTAAAATACTGGGGCGGGAAAAGGGTGCGTAATAACACGGAGGCTACGGTAACAAGATGACAACGCAACACCCGTTCAAGAGAAATTCAACAATCCCAGGTCCTTGGCAGCCAGATATAGTTGAATTTCCTGCACATCTGCAATTCACATTCTCTTTTTGAACATGCATCTATTTTTGGTGTAATTTTCTTTCAAGCATTACTTGAAAACACGACAAGAGAAAACACAGCCTTTTCCCAGGACTTGTACAAAAAACCCCACTTCACTTTGCATGGAAGATACATAGCTAAATCATGGCACGTTATTTTTTTATGGAACAGAATTATTCCGTAGAAGCGTCAATTCAAATTGCAGTGGTTTATCCCTCGTTATGAGACTGACATCGCCATCTCATTTACCAACCTCGTGCTTGTCCCCCAGTTTACAAAAAAGAGTTAAGACGAGAGTGGAAAGAAACAGCTCAATATTTCCAACTCGCCAAATTTCAAACCTTTCATGTTCACATTGCTTCATAGGCTCGATCCATGTGCATGTACAGGGACCTTATAAACCTAAAATTCCTTGCAAAAAAAATTTCTACGAAACAAACAGATCCTCCAGCCGAAGGGCACGGCTTGCATTAGAGCAATGCATTTTTAGCTTTTGGTTGTTTACCGCGTACTTTGTGCATTTCACAGTGAACGATGAATCAGTAGGGCAGTACAGAACAGCGGCACGGTGTTTCAGTGCATCGCTGGCACTAGCATTGGTTTATGATTTAATGTCGCACAAATTGCTGTTACGACTCAAGTTACTTTTTGCAGTCAAGTTAAAAAAGTCCCCACCTTTTCCAAATGCAAGTCTGCCCCCTAAGTGTGTCAGACAAATACATGTCCTCCCTTTTACTCTCGAGGATATATAAACGTAACACTTTAAGATTTTCATTTAACAGGGGAATTGACATTCTTACAATCAATTTTCCCATTATACAGTATTATTTAATCTTCCGTCAGGCACATAACCCCAAACGTCCCTTAGAGCAATTTTGGAATGTATTTTTTCACGTTCAGGGGGGGGCAAATTTCACACACTGGATCCACTCCTTCAAGAAGAGGACACCACGTTGACTGCTCTCATTGTAGAGATCACAAGACGTTTTGGTCAAGTGGTGGTCCACACAAATGGTCTAGGGATGCGAGACGTGTCATGGGTGCACGAGCCAAGTCCATATTCGCCAAACTCAAAGATGACCCGCAAAATAACTAAACTGGGATTATACATTGGAATATAAAACTTATAATTTGAAGTTTGCAAACAGAGTGGAGTGTCCTAATATATGTTTGTATCATCATGACTACCCTCATATCGCGGGAATCTTCACGGCAGCTTTGGGCACAGCTGTCACTTCAATCATAGGTGCAAGTGTTCCCATGACATTTGCGATCAAAAACATCATTAAGTTATGTTGTGTATACATATAAAACGCTTATACCCATTACATCTAAGTTATTTGTCCTACACACCTGATAACAACTGAATAATTTACGAATGTAAACTTGAACATGTCTATACAATTAAATGAAACCCACCAGCCCGTCCATAAAAAAATATAACAATTCAAAAACATCACCGTGGTCGCGAGATTTGCGTGTAAAGGAAGCTCGCTTTGTTAAGATATTAATAGAAGTGGTCGCAAAGTGGTCGCCTGCAGAAATCGGTGTCGACACGGGACAGGCAACAACCACACCTAAAGTCGGCCTGCATACACATGCAATTTGCAACGTATTAAAACAAAAAGGCATCAGAATTTGTTTTTACTTTTCAGCATTTTTGTTTTTCAAATATCAACCTACAGGAGTTATTTCCTATGGAATGTATCATCACGACGCTGAAAACCGAGTTCCCAGTGGGTTGGTTTATGCGATTGCAACGACAGTAAAAGAAACAAATGCATATGATTAACTAAGATAATAAAGGCCATAACATCGGTCACAGCCAATGCATTACACAGTAACCCATCTCAAGTAAAGCTATAAATAAAATGTAAAAACAAAAGCTTTCACCGTTTTGTCCTGTAACGATTAACATACCGCCTAACACACACCAGTTGAACAAACTAAAATAATAAAACAAAGTTAAAACGTCAGGAAATGGGTCAGAAGGCTGGGTCACGTATGCTGTTGTGTTTGTCTCTTGCGGAATATTGCGATACAAAGTGACAACGGTCCAACCATAAACAATGAGGAAGATATAGATAGTCCAGGTCGATTAACATGCAATCATATTCCATACGTTTGGTTCCTACCATAACCCTACTCCCAACAAGCTTAAGTGAGGGCAAGGGATAGGTCTTATTAAGTGGTAGGCGACATTCCAAGTGAATACCATTCAGTAGATCTAAAAATGGGGGCAAATGTGTTTTTGCAGTGTCACATGTTGCAATTTAAACGAGCCGCAAGTGGATCTGCGAGCTCATCCACAAGGCTTGAATCGTAAAGTCAAACAAAGGCGCCCTTTAAATAAACTTCTGGTATGTGCAGGACGAATGAGAGGGCTGTAGATCATGAGGGCAGTCAAATAATGAAAACGGTGCATTTGAAATCTTGCGAGCACACAATCCCACATCACATTTTTCAGTGTCCCCACTGCAACCAGCAGACATAACATTACACTTTCAGGACTTGAATACAGGATGTCATGTTGAGCCCAATAGGATACCGAGTTGACAAATACGTGAGTAACGTGACCCAGATTTAACTTGTACGGTAAAAAGACGAGTAAAGTATCGTTTTGGGAAATATTTACGTTCCCCCCCACATCTATTTTAGAATACATCGCAGCATTACGACTGTGAGATTTTTTCTCAACTTGTTTGGAAGATCCCCCTTTGTGTGTTCGCGGGCGTCTGTGCACGACCACACTCAATAATGACTTACGCGGACAGAAGTTAAAGACAACTTAGAAGTTTCACTCCGTGGGAGATTGAAACAAACACAAACGTGCCAAAAATTCCACCACAGACAACTGCGATTATCATCAATCCGCAAACCGGATAACTTCTCCCCCGCGGCTGCATCACAGTATCTCTCACTTTACAACAAAGCGATTATAACATTGCATCAAGGAGCTTTTTTTTTAAAGAACAATCTCCCAAAAATGTAAATTAATTCGAGAGAAAATAGATTTACAACCAACCAATCCGTTACTGTTAAAACGGTCTCACACACAAAACACCACTTGTGACTCCTGGAAGTTTGTGTGCTTTTGGGACCGTGACACAGATGGAGGAGAGGCTTTAATTACGATGTTGAACTTATTTCGCATCGTACATAGCGCCAAGTGTGCTAATCGAAAGTGCGGGGAAGGACACACACACACAAACACAGTGGCTACTTTCACAATCATCCCCAACAGCAGCGCACCAACTTGAATGATCGTCAACCCAATTAAATACCCCAATGAACATGTGTATCCTTGTCAAAATCATCCAATTCTGACAGCCACACACACACATTGTACGCCGCCTTCTTCATGCGTGTCACTCATTAACACAAAAGGTGGCCAAATCTCTCGCTCTGCTGTTAAACGTGCCGAGTAAACCCATGCGCAATGATCAATCGATCCATCCCCCCCCCCTTATGCGGACGGCATTTTTGCAAGCGCCTATCTCTCTGGATATGTATGCTTAGTGGCCGTGCGTGTATGCGTGAGGATACAATGATAATTCTGCGTGACTTTACCGAAAGAACCAAGAAGATGAATACACATATCCCTGGCAAAGCATTGCCTTCCATGGACCGTGGGGGTACACGTGCTGTTTGCGAGCAACTACAAAGGCCAAAACATCACCGCACCCGGCTGCATTTGTATCACCGGTGCTGATGTTTACATACCGCAGCAGGTACTCATTTATGGCTGAGTTGACCTAGGCGGGGAGCCCGGGACCGGTTCATGATATATTTTTTTAGTTGCAGCGGGAATCGAACTCGGTGCAGTGCGCCAACACACACTCACTCAGCACACACACCAACACACACTCACTCAGCACACACACACCAACACACACCCACTCAGCACACACACACCAACACACACCCACTCAGCACACACACACACCAACACACACCCACTCAGCACACACACACACCAACACACACTCACTCAGCACACACACACCAACACACACTCACTCAGCACACACACACACCAACACACACTCACTCAGCACACACACACACCAACACACACTCACCAACACACACACACCAACACACACTCACTCAGCACACACACACCAACACACACTCACTCAGCACACACACACTCAGCACACACACACCAACACACACTCACTCAGCACACACACACCAACACACACTCACTCAGCACACACACACCAACACACACTCACTCAGCACACACACACCAACACACACTCACTCAGCACACCAACACACTCACTCAGCACACACACACCAACACACACACTCAACACACACACACCAACACACACACATAGCATACACGCGCGCCACACACACACACGCGCACTGGCTCAGTCCAGTCAACAGTGGTACGTGCTTCACAACACCGCATTCAATGGCCGCAGCGTGTGAAGAGAGGCTGTTGCGCAATCACCCCCACCCTCCTCACCACCACCACCACAGGCCGCCGAACGAACTACGCGATTCGCCGCAACAACGACGACGCCGGCGGGAGGGAGGGAGCCTCCCCTCCACAAACACTCCGCCCCACGCAGTAGCAGCCGCGTCCCCGGTAGGGGGAGACGTGGAGCGGTGTGCCAGCAATAGGCAAAAAGTTGAAACCAACCAACAACACAACCCAACCACCTTTACAATCGCCTTTCAACCCGTACGGTTAACCACGTATTCTTGTACAGGGGAATTGAGTTTTCAGGTCCATGACGGCGTACGGCCGTTTCGATACGGGCAAACATTTTGTATATTTGCTTGTTTCTCCCGCTGTGATGGAACTTCGTCGGATGAACGTTGAGATTTGTAAAGGTGCACGGGGTCACCAATAAGGTTTGAATTTGTCTGTAATAATGTAGGGCACCGATAAGGGGTTGACAGTTCTGCTAATGCGAGTTGTTACTCAAGGCGCAGGTCAACGCAGTCCAGCCCGTGAGAGAGTGCGGTGCGCGCAATCGTGCCAGAGTTCAGGTGCACAATCGTCCACGGACCAGCACTCATCGAGCGGCTCCTAACGGTTCAGAGGTAGAGAGAGAGACGGGAGATGATGACACAGGACGTGGGAAGGAAGAGGTCGGGTGGGAAGCAAGAGGTCGGGTGACAAGCCGTGTGACTGGCGGTTGTTCGATGGCAAGGGTGGCTGGCATCGATTTGTATAGTCGTACAAATACATTTGGAGACCCTTAGGTAAAAAAAAGAATTAGGCGATTTGAAAAGTGGGATGGGACTGGATAAGGTAGGAAGTCGAGGGAGAGAGAGGAGTCGTGAAGACTAGAAGTGCTGTGATGCCTTGGTCTTGAATTCATATCTTTCGTGTGTCACAGGCGCTACTTTATGTAAACTTAAACCATGTGTTTGGTGCTTCTGCTCCGTTTGCAGTGGTTCCCAAGCACAGTTGACAAAAAAAAACCTCTAAACGTCCGCCAACATCTACGCGATCTAACCCAAAAAGACCCCGCTTTATGATGGATAGTGGTCGTAAAAGCCGACTGCGTGTCACACCCAATAACAATGCCTTCTATGGGAAAGATATACACTAGGCAATTTTGTGAGCAGGGGACCCTTCTCCAAATCACACACACACATCATCATATATGCACATACATCATTTGTGTCCTGTGAATGGTCTCTGCTCAAAACATCGCTTCTGACATATTTTTCATTTTACGTTTTATCGACGTATGTGTTGAATTTTTTAAAGTTAAACCCGGGAACGTTTCCGAACATCGACGCCTTTCCTAAAAGATCCTGCTGCGCCAGGAAACAACAATGTCTACGCGGAACGACGAATTGACACAACGCAGTGGCATAGCGCGGCGGTTGGCACGGGCCCTGCTGCAAGGAATGAATGCATGTTGAACTTCTTTCGCACCCTACGTAGCCAACCGTGCTTATCAGAAGGTGCAAATTAAATGAGCGTCCCCCGTCCAATGTCCCACCCCCTCCACTCCTCTTCGTAACCTCCCCGGCCCACGTACCCCCCCACCCTACGGTGCAGTTGCACCACCTGCACACTCGATGGCTACGCACCGCTCCCGACAACGGAGAGCGGCACGGCCTCAACGGAACCTCAACAAGGCTGCGTTGCAAAAAATGTTTCAGCATCACTTGCAGCGTACACGAAAGACGGGGAGATTTCAAGGAAACGCCGGGCGCATACCCAACCGTATTCTTGGCGACCCGTACTGCAAAAGGAATGTACCATGCACAGCGATTATGACAAAATAAAAAACTATAAATAAAAATACATCTCCTTTTAAAAAATAAAGTGACTTCTTCAAGTCAGGGCCCCCAAAATCTGTTGGTACAAAAATAACAATGTCAAATAAGGTCAAGATATTCATACCACTCAAATCCGTTTATCGACTGTGCTTCTATACTCCCACTGTGGTCAACTACTTCCCACGACCTACCCGGCGTGGGAAGACCCCATCCAGCAGTGGGATCGACTAAAGGCTGGACATGTACAGGGAGGGGGTCCAGATGTCATGTGACCTCCAATTGGCCCCTAATATTTTTT
Source organism: Lampetra fluviatilis (assembly GCF_964198595.1). Lineage (NCBI taxonomy): Eukaryota > Metazoa > Chordata > Hyperoartia > Petromyzontiformes > Petromyzontidae > Lampetra > Lampetra fluviatilis. The sequence continues at coordinate 8,791,818 of NC_136293.1, forward strand.
TCTTCTCTTTGCTCATTCATTTCCCTTTTAACACCCAATGGTGTGCAAGCATATTAAGTTTTAGAGAATTAAATGGGGATCACAAGACACCTCCTGGACCGCCCTGTACACATGGGTTACCAACGGCCGTGATTATGTGTACGCACAAAGACTCGGGGGGGGGTGGGGGGGGCTTTGAAGGTAAGAAGAGCACAAAGGTGGCCGATCGCTACAGAAGCTACTTGCCGCAACGCGACACAGACGCGGTGTTACGAGCCCTGCCTGCGTTTTAATTTAGCAATCCAGGGCTACCGACAGACGCTCGTGGCTTCTGCTATCTTATACAGCGACCTGCACGATAGGCTGGGCGACCCTAACACTAAACTCGAGTTAGCAACCTCAAGGTTGTGATCATGTAAAAAAAAAGTATCACATTTGAAAATTGTTTTGAATTTACACATTTCCAATTCACAAAAATAACAAAACATTGTGTGACCCTGCGTTGGTAGTGTAGAAAATTCACAAAATACTTACTTACGCGTCGAAACGTAAACTTTTGTTTTGCTGCGGTCCATTATTGTTGTTGGTATTGTAATAAATTAAGCAACCGAGATGTTGCAAGTTTATTTAAACGTACGTAGCCAGTCCACGAGTATTCTGTGTAACTTCAGAACTGAAATATTTTGTTCTCTCGTGCCTCAATGCAGCACCGACCAACTCGTGAGCATTGCAACGAATTTGGTTCCAAAATGACAAGGCTGAGCCACTGACACAACGTAAATATTTATAAAAAATACATATATATAGGTCATATCTTTTAAGACTTGTTTCAATATTATTTTCCATAAGGATAATACATATACTGTATATATGTACACGCGTGCACAATATGTACACGAAACCAGTATCACACACACATGTATGTGTATATAGACACACATATGTACATATGCTATATACACACACACATACAAAGACAAAGAACCCCCCCCCCCCCCCGCATAGCCGTAACATACTGTTGTGACTAGTGCCTATCAAGGCAAGCATGGCACATGAGGAGGTGGGTGGGCAACACCACGCCCGGCTGCCTTTGTCTCCCCAGTGCCGATGTTCACACACTACACCAGGTACTCATTTAAGGCCAAGTTGACCTAGGGGAGGAAGCACTGGTTCAAAATATTGGACACTTATTGGTCATGAGCGGGAATCGAACTCGGGTCGCCAGGTTCGTAGTGCAGTGCACAAACCACGACAGCACTGCACTCGTATACGCACGTACAGTATATATACTATATACACACGCTGATAGAGATACAAACACGACAAAGACAAAGATCCATACATAGGCCCCTACATAAACTACACAGACTGTTGGGGCAACGTACACAGACCACACACACGTACATATATGTAAACGTGGCTGTAAGAGGCGTGTCACGATTCAGATCGAAATTAACGGCCACGAAACACGTATCGAAGTGTGCGCGTGAGAATCGATCATTTACAATGTATGGGTCGTACACAAAATTACACAAAGATATTACATTTAGGGTTAATGGAGCAAACGGAACTCAACATAGGAGGGAGGGAAAAACACACACGGAGAAACAATACAAACAAGGTGATAAAAAACGAGACAACAAACAAAAACCTCATCGAATTTCGATTGAAATCATGACCCCGAAATCGAGAGAATCGATCACATCACTGGGGGGGCGGTGAATCGTTACATGCCTAGGCATGTGTGCTTTAGAGACGTCGATGTGCAGGTCACGTGGTCCCGGGGGTCACAGAGGTCACAGGTTAGAGGCCGACAATGTTGTTCATCTCCCACTGCTGCGAGGTTTTGCCGTCCTCGCAGGTCGCCACGAACACCTGGTGCAGCAGCTCCGAGCGATCGAGGCACCATCCCTTCGGCGTGTACACAAACACGTGCTTCTCCTGGGGAAGGGCAGGGGAACACGTGCGTGTGAGTAGGCCTCGGCAAAGTAAGGTAATTGTACCCTTTTTACCGGGTAAAAGGGTAAAGGTGTCGACATACCAAGGGGTAAGGGTAAAGGGTAGGGTAAAAGGTAGGCTCGTTGCTTTTTACCTTTTACCTTACCTGCTAAAGGGTAAAAGGTAGGGTAGAGAGATTGTATTGTGGTAAGGTAAAAGGTAGGGTAAAGGTAGGCTCGTTGCTTTTACACTTTTACCTTACATTGCCGAGGCCTACGTGTGAGATTAAAAAAAATAATTGCCTTCTGCTTCCAAATTCTTTGAGAGCACATGATCTGTGAAAAGGACTGGGGAGTTAGACGTTTAATATTTTTTAAACCATTTTTGTTTCTCAGCAGCACTCAAGCACAAATAACAAGGACTGCACTACAAAGAAAGAAATACATAATAGTTGGCGTTTTGAGCAATGGTACTGCTTCATAGCAGAGATCGCTTTGCTATGAAGGGTCAAGAAAGGTCACTTAATATAAAGCGTTCCTTTAAGAACAGTGTTATTGCCGAATACGTTGCTATTGGAGGAATACCAATGTTTCTCAATATTATATGGTAATTTTGACTTAAAGCTTTCGTGACTACAAGAATTCATATTCTTTGGGTCTTTCGGTAAAGTCCCGTAGATAGATTCAAATTAATAAAAATAAACTATGACGTTTCGATCACAACACAAGCGATCGTCATCTTGATGACGATCGCTTGTGTTGAGATCGAAACGTCGTAGTTTTTTTGTTTATTTTTATTAATTTGAACCTATCTACGTGACTTTACCAAAATACCCAGAGAATATTATATGGTAATGTCAATAATTTATCTAGGAAAGCCTCAATGAGTCTGAAGGCTGTTTATTAGGAAAGTCCTGCAATTGGGATGTTTGGACAATGTTCCATTTATGAATGTTGGGCTTGTGGTAAGAAAATCGGGAGTTCCCGGAGAAAACCCAAACATATAGAGGGCAAGACCACTCAGCACTCGTGTCTCCTGGCCTAGTCTCCCATCAATAAGAACGGTGCATTTAGGGCGACTTGGTCTTATCAACTCTCAGTCTCATTTGAAACATCTCACACAAGCAAGGAATTACACACATGTAATAGACGATGCTGTGTAGGTCAAGGTTGGTCGATCATGTCGGTTTGGGATACTTCCAAACCTGCTCGACTCTTAGGCGGCCAGGAGATGGCAGTACAGAACATGGACTCGGCACGATATCAGTGCGGACCTCAACTGTGAACGAGATGTCCTCCCCACAAGCCACAACGCTCCGTAACAACGGAACGGGCCAAACATCCCAATCTTGCAGGACCCCCCCCTGCCCCCTCCTGAAAAAAAAGTGTCTTGAAACTTGTTGAAGACGTGGGAAAACAAATGACGAACCAATGTTCCTTTAAGCATCTAAAACGCCACCCGCATCTCAAGGAGAGAGGAGATAGAGGGCTTCACTGTGCGATGTTCATTGGCGTGTGGCGCGGGCGGTGAGCGAATTCGGCTCAAGGCCAATGAGACCTGACCTCATAAGACAGATTACGTATAAAACGCACTGCCAGTGTTCTTTCATAGCGACAATTTAATCCCTTTCATCTCAACGCAAACCAATGTATCGGAGGAGACTGAATCACCGTCCCATGACCGAGTGGTAGACAGGAGGTGATGTTGAGAAGCAAACATCTCGGGCGAGATGGAATCACTACTCCGTCGCTGCCTTTCAACATTATCACACTATCCATCGCTCAGTGTCAAACATGAACGTTACATCTTGCATTTTGAATTAAATGAAGTGGTCCCTTATATATCAAAAAAAAAGAAACATAACTTTTCCTTTCCATCTCAATATCGGGCCTTCGACAGAAATACTCCGTTGCTGGAGTGGACAGCGCATGGAGGGGAGTAGAGTGAGATGAGAGGGGAGAGGTAGGAGAGTGCATGAGGGGAGTAGAGTGAGATGAATGGGGAGAGGCAGGAGAGTGCATGAGGGGTGTAGAATGAGCTGAGTGGGGAGTGGCAGGAGAGAGCGTGGAGGGCAGTAGAGTGAGATGAGAGGGGAGAGGCAGGACAGCGCATGAGGGGAGTAGTGAGATGAGAGGGGAGAGGCAGGAGAGTGCATGAGGGGTGTAGAGTGAGATGAGAGGGGAGAGGCAGGAGAGTGCGTGGAGGGGAGTAGAGTGAGATGAGAGGGGCAGGAGAGTGCGTGAGGGGAGTAGAATGAGCTGAGAGGGGAGCAGTAAGCAGGGTTAAGTCCATGGAGGATCATGCAGATTGTATGCGAGATCTTGAAATCGATTTGGGGACTGGATTGGGAGCCAGTGGAGGGACTGCAGTACTGGTGTGTGATGTGGAGTTATTTATAAGCGCCGGAGATAAGCTGCATTCCTGCGCAGTGAATTTACACAGCTACCTGCCAAACGTGCCAGAACAGTTCATGCAATAAAAATGCAACACGTGCGTCATTAACACTGTTCTAGAGAGGAAAAACGATCCTGAATGCTACTGCCCAAAATGTTGTCTATTACATGTATTGTTTAGTGTAGCATTAAATAGCGCACGTGTTGAGATTGTGCTAGTTGTGTTAGCGCACCACTGCAAAGACAAAGATCCGCCGTGTAGCCTGTTCGAACAGGCTTTAAGGGAAAGTGCTGTTAGTGAGCACGTATGAAGGCTGGCACAGTAAACTAGGGGTGCGTGCACCCAACACCATGCCCAACTGCCTTCGTCTCCCCAGTGGCGATGTTTACACACCGTAACAGGTACTCATTTGAGGCCGAGTCGACCTAGGGGAGGCTCAGGACCGGTTCAGGTAATCACCACTGGTATTGATGGCCACGAGTAGGAATCGAACTTGGGTCGCCGAGAGTTGGTAGCGCAGCATGCTAACCGCTACACTACCACTCCCCACAAACGTACACAAAGAAGACAAAGAACCCCCGTATAGCCTAAACAGACTGTAGGGGCAAGTGCTGTTAGCGAGCACCTATGAAGGCCGCAACGGTACACGAGGGGGTGGGTGGCCAGCACCACGCCCGACCGCCTTTGTTTCCCCAGTGGCGATGTTTACACAACGCACCAGGTACTCATTTAAGGCTGAGTCGACATAGGGGAGGCCCAGGACCGGTTCAGATAATCGTCACTGGTGTTAGCCGTGAGCGGGAATCGAACCCGGGTTGCCAGGTTCATAGCGCAGCGCGCTAACCGCTACACTACCGCTCCCCATACGTACAAACACATGTACACACACACACGGGTTTGTTTAATTTTTTGAACGGCGTATTGCATCGCCAGGGCGATCGTACCTTGTCGTACGTCCACTCCTCGAACTGCTTCATGCCGCAGTGCATGATCGTGATCTTGTTGCCGTCGCGATGCTGCGTCAGGCACTGGTCGTACTGCATCAGTTGCTTGGCTTCGTTAATTCGGAACAGCTGTGGCAAAAACACGCAAGTCGCAAGGTCGCTCAAATACATTTTCCCAATCCGTAAAGTAGTAGAGCGCCAAGTTCCGTGAAAATCTTAGAAACACATTTCACCGCGATGCACCAAACCACCTGAAATCCACCAACCTCCACCTTGTCGGATTTCAGAAGCCAAGCAACGTTTAGCCGGGACAGTGCTTGGATGGGCGCCCACAATGCACAACAGATTCTTAAAAGGCCATTGGTCGGCCTACGTTGTCTGCAGGGAGCACTGCAGCAAATTGTTCTACAATAACGATGCTCCAACGTCTATGCACGTATGCATGTTGAACTTCTTTCGCACCGTACGTGGCCAACCGTGCTAATATCGGAGGTGCTCGCAACCTACGTCAACCCGCACCGACCAGCGAGGTGAAGTACGATAAAATAGCCCCTATGAACCACACAGTATGAGGGGTTCGTCACCCAGTGGTGGGTTGACAATAAGAGCTGTGTCGTTCACGCACTGCAACGCAGAACCACGCAAATCTTTGATTCTTTTCACTTTGCACTATTTTAAGTTATGACCTTTGGTCAGTGTAGTACACGTGAATGTCTCCATGCGTACATGCACATATAGATGTGAATGCGCGTGTGTTGGGAGCAATAACGTAGTGGTTAGCGCATTGCACTACGAACTCAGCTACCCAAATTCCAATTCCTGCTCCCTGCCAACATTGGTGATGATTATCTGAACCGGTCCCGAGCATCCCCCTAGGTCGACTCAGCCTCAAGTGAGCATCTGATGCTGCGTGTAAACATCAGCGCTGGGGAGACAGGGCATGGTGCTGGCCACCCACCCCCTCGTGTGCCATGCCGGCCTGAAGGAGGTGCTCGCTAACAACACTTGCGACCAAAGAGTCTGGTCAGGCTGTGTGGGGGGGGGGGATCTTTGCCTTTAGCTTTGTGTGTGTGTGTATGCGTCACCTGGTTTCCTCCCATGCGGTGGCAGGGTCCAAGTTCCACCACTCCTCCGTTGGTGTGCCCCATGCTGTCGATGCAATAGCTGGAACCCAATCCGCGTATCTACACCACGGACACACAAGCCAATCATATACACGAAGAACAACAGATAACAGCTGCCGCTAAGGGGTGGCAATAGTGTTCGCCAGAATGCTTGCACCAAGCTACATGCAGTTTGAGCCCATTTGGGAATGGCGATAGTTCCTGGGTAGGAGGTCACGACACAGACTTGGATGGTATCAGTTAAAAGACGAAGGTGAATAATCATACAGACCAGACATGCATATACCACATTCACACATGCACATTCATTCGTCACTTAAACTTTCTCTGTTTTAGCCGCCCAGTCCTCTGTACCGGGTGCTCCCCACTGTGACCACTTACTCCGTTTTAGGCGCCCAGCACGCTGCTGCTCGTTGCTACTAACGACTTTCCTCTGCCCTCAGTTGTTGCTGTTGGAGGGTGACTGCCTTCAACCTCCCAGTAGCATCCTTCACAAGCCTCCTCCTCCACAGGAGGCTGATCTTGACACCGCTGGTACCAGTCGTCGGCAAGTCCACTCAGCTCCACATCTTCCCGTACTACGTCAGTCCATCTCTTCTCTAACCCATGCACTGTGCCCATTAAGCCTCTACCCATATGCACAAAACACAAACAAAGATCCCCCATATAGCCTGTAACAGACTGCTGGGGCAAGTATTGTTAGCAAGCACCTACGAAGGCCGGCACGGCGAACAAGGGGGTTGGTGCCCAACACCACGCCTAGCCGCCTTTGTCTCTCCAGTGACGATGTTTACACATCACACCAGGTGCTCATTTAAAGGCTGAGTGGTGCCATGGTGGCGTGATGTTAACTACCTCGCCTGGTACACAGGAGATCGTGGGTTCGATCCAGACCCTGGCACATGTATGTTTGGAGTTTTAATGTTCTCCCAGTGGTTGTGTAGATTTTTTTCGTGGGTCCTCCAGTTTTTTCCTCCACATTTAGAATCAACACCCGCTCAGAGTATTTGGCCGCTATAAATTTCCACGCAATAAGCCACTTTGTGGCCAAGTCGCTTCTGAAAAAAAGAGCTATATAGCTCAGTGGGACTTACCTGGTAAAAGCAAAATAGTTGAAGTTGCCCTCGGAGAATCCCAGAACCGGTGAAGATAATCATCACGGATGTTGGCCGCGAGTGGGAATCGAACTCTGGTCACCCAGGTTCGTAGCGCAATACTCGAACAACCACACTACCGCTCCCCCACGTGGACGCACGTACACACACACGCGCGCGCGCGCACACAAAAGCTGCATGGACCCACCTCCCCCCAATCGACATTGCGTGGCGGCAGCGGGTAGAACTCGGGGATGTCGTAGGCGATGTTCTCCATGAACCAGCGGAAGCTCTTGCAGTTGTGGTCCTCGCGGAACTTCTTGAGCTCCGTGACATCGCCGTACGCGATGCCCTGCGTCTCGGGCCGGCTCGCGTAAAAGTAGTCCCGGTACTCGTCCCACCACACCTCGACGACGCGCACGTAGTTCTACGCCCCCACCGACCGGAGGAGGAGAGGTCGCACGGGCGAGAGACGCGTTAAGGAACGTCACGCGTCAAAGGAGGACTGCACCCAATTGTTATTATTTTTTTAAGCCAGCGGTTATCTTGTAAATGGAGTCACCCTCCTGAAACACGTGGTTTCAGCAGTGATGCCTTTGCCAGGAAACAATCCCATATAATGATGAGGATGGCAATGATGATGTGTGATGATGATGTTGGTGATATCACAGAATGACTTATAATGTTGACATGGTGAAATATCCAAATAATGCCTTGATTGTCACGATAGCGATATTACGAATGATAGATTTGATATTACGTGTATAAATGTTAAATGTGTTGCTATGGATTACATACAATTGCATATTAAACAAACATTTGTTGATCATTATATACTACATTGCTACACTACAAAAAATGGTTGTATCTAATGTCAGGAGCATGAATAGCAAAGTCTGCCTGCATTGTGGGACATGAAGGAATAAGAATAGTTTGAGCTAGGACGATGAATCTGCACACACACACGGGCTATACGCTCGGCAGTGTGAAGATTTAAAATGGAACGAGCGTCATCCCTCTAATCGCCGTGGCGCTGGGCCGTTGGCGACAGGCATCGTTTCGAGAAGAGTCTCCGATGTGTTCACCGGCATCTCCAGCTGCGATCGTTTCTAATGCTTCTGTTAAACGCTGTCCAAGATCAATCAACATTTAAGGAATTTTTATATATATATTTTTAGTAAATTATGAATAACCACACTGCTCAAAATTTCCTTCTAATCGTGAGTTAGTAAATGACGGCCGATAACCTTTATAGTCACCCCTGTACATTAAAATTATCAACCCAATGTCACACTGTGAAGCATGCCAGTGTGCCAGTGTGCCAATGCGCTTCCACCACCTCCCTCCTTCACCTTCCCCCCTCACCTCCCAAAGGTGGCACGGCCCCCCCCCCCAGCCCCCCTGCTTCTACGCACCTTGAGAGTGAGAGAGGAGCCCAAGCCGGGCGGAGGGGGGTTCCCAGCCCAGCCATGCAAGCGGTAAATGTGTCCCGCACGTGAGCAAGGCACAAAGAGCACCTTTCCTCCACATTGCCAAATCTAAAGCCAGAAGGAGTGTGCGCGCGTTTTGTGCGTGTGTGCGCCGTGTGGGAGGGAAGGATAGGAATACAGAGAGAGGGAGAGAGAGAAGGTGCAGAATGGGCAATGCGGCAATGGCACTCGGATGGTCGACGCGTGGGCTCACAAACGCAGCCGAGTTCAAACGTCGGTGGAGAAGCGAGGTGCTTAACGTTTCGGGAGTGGGGGGCGGGCAGTGGCTGATGTTGGAGGTAGATCTCAAAGATCTCAGTTTTATTCAATCGAATCATTGACTTTTCTTTAACGAGGTTCTGGGCGCTAGGTAAATTACTTTATTAGAAGCACACAATTGAATTTCTGATTCAATATTGTCAACGTGCGTTTAAAAATCGCACGCGTATATATTTTGGTGCGTATACATGAACAAATCCTACACAAACACGTGTAGTGAGAGGTCACTACATCTCATGTCCAGCCTCACAAAGCGAGGGGGGAGTGGAGGAGGGGGCACAAGGGCCCGCGTGCTGGTTGCACATCACAGCACCCACACAACATACGGACACATCTCGCTTCTCCACGTCGCTCTCCCAGGAAGAATCCGCCGAGAGGATGGCCACATGCTCAAACTTTTTTTTTTTTAAATCGCGGCCACAACCACTGCCGATCGACTGCAAGTTTTACGTCGAATGGCAAAAATATTTTCGGTCGACTATGGGCCAACCTCTCACTCGGAATCAATCTCTCCGTTTTTGGGAGCCTACGGCGCCTGCCCGCTTACTGACACGCAGAAGGCAGAAGGGGCGCGTGGATAACTACGCAAGGGAGCGAGAGCGTGACTGGTTTGCGGCGGCGGCGAGCGACGGTAACCTGCACGACAGAGAAGGGCTTTCCGGAGACGGGCGAACCGGCCCAGTCGGGTAACCTGTAGATGTGGCCGGCTCGCGAGCACGGCACAAACAGGAGCTTGCCCCCGCACATCCACAGCTTGCCGGTGCCACCGGCACAGGAGAGGGGGGGGGGGCCACAGGCTCGCACGTTAGGGCCGCGGGACAAGACACGAACGGCGCAGACAGACCGTGGACGGCGATCGGCCCTGTTGAGCCTGTGCAAGATGTAGGCGGCTATTGGGATGTGTAAGCGGGAGTTGTGGGACCAGTACCTTTCACACCCAGCTGCCTATGTCTAATCTAACCAGGAACTGTAATTGAGTGTATATGGCATTCATGTTAGGGCGAGTAGATCTAATGGATCCCCCCCCCCCCACCACTTCACCAACCAATACTGACCAGCATGGTGAAATATGGTCAAATCACCCCCCCATAACCCACACTATGTGCGGGAGGCGTTCAGTTGAGAGTTGATTGGCAAAAGGGCTGTACATGTGCACACGTGATGTAATGGCACATTCAGAGAGATTTGGTCAGGTCTCAGAGGCAAATTAGGATTGGGCTTTGATAGCGCTTGGATAGGGGACCGCCATGCACAGCAGGGGCTAGGATTTGGGCAGTAGATGGCAGTACAGAAAACTCACTTGTTGAACTGCGTCTCGGATGTAACACTGAATGAATGAACTGTACTGATGTGCTCCCTGCCTTCTACACACTTACCTGACCACTGCTTTGAAATATGGTAAAACAACCCACAAGACCGACATGTCATGGTGGGAGGTCTTCATCGGTAGTGGGTGAACAAGGCTCTCTCTTTAGCCAATGGGCATCTAGACCAATCTCAGATTCCAATAGCCACTGTGGGGCATCGAAAATACGTCACTAGGATTGCAGCGGAGCGTGCAAAACCCCCATCACACCACTGCACACACAAAGATGCAGACAAGGACAAGTAAGGGTAACCTGCGCATCCGTTAAAACAATACAATGTATATTCGTGCCTTGTCTAAGCAGTGACGTATTAAATCAAGACATAATCGCACGTGTACACACAGAAGTAGGAAAGAAGCGTTAAAAACGGATTAGAAACGAGATCACAATTTTGAATAAACATGCACCATCGGCAGGACGCAGCCGGACTCTTTCTTAACAACAACAACAACACTCCACACATTACCTGCACACCACCACAAACATTCGGCACGTGTGCATCTCACACAAAACCACCCGTATCCTTTACACCCTTTTGAGTTGAGACGGATGGTCAGTGTCGTGACTAGCCGTGGCACACGGGGGCAGTAGTGAGAAGAGGGAGGAGACAGAGATTGAGAACACGACAGGTGAGGAGACGTGGGTGGCCTACCAACGTCAAACGCAGGGCCTGAGTGATTGTCAGCTTCATGCCTTGTTGGGGCCTCGACGGTTTGTGTGGCTGCGATATGATCTTTCGTAAGATATACATTTTCATGATGCGATGATCATCACGATGACAATTTCCTGTAGTGTTATAATTGTATTATGCGGTTTGGTTGTATTCTTTTTGCTCTATTTACAATAATCAAAAAAGTTTATTTAAAAAGTTATTCAACTGCTGTTCACTCAACATAAGTCGTATAATCACTGCAACTTCATCAATGGATAAACACACACATGCACAAGCATGGTCAGTTACACAATAAATTATTAATTGGCTGGTGATATAAATAACGATGAAGTCATAACTGCTATTCCTTCCATCAAACTGAAAAATGTTTTAGCTGGCACTAGTTTTAAGGAGTAATAGCTCTAAGTATAGAACTGTATTTATCGTTTGGTATTTCATTATGAGCGTGTTAAGAAATATAATATTTAGAAAAATAAAATGAGCACCGTTAACATTAAGGATTTCAAGAGATGGCGGTGGCAAGGGGAGGCCTTCATCCAGCTGTGGAAAAACCATGACTGATGACGATGAAAACAAGAGATAATCACCAAATAATATTTAGCAAATCGGATGACATGATTATCGTCGGCCTTGCATATCGTACAATGTATTGCCGTACGGAATATTGCGCCAAATTGAGCTCGGCAGCAACTGTAGCCTTAAAAAAAAGGAAACAATATATAATAGGCGACACGTTTGAGGCAATGCCTCTTCTTCAGAACAGACAAAACACACATGTGCAATGAAAAATGGCCATTTCCCGAAATGTCACCTAAAATGTTCCTTTTAAGGCCACAGTGTCATTGACAAATGTATCGAGTTGTTACTTGTGTTTTGGGCATCACTGCCAACGGAGTATCACCAACTAATTAGCTTACATGACCAGAGCCACATGAAGTACAAATTATTGCCAAATGCGTTCATGCATTTATGCTTTCCTCCGCTGTATCACTTGCAGGTTTGCGCGTGGTGGTGGGGGGAGGGGGTAGGCGGGCACGTACCTTGTAAGAGATCTCAAAGTTCTCACCGCCCCAGATCTGCAGGCCTGGGTCGTAGAGTCCCAGCTCGAAGAAGAAGTCTCGATCGATGGCGAACAGCCCGCCAGCCATCGCCGGAGACCTGGGCGCAACAACAACAGCAGCAGCAGCACGGTTAACATGCCCCAAACTGTTAACCGCACACGGCAACTACGATGGCACTGATCCATGTTTGTTTTTGGGTTAGGCCATAGTATACGTAGATGTAGAACTTCTTTGGGACCGTACGTAGCTAATCGGAGGTGCAAATTAAATGGGCGTCCCCTGTCCAATATCCCCCCCTCCCCCCTCTTCGTAGCCCAGCGACTGGACACCTCCATGGCCCACTTACCCCCCCCCCCCCGGTGCAGTTGCACTACCTGCACACTCGACAGCGACCTCTTTGTATGGTGAACTTCTTTTCGCACCGTGCGTAGCCAACCGTGATCATCGGAGGTGCGGGGGAAGGACAACAAACTAACACGTGAAAAGCAGTTCTAAAGAAATTAGTTTTCCCCTCTGTGTGTACCAAAATCGTTTGTTCAATAAACTATTTGGGGGGAAAAAAATGTTTTAAATTTACATTTTAAAGTTCTTATATCTTCAGCGGCTTCCTAATATAGGTCTTATTCCTACGGGCTATATGCCCATGGATCGTGATGGTGACGATGGGTTGCGGAGAGACACCGACAAGGATTTTGGGCACAGAAACCACCGCATTTTGCAGGCACACACCCATAGGGCTCGGTGCGAGTCTTGCGCTTGTCCTTCTCGCGCTTGCTCAGCGGCACGCGCTTCCACAGCATGCTCCAGTCCCAGGCGCCGCGTGCGAAGCCGTCCTCGTCCCCGCCGCCCTGAGGCCGCAGCACGTAGTCGTTGCCGTCGATCGCGTCGATGAGCGGGACCGTGGAGACCGTCCTGTGCGCGGAAGGAGAGCAGGAGGAAGAGCGGAGGTGCCGGTGGAGGTTGGGGCCATGCTGGAATGGTTTCGCACACACTGGACTTGCGATTCTTTATCTTCTGGTGCGGCAGTTGAAACAAATGGTGCAAGTTTATTAAAGCCCCCCCCACCACCGCCCCTATTCCATCTTTGCGCCACCTCTGTCCACCCAGAAGTATAAATGGGTCCGGCACAGTTAGTCGATTGGCAGGTCGCATGACATACAAATTCATATTTGTGGCCCAAACCACACCCGGACACCTTTGTCCCTTCACAGCAGATATATACATACAGTTTGAGGAACTCATTTAGGATAAATTGAGTTTCCAAACAAGCCACTGATGTTGTCCACATCGAGGAATTGAAAAATGGTCCCTGGGATTGTGACACAGTGTGTTAAACACTGAACCGCCACTATTGTGCCTAAGCACATGTTCTGAGCGGGTATCGATTTATCTTTTTCGCAGTTTCACATTATCACACTCATGTCACATGCATGGTATGTAATGCATGCAATGCCACCCCCTGCAGCCACTCGAAGCACTGCCATTCTTCATAATGTAATGAGAGAACCAATTACAGAATCGAATCGTGACCCCGAACGTATATATGTAGAACTTCATTCGCACCGTACGTAGCCAACCGTGGTAAATCTGATTTGCGAAAATACTTGCGCCAACAGGGACATAAATGCTGGACTCTCAGATTAAAAGTCTGATGTTCTCCTGACTGAGCTATCTGGGAAAAAGCAGATGATGGTTATTCATTGAATCAGGAATGGGGGGGGGGTACATCCCTGATATTCTAGTCATATTGCTGTATCTAGGCGCAGTTCACCAAAATATTTACCACTAATGTCACATGTGTTATATTAGGCTGCCAAAATTACACAAAGGATAAAAGCAGTGCGATTTTGGATGCAGGCCCACTCCTCCCTCCCCACTCCATCCTACCATGTAATTTTATTGGCAATCTAAACACACGAACAAGACGCGAGTCTTACGTTACAGTCCCACAAAGCACTGCATCTCCCACCAGGGCTCAAATTGTTTTAGACAAACACTGCCAAGCGAGGTGGCCGTATGGCTCTCAGGTCAGCGTGTCGAGTTGGCACGGTTTAGGTCCTGGCTTCACATCCACGCAATATCCTGTGATTAAACTGGGTTCTCAAGTGCAGTGCACTTGTATGTATATAGACATTGAACAATTTGCTCTCTGGCTTCATTTTGATGACATGTTGTATGTATGTCGAACTTATTTTACACCGTGCGTAGCCAACCATGCTCATCAGAGGTGCGGGGGAAGTAAAAACAAACTAAATACAAAAAGCAGTTCTAAAAAAATGAGTTTTCAATCTAGATGATGATTTAAAAGTGCATAGCTCCAGTGGCTTCCTAATATCGGAAGGAAGAGCGCTCCAGATGGTCGCAAACGGGCCGGTTTGTCCGCCATTCGACAAATATTACTCTCATATGCAAAGCGAGTGGGAAGACGCTGTTCCCCTCCTGTCTATGCCAGAGGTTGCCGAGCATCTCAGAAGTAGCTCTGTGACATCCAACTTCGTGGGCCGTACTCTAAACCTGAGAGATTTCAATATTGATCTGTCTCATTAAAACGATGCCAAAAACGCAATCAATCTAACATGGGGGGGGGGGCAGAAATACAAAAAACAAAACTGCTGGCCCATGATGTGGTTCTCGTGTTGTGCTACGTGCTTTTCAGCACGATGTCCAACGTTTCGCTCCACATGCTGGTAGCTTATTCTTCAGGAACTGAATTGAGCAGCTCACCCTCTCCCCCGATTATAGTGGCGCTGGCTTCTGTTGGCGTTACCCGTTCATGACCTCCATTGGGCACAGCTATCTGACGTAGGCCCGCCCCCCATGTTGTTTTGTTTCGACTGGGAGGAAAGCAGAGTGCCCGGAGAAAGCTCACCCATGCGTTGCACAAACAGATAGAACAATTTAAAGGTCTGCCAAACAGCTGTTGCGTCATGTGTGAAGGCGGCCAACTCCACTCACCTGTCCTGAGCAATGGGGGCGACCAGGGGCGCGTACCAATTGATGCAAACCTCGCAGTGCGCGTCCAGGTAAATCAGCACCTGAAATTGCAACGTGGGTATCACACAAACCAACATGGGGCGTCAGATCGGTGGATAGCGCATCGCATTGTTGCCTCCACGTTTCTTAAGGTGATCCTATACGACTATCCAAGGCCAGAGGCTACAAAACAGGCTGCTGTGAAGGTATGTTAACCAATAACACACAAGGCATTCTGGGTTTTCCCACACAATTGCTTGCCACCTGATGCTACGAATGTCACGGGCAGGGTAGGGTAAGAAACTTGAGGGTTTTGCATAGAATGCGCGAGAAGGTTTTGTTGACACAAATTGGGAGAAGGAAGCTGCGATGCGTGGGACACGTGTGCAGGGCAGAGGAGGGAAAGTTACCGAGAAGGGCAGTGGAGAGGCACCCAGAGTTCAGCAACCAAGGGGGAAGACCTAAAGCCAGACGGTGATGATTACGAGACTGAAGGACACATCAACTGCTTAACAAGGGGAAGAAGACCTGCAGTCAGAGAGTGGGATACTGTAGAAAGCAGACCTTGGGAGATTGAGTGTTAATGTCTAAAACAACTGTGGATTCTAAGCATCAGGAAGCAATGGCAAGGCAAGGTAGCATCAACACCATTGTACTCGATGACTGACCTCGTGAGCCTTACCTTGCAACCAAAACTTTAAGTATTCACAGTATGTGCTATATAAAAATGAGCATATGTCAAAATCACCCAGAATCCATATGATCTCAGAAGCCCAACACGGTTGAGCCTGGGTAATGCTTGGTTGGTGGCTATATGTTCAGGTTATCGGGCCTCTGCGAGGCTACGTGTGGGGGGGGGGGGGGGCAGCAAGGGGGGGCAGCACAATCCATTTCTTTATTATACTTGTGGCCCCAAATCGATGCAGTTCCCCCGCAAACACCAACTCGCACTGCCCAGCATGGCAATAACATGGTCAAACACCACACACGACACCACGCGGTGGGGGGAGGCTTTCATCCAGCTGTGGCTTGACAAAGAGCCGTTCGTGTACGCGTTTGAATGCTACGTGGGTTTCTTTGCGGCTATCCCATATGCAGCTCGCCGCGAGGTATTTCAGGCTCGTTATTTCGGGCACACCGAAAGGAACGGAGTCTGTGAGAAAATGTGTGCTGGCTGAACTTTCAAAGGGCGTCGGATGAGGCTGGATGGGGTCACGTGGGATAAGATCAGGCCGGGGGTCACCTGGCCCAGCGTGGCCTTCTTGGCGCCCGTGCTGCGAGCTTGGATGAGGCCTTCGCGCCGCTCGTTGCGGTAGACCTTCACGAGGCCGTTCCACATCTTTATGTACTCATCAAGGTGGTCCAGCAGGTGCGCTGCATGGTGGTGGGGGGGGGGGAAACAGGTGCGCATTAAACAAAGAAAAAAAAGAATGCCTACGCATGGCTTCTGCAACGCTTTCCCAAAAGTGTGTAGGATATGTACCATGTAATCAGAGGTGCATGTGTCACCGTAAGAATACTACATAATATAGCCCGGCAGGAGGGCGACAATACAATTTTAAAAATTAATGCCTACTTCCTGCTCTAGCAAAAACATGACAATTTTTACGAAGAAAATTTAACATAAACTGAAAAAAGTGTGCAAAGAAGCGTGGAGAAAATGCATTCTCAAGACTTACACCGAGAGGCAGCAAGTGAAACACATGGATTAGGGAACGCACACACACATTAGATGGAGACACCCCTTAGCCGAGACCACGATGAAGATTTCGCCGATATCAGAGGAGCCAAAGCCTCTGTTGAATCCATAGGGGACAGGGACACTGTCCCATTCTGAAACCAGAGCAGAGAGAACCCCGACTGAAAGCGTAAGGGATGTAAACAGAGAAAAACAAACCAAAGGAAAAAGGGAGCCCTAAGGAGCCCCCCATTTGAGAGAGACCTCTAATGATATCAGCAGAGGAAAATCCCAACTCAGGGCACATGAGAAAGAGACCCCCCCCCCCTATAGTTATCAGAAGCAATAAACTATACTGCAATTGCAGGTGAAACGGAGAGATCCATACAAAGACCACAAGAGAGAGAAATCCTAAACAAGACTACAGGAGAGAAATACTATCAGTGACACCCACCCCACCCCCACGACTCAAGGCACACGAGATACAGATGCCTACTGATATCAGAGGAGAACAAGGCTCCCCAGTGAAGGCACTGGAGCCATAAAACCCCAAATGACAGAAGAGAGACACACACGCAAGCAAGCAACGCTATCGACGCCACGGCTGCCGTTGCCGCCACGGCTGCCGTTGCCGCCACGGCTGCCGTTGCCGCCACGGCTGCCGTTGCCGCCACGGCTGCCGTTGCCGCCACGGCTGCCGTTGCCGCCACGGCTGCCGTTGCCGCCACGGCTGCCGTTGCCGCCACGGCTGCCGTTGCCGCCACGGCTGCCGTTGCCGCCACGGCTGCCGTTGCCGCCACGGCTGCCGTTGCCGCCACGGCTGCCGTTGCCGCCACGGCTGCCGTTGCCGCCACGGCTGCCGTTGCCGCCACGGCTGCCGTTGCCGCCACGGCTGCCGTTGCCGCCACGGCTGCCGTTGCCGCCACGGCTGCCGTTGCCGCCACGGCTGCCGTTGCCGCCACGGCTGCCGTTGCCGCCACGGCTGCCGTTGCCGCCACGGCTGCCGTTGCCGCCACGGCTGCCGTTGCCGCCACGGCTGCCGTTGCCGCCACGGCTGCCGTTGCCGCCACGGCTGCCGTTGCCGCCACGGCTGCCGTTGCCGCCACGGCTGCCGTTGCCGCCACGGCTGCCGTTGCCGCCACGGCTGCCGTTGCCGCCACGGCTGCCGTTGCCGCCACGGCTGCCGTTGCCGCCACGGCTGCCGTTGCCGCCACGGCTGCCGTTGCCGCCACGGCTGCCGTTGCCGCCACGGCTGCCGTTGCCGCCACGGCTGCCGTTGCCGCCACGGCTGCCGTTGCCGCCACGGCTGCCGTTGCCGCCACGGCTGCCGTTGCCGCCACGGCTGCCGTTGCCGCCACGGCTGCCGTGACGCACCCTTGGTGCTGTGGTCGTCGATGAGCACGATCTCGGCGAGGTAGCGTGCGGGCGTGCGCTTGATGACGCTGTGCACCGTGCGCATGAGTGTCGACCAGCCCTCGTTGTGGAACACGATGATCAC
The DNA here is from genome assembly GCF_964198595.1 of Lampetra fluviatilis. Taxonomy (NCBI): domain Eukaryota; kingdom Metazoa; phylum Chordata; class Hyperoartia; order Petromyzontiformes; family Petromyzontidae; genus Lampetra; species Lampetra fluviatilis. Next base: position 8,810,289 of record NC_136293.1, read on the forward strand.
GCTGGCCGTCGGCAGATTCTCGTCGTAGTGCCAGAACTTGCACCTGCGTTCGAGAATGAGAACATTTGAGAATCAGAATATTTACTTAGACTGGAGGAATCCGATGAGCTATAAAGCTCTTTCGCAGATGTCCAGTAGGGGCACGGGGTAAGAAAGTTACAACAACAAACAGTACAAAAACATGATAGGAGCGCAAAGTATAGGAAAGGTAAACAAAATACTTAAAAATACAGACATACAACTTAGCTATTTTTGTCTTACTACGTAAAGCCCACTCAGGTATTAAACTTCTTTTCAGAAGCAACCTGGCCAAAAATGATAGCTCAACTAAAGAGGCTTATCATGTGCAGGACCATGAAGAAAACGGCGATAAATAACGTCAAGCACTTTGCCGCAGCAGATAGGGAGAAAAGAAACGCACCGGCCAAGAAGCGTGTGCAATAAAATAAAATATAAGCATCGATGCCAAAACTACGACTGCTGCGTACAATTTTTTGTAGTTTGTGCTCTACGGCTCTCCGATACATTTTCTGGTTGTGCCATGTGGTGTTGCCCAGCATGGGCGATGTCGCTCCCTCTTCGCCCCACATGCTGGGGAGCTCCCCATGTGCTGGGAGCACGTGGTAGCGCAAATAAAATATAGTCGAATTAAGTATTAAGTAATTATTGAAAAACCACTTCGGAGAGCCAAGGCCAAAACTTTGTTTCGGTAAGCCATGGAACATTTCTGCAGAGTTACCGAGTTCTAATAAGATAGCCACTCGCCCGCAAGTGAACAAGTTTGTGAAATTCAATTATTGCAACAATAGAAGTTGGCCGTGTTTTGAGTTAATAATTTATATGTCTTCATCACTTCCCCAAATTTTGTGCGTACGCAGTCACACGAATCTGAAGACCAATGGTACCACAGGCCCTGTCAAGCACGAGTTCGGCCCCTTGCGAGTTAATAGAGAAGTAAGAACAGCAACGCACCGTCAAATTTCTTGGAAGTCAGAGAACAACGCGTAAATCTAGCCTTGAAAGATCTACACACATTTCTCAAAAAATAAAATAGGGAGACATTGAGCGTTAATGGCCACTGCTGAAACGTTGGCCATTATATGTAGATTTCCATTTTTTAGGGCATTTTCGTTGAGGCTTGCATCGAGTTTTTGCGATTTGTGCTTGGCCACAACTGCCAACGCGTTATCATGAAAAACTTTGTTCGCTTTTAAAAAAAGGGACTCGTGGCGAAGACTCGCACTACTGAAGGAACGGCAATCATGATCGTTAGCACTGGTTGTTATCGACGCATCGTTACGTGCCTCATCTACATTTTATATAAAAATAATAAAACATGTGCAATCGATCATGACGTCACACTCTCAGAGGATAACGCAGTGCGAGCTTTTAAAAACACGTAGAGCAGACTGGGGCATTTGCTCAGGGTGTGAAAGGAGCGGATTTCGATATTCTCCTGCACGGTTCTCAAAAGCCTCGCGTGACACCGCCACCACTCAGCTTGGGCGCGGCGGCCAAACCGTTTGTGGCAACAACAAAAAATCCATTATGATATCATGGGGGGGGGGGGGGGAAATCCCTGCTGCTCTGGAAACAAAACTATACAATAATTTCAAAGAAGAAAAATCACTGAAAATAAAAGAGAAACAGCTGGTTCACAATCTGGGCTTGCAGTGCGTACAAAACGTGCGCTGGCAACTGGGCCAAATCAGCCGAGACATCCACAACGCACAACATTTTATTTAGCATCGCGCTTTGGGTGGCAGATTTGTGCCATTAAGCCGCCACGTGTTGAGCAATGAATAACATCGACTCGGACTTGTTATGCAAATTCAGCATGGGCAATGAACCCATTCAGAAGGGAACATTCTGCTGCGTAGGAAATAAAGTAATTATTGAATACGTTTTTTAATAACAAATTATTTCCAGCCTTGTAACTCAATAATTGTCGGGGCGACAGGGCGTTGTGGTTTGCGCAATGCACTCGGAAACTGGCGGCCACCCGAGTTGTATTTCCGGTCACAGCTAACATCAGTGTCAAGTGAAATCTGAACTGGTTTTTGTCACCCCAAACTTCACCAATACCGCAAGAACCAGCGAGCTAAAAGTAGGTTAACAACCCACATAACCGACACGGTATTCATTCAACAATTAGCTAATAAAAGGGCCGTTTTCACCAACCATCTTGAGTTTACAATAAGCACAGTCAACTCCCGTTAAGTCACGCATTGGTTGTGCAAGCGAAGTCGACTGCACATTTTTATTTGCGCCGCAACTAGCAGTGCCTCCATCCCAGCAACCCCGGCACCGAGCCCCTTCTGCTCAATTGGCAGGAGAAAAATTCTACAGCTGCACATTAGCACATGGATACCACACACACACACACCCCAACAACACAAACACACACAAACAGGGCCAGACATGCACAAAAAACACACGTGAAAGTAAATACACACATTCTATTAAACTTCTCAGACTTCTGGAGCAAATTCTGTTAAGCGGGCACCTATTAATGCTAGAACAAGATGTCACTCCACTGCTGGATTAAGGTATTCTCACACTACGAGGATCATGGGGGTTGTTTATGACCATTATTCACCACGAGTTTAAATCACCAAAAACATTTTCGAGCAGGATCATCACGAAAAAATTAAGTTAAGCTTTCATGGGAAAAAAAATCAGACATTTTTGCAGGAACACTGCCAGAAACGTAATGTGAGAGCACGTGCATTTCCCCGTTTCGGATGCCAGTGTGTGCGTAACTTATGCAGCTGTAGGGTGTGCAAGTGAGAATGGAGTGCGATTTCAAGATTTAAAAATATTAATAATAATGTTGGAGATGGACAGGTGTTGCATCTAGAGCTGGCACCGCTGAGATCCTGGTTTAAAATGTGGGGTTCGGACTAAAGTCCTGCATAGGGTCAGGTACCCACGGTTTACTCACGGGTGTGACCCACATAGAGGCCGGTTTTGGGTTAGGATAAAGATGTTTTTATGGCTGGCAACTTGGGTCACATTCATCGCAAGTCCCCCATGATGCACCAGACTCATTCGAACCACTATAAAAACATTATTTCAATTTACCATACAAGACATTATGGGAATAAGAGCACCCTTGGAAAAATATTTGTTGGTTCAGATCAGATTTTGGTCGGGTTGGTGTTGAAGCGGATTGCAGGTTAGGAGCTGCTCGGTCACGAGTTCGGGTCAGATCACGGATCAAAAAAGTCAGACCCGCACAGAACTCTTTGAGTGTAGTTCACAGAGTATGAATGAGTGGCAATTAAAGGGAACTCGAAATAAGTACTTCTGCCATGTGATCTTTGAGAGAATGTTCTTTAACATGGGATGGCAATACACCTCCTTCAGCCAGTTCCGAACAGACATTTCTTCACTGCATGGCGCGATGCCAACGAGCCAAATTAAAAGTGTAAATGGAAAACAACTCCCAAATATAGTGGGTACATAATATAACAGTGCAGTTCCACAATTCTGCGTGAATATTGCGGTCAATTTAAAGATCTGGATAATTTCTCATAATCATGAAAGTGGTGTTTTAATTAGGCACAGTATGTCAATCAAATTTGGACTGCCATTCACGTAGAAATAACGCATCCACGTTTGTTGGCGAGCGAGAAATGCGCACTATGCCGCAGTGTCGGACGTAGTGACATTTTTCATGTATATATGTATGCATGCAGAACTTGTTTTGTACCGTACAGTCAACCGTGTTCATCGGAGGTGCGGGAAATGTATTTGCATCATCGCCATCAAACATCGATGGCGGTGGTGCAAACAGATTCGCGTATGTGTCAAATCAAACTCAAATCGATAAGCCCAAATTTATACAACTATAATTACCTTCAAAATTACATCACGTATGTATCGTGGGGGCGGGGGGGGGGAATAAAAAAAAATCTTGCCCGAGGTTGCCTAATGTGTGAAAATGCGATGATAATCCTGCAGAATATTTATTAAGAAATACCATGGTTTCAACAGCAATAGATACTTTGAATAATTTTCCCACTATATCAGCATAAAGACATGTGGCTAAAATGTGCCTCCCAAATGTTTTGTTCAAATTTACTTACGGAGAGTCACTGAAGGAGGCCACACTATAATCAGCATACACCACAAAATGTTTTGCAAATTGTACAAATACACACACACACACACTGCAAAAAAATAGATATATAAATCTCTTGTCCTTGTTGGACATGACGCACTGCCCATGCCTGACTAATGCACTTCTTTCCATGTTGTTACATTGACGGCCTTGTTAATACGTCGGAGCCATTTAGTAGTGCATGTTTGCTAGGCTTGTTCGGCTTTGTTACATAGCCAACCACCCACCGCTACGTCGACTACTGACGAGAGCGCGATTGCACCGCAGCTTGCATTCTAATAATGCTCGCCTTCACAAAGCAGCGACCGCCAAGGGATTTTACAATTAGAGAGCAAAAGCAGCATGCCCGTGTGGAAATAGACGATGACGGCACCGCGAACAAGCCACGCTCGTGGGCCGGTGAACATATAAAAATTTATATAGAAAATACTGAATTCCTCCGGTATACAAGCGGGTGAATCTGCAGATTATGAACTGGGGTTGAAGGATAGTTACAGATTTGCTCGATAATTGTCGATGGAGTCGATTACCGGTTCCAAAAGCCGTGAAATTGAGTCAAAATTCAGGTCAATTTCGCGATTAAATCAAAAACTGATTGGCACGCGAGAAACGTTCAAACCGCTCGGCACGTTCGGATGCGATTAGTCAAGTGACAACCCTTTCCGTGCAGAATACATCACATATTCCACTGCTGCATGAAGACCTCGCCACATCATGTCAGTCATGCCGCTTGATTGACCATACTTCACCACGCTGGTTCGTGAAGGATGGTAAACAGATTCATCTTTTTTTTTTAAGTTGCTGTAAGTATCGATAAAACGAAAAAGAACATAACTTAACAACCTCGGTATGTACGTTTATCCTGAGAACGCCTCCGATTGCTCCACCAATTGCAATGATTGACGTGTCATGGGAAAAGCTTGTGATACGCAGTTAATGGTGAAGAGGTAAAAATCCTGAATATATTTCACCTTTGAACCAACAATTTGGCTCATAAGGCTCATCAGCCCTGGGGCCACTTATCCGCTCCACCATTTACAGTTTTAAAATTACAGATCAGATGGGATGGGGGGGGGACGAGCAAAGGGTGAGGAGATATCCAAGAGCGTACATCTCTCCCGGTATGACCAAGCATACAAAAACATTATCCTCATTGAAAGTACGAGATTTTGGCACAAAACTCCCTTTAGGTAATGTGTGTATCACGATGGGGCAGCACAATGCTTAAAAAGCAAGCAGATCTGATGAGCGCTGTTGGTTACGTACGGTGTGAAAAAAAAGTTCAACGGACATACGTACATACAGAAGGGTACAAATTCAAATCTCGGTTGAAAGACACTAACCGGCATTGTTCCAAGTAAGATAAAAACGACTATCACATCGGTGGAAGTCAATTGTGGCTATTCCTGGGAATATGGAATTCCCATCACCGAGGACTGGAAACCACAGACTTCTAAATGGGAAAATTCCAGGACTGATTTGCATTGGGCTGTTTGGCCAATTACTTTGCGTATTTATATACTTGTGGTGGATGAATAGTCACATGTGCAAGTCACAATGATGCACAGATAGCCCGAGCAGTATGCAGCAGAACTGCTTGCTGTATTGCCTCGAGGGTCGGTGTCTCATGCAGACGCAGACTCCATTTGTGCTCGATCCACCAACCCCGACCAGTAAGTGACTGGACTATTGGGGGTGCGAGACACCTGAACTGTCTTGAGGTCAAGAGGTCAAAGGTCAAGAGGTCCTCATGGTCAATGCCGTTGATGACTCCATAACTCACGAACCCGCATCCTTCTCCAAAATCCCGCAGTTGCTGCAAGGTCAACATCTGATCTTCAAGGTCCACTTATAAATTCTCACACCATCTGGTTTATGCTCTTCCGCTTTATCTCAGACCTTTGGGTGCCACGTGAAAACCCGTCTCGGTAACCCCGCCCCTCCATCCTGCACACGTGTCCCACCCATCTCAGCCTCCTTCCCCGCCCCCATTACTCCGATAACAAATCGTTGCCAAGTTCTATTCCAAGGTTCACAACAGTCGGTGATGCGTGCGGTCCTGTTGTCAATCCACGGCGAGATGAGAGCATCCCCGACGTTATGGACAACAACGGATTTTTCCTGTTAAAGCTTTCTGGGTGAGATTGCGTTTCGCTGGGGATTACAAACAGCATCAATCCACACGATTGCCAAAATTGTGAAGAAGTCTTTCCTGTTCTTCACCGCTGCCCCCCCCCCCGTCCTTCGCACTTGTAGGCACACAGCGATGATATCACCTGACCAGATTTAAGACTGAAGACAGGAAGATGTCTTCGCAATACTGGAAATCACCTGATGATGCTGGTTGAAAAATTACCAGCGAAACGTCGTACTCGAATTGTAAATGTTGTGGGTTTGCTCTCCAACAGCAGTAACAAATTGGCACGTTTTTCTCACGTGTTAAACCTTGCCTGTGGTCGAGTGGAAGTGGGTTCACGACACATTTCCGCGATCGAACCCAAAGATAAGTTACCGTGAATAACATTGTTCGCGAAAGCTTTTGTGTTAATACTCGTGTTAAGGAAATGGATTTTGCTGGACAGTCCTCTGCTGCCCACCACATAGCCACGCAGACTCGCAACAACCTACCTGCACATGGCAGTCACCCATCCAAGCACTATCCACCAGCCACAACCCTGCTTAGTTTCTGTGATTTGATGGGATCGGTCGGATTCCAGGTGATATGGTGACATTATACAGGAGTCTTGAAATGTGCACGGAGGTTTTCTTTTGCTTTTTAAAACGTAAAAGCCCACAAAGAGGGGGGGGGGGGGGGGACTTGCTTTAAAACAAGTTGTTCTGTGGAAACCTGTATGCAAATAAGAATTAAGTCAGACCCAACCGCTGTGCTGCACGCAAAGATAAATATATGCAAGGCGCACTCGCAAACGCCCCCACAACCAAGCAAAGCCACCGCTAAGGTTGTGCCACGTCGTTCTAGATGCAAACAGGAAACTTTCCTGCAGATCTCGCACGCCAGCCAACCAGCAGAGCCAGCCCAGTCATGGATGACTGCCAGAGAGGGTATTACATGGCTAATCATTAGCGCACTACACACTGCCTTATCGCTGTGCAAACAACATCGACTCCTCTTTAGGTGGCTCAGTGTCCCTCCGCAGCCCGACCACGACCTGGCAAACGCAAATCGACCTCGGCAAATTGACCGAGCATTGTTGAGAGACCATGCTGCATGGAGTTACGTCTTCCAGGTGTATCCTGGAGGAATATGTTTACATATACATGTTTGCGTATATATTCATAAAGGGGGGTAAAAACTTTTGTTGCACTCTCACCCTGGACCCCGGTCACTTTTACTCTGAGAGGCTCCTATACCTGTACAAGTAGAACCCTTTTTTTGGTCAATCCATCGATGGACGAGGGCCACTCCACAGGTGGTCGTGGGAGTTACTCGACCAAAATTCACCGCACTGGTCAGTGTGGTTAGTGGGGGCCAGGAGGGTACATGTGTAGCCACGATGGCGAGACGTGAACTGCCTCCCCGCATGGTATAAAGGTCGTGGGTTCGATCCCGACCCTGACACCAGCTGTATATTATATTTATGCGATCTAACACAAAAAAAGCCTTTTATGGATATTGGTCGCAAAAGCCTATGTGTTAAGCTTTATATTTGGAGGTTGCATGTTCTCCCCATGGTTGCGTGGATTTTTCTCTAGGTTCTCTGTTTTTTCCCTCCACCTTTAGAAACATGCACTTATGAGTATTTGGTTGCTCTGTATGTATGCTATACATTTACACCACATGATAAGCCACTTCGTTGAGCTATCGTTTGTGGTCAGGTCACTTCTCAAAAAGAGCTATGTAGCTCAGTGGGCCTTAGCTGGTAAAAAAAGAGTATTATTTTCCAGTGGCGAGAAAGAATGGAGTTATATTCGAGTGCGTCGAACTGTATTTTCTTTACCCACGATGCTCCATAGCAAGGCGTAAATGAGTTTGTGTACGACACTGCACTTAGCATTGCAGTCATTTTAAGCTCTCCTCAACTTAGACGAGGGGCAGGCCAGGTTCATAACTGCTGGGAGTGTAACGTCGAACCGATTAATCCACATCGATTCGAGTCTCAAGTTCACAACACACAAATCGAACCACCTGTGTAAACATCCATTATTCTCATTTTGTATGGGTTGTAGGTAATGGGTTCATGGGACTCCCCCCCACCTCCATCCTGCATAGTGTGTAAAAAAAGGTAAAAATTATCTTTGATTAAATTACGACCCTCGAATCTGAGCGATGTATTAAATTACGAGCTTGCGATAGTGAAATGACACACCTCTACCAAAAACCACTGTTGGTACCCAGAAATTGAATGTACATGAAGCAACAAAACACACCCTCCTTTACAATACAGTACAATGTGGATTTATATAGCGTCTAAGCGTAACTGCGTCTCCTGACGATGTCCAGATACTGTGAGAATGTTTATTTTATAGAAAGAAAAGAGCCAGTCAGTCAAAGCCAGAGGCCAAGGTTGCAAGTGTGAGCTTGAGCAGGTAATCGGCAGCATGAACGGCTAGAGAAAGGGATTGCTAAGTTATGTACACTAACCGAACAATGAACTCTGATCTCACTTGACCAAAAACAGCCACTATGAACACTCGTCGCCTTTTCTTTGGTGCAAAACTGTCAATGTGGCACCAGCTACGTTCTGGCCAACCGAAGACAATTAAACTATAGAGAAACTGTACTCAAGGCGTGCCCGCTTTGAGCAACCTGAAAGGTCACCTTTGCTTTACTACCAGTGCTGAAAAACAAAAATGAAAAAAAAAGAAAATCAGGAACTGCTGCTCTCTGAAGACACACCGGAGCCATTTGCACAATGCATCACTGCACTAATGCTGGCTTGGAGAAATTTCACTTGCAGAGTCACCAACGCCATTTCGCCACTGTGGCGTCCACGGTGGCAAAATATTAACTACCTCTCCTCGTATACAGGAGGCCGTGGGTTCAATCCCGACCCTGACATCCCAGAGGTCGCAATCGGGTACCCGATACCCGTACCCTACCCGATACCCGGCTACCCGTACCCGGCCGGGTACGGGTACGGGTACCCGTTTGCGACCCTGGTGCGGCCAGGTACGGGTACAGAATCAAAACCCGTTTGCGACCTCTGTGACACCTGTATATTTGTAGTTTGCATGTTCTCCCGATGGTTGCATAGATTTTTCTCTGGGTCCTCCGGTTTTTCCCTCCACATTTAGAATGACACGTTTAGAGTATTTGGCCGCCATGCATTTCCACATAAGCTACTTCGTTCATCTATCATTTCTGTTAGCCAGGTCACTTCTGAAAAAGAGCTGTATAGCTCAAGTAGGCCCTTACCTGGTAAAATAAAAAAAACTTATCTTAGTAAACAGTCAGGTAAAAGTATTTCCATGGAGGGACAGAAATTAACTCTAAGATAAAGCCAGGTGAATAACTGACACGCAGGTGAATGAATACTATGGAACATGATCTATATTTGTTAAAGGCTTAGACCATGTGGTAGTTTTAAGCCAAACTTCCTGTCATTAAGCCTCCACCACCCGACAAGATTCTCACTTTTTTAATAAATATCTTATTTATGTATTGGTCAAATTCGAATCAATAAAGAGTATTACCGGTGGCTTGAAACAAACGTCGGATGTTGATGTCAACTGAAATTACCATGTGTTATCCCGCTATATGTGTGGGTTTTCTCCAGGCAATCCCGATCCTTTTTACAAGTGTGTACAAGAACAACGACTTTGCTTGCGACAATTCCCATGCAAGAATTAGACATTTGCATAGTGAGGTGGCCAGCGGGCTCAGGAGTCAGAGCAGTGAGCCCTCACCGTCGCCAAGCTCCTGGGTTCAAATCCGGGTTTCAGCCACCTGTAGTAAAACCGGAGTCTCAGCCAGGTGATCATCAATAACTGTGTATATATATTATAATATATAGTTTTTCCTTAATTTAGTAAAATTCTTAATTTAAGAATAAATTATATATTATATTTTACAATCATTTCACAAACATTACTCTGTAGCAGAGTGTGCTGATGAAAACGTGGCCACTTGAAGGGATTTCGGAGGCTCTCTAACACACAGGTTTGCAATGCCCCGCGAGACGCTCCAAGTGAACAAATAGTCTCGTGACACGACGCCGAGGATGCAACCGACCCAAAAACTGGAAAGACAAAAATAAAATAAACCAACCAAACCACAACCGTCTACTCCGGCAGCTGCGAGCATGGTAGGGGGGGGGGGAAGCGTTAGCGACACTCACTCTTCGTGACGGAGTTCGTTGATGGAGCGGTCGAGCGACACCTCGTCGCTCGCCACCATGTTGAAGCCGAACTCCTTAATGCTGGCTGGCACCAGCTCCTTCTTCTCGGGCGACAGCACCACCGGATTCCCCTCCTCGCCGGGGCCGCCGGGCACGCCGGGGGCCTCGCCGTTCGGCAGCTCGAAGTTGCCCAGGACGCCCGGCTTCAGCACGGGCGCCGGGTACTTCACCTTGTTTGGCTTGAACGTTAGGTACTGCTTGTTGACGGCCCGCTTGTGTTCGGCCGCGTCGCCCCTTGGATGGAAGCGATCGAGCGGTTCTTTGTCTCCGCCGCCGAGACCGTCGCCATCCGGCTTGGGGCCTGGCGCTTCACCGTCGCCGGGCTGTTCCCGCTTGTGCTTCTGGCGACGGATGTTCTCGAGATTTACCTCCAGCCCGTCCACGTGCGGCCAGGGGATCACGGGTCGGAATCGATCCTCCTGAGGCGGCTTCGGAAGCTCGTTCAGCTCCCTCTGCTGCTGCTGCTGCTAGACACGCACGTCCGAGGCATTGCGGACACAAGGATATTAATTATCAGGGCAGTGCTGTTAATTAACCATGCTGCTGATACCACTGAGGTTCATGAATTACCAAGGCAGGGAATCGCAACGGCAGGCCTGCTGCAGATGGCGAATCCAGTTCAAGGTTGCCACATTTGAGAAAAAGCTTCTGGGAAACATTAATTTGGAACAGAGCGCAGAGGCTGATTGATTAAGTGTTACTAGCTTTCAGCGATGTAAACACACACGCATGAACTTTAATGATATCCAAGTGGAAGTCCACGGAGACAAAGCTCACTTTTAAAAAGTGTGGGGGGGGAGCTGTGGGTGGTGATCCTAAAAGCCTGAGATAACCAAAAGATGCCAGTACAGCAACATTTATCCTTGTTTTGAGAGTTTTGAATGTTATTCCTGCACGTGTGGATGTTTTCCGGGTACTTCCTTTTTCCACTCACTTAACAAAACAATCATAAATGGAATTGGATAAAGATCTTAATGTGGTCAGGCCCTCCTGCAAAACAGTCTTGCAATTCACGAGGCTCTGTGGTTAAAGGGAATCATATTTAGTTATAATTTCCTACACGTAATAATTAATTTGCACACGAATGCGCTCACAATACGATAGAAAAAAAGGCATGTTCGCTAAAATAAATGAGACATTCCAAATAAATGACCTGTGAAACATTACAGGTACTGTACAGCAAACAGACCAAGCACTGTTGCATTTCACTCACCATTGCTGGCCAGCTGACATTACACAAACAACATATATATGCCATAGGTAAATATTGGAAACCATTTGCCAAGAAACTTTTTTTTGCTAAATCTCTTTATCCTGCTTAAGAGTGCAGTGGCGTGATCTTCAGAGCAATGAGCAAACTGCTTAAGTGTCCATGAATGCAAAAGTGTACACGCGGCAGCCCCGACAAGACCGGCTATAACTGGGATGAAGAGGGAATGAAGTGGAACTCGAGGACTCAAACAAGGGCTCCATTGCCACTGCATGAACACAGTACGCACACTCTTCTGATGGTGAAGTGGCATATACAACAAACATTACCGTGTATATAACTGTATACACAGACACTCAAAAAGTTTAAAGGTACACGGAAAATAACTATTCTTATACTCGGGGCATGAGGAGGTGGTGGTGGCGGAGTGGGTAAGTGTGCCGTTCGACGAACCTAGCAACCCGAGTTTGATCCCTGACCACAGCTAACAGCAACGGTAGGTGAGGTCTGACCTGGGTCCTTGATCCATCCCGCCTTCACCACCCTGCACTGAATTTTTTTTGTTCTTCACCTGAGGACGGCTGCTTGCGTTGTGGCCGAAACGTCGTGAGAATTATTGTATTGGTTTATTTTTATTATTTTATTATTTCCCTTCTACGTGACTTTACCGAAAGAACCAAGAAGATGACACCCTGCACTGACTAATGTGGTGAAGTATGGTCAAACCACCCCTATTACGGAGACGCCCGGAGGAGGCCTTCAATTAGCACTTGACAAAAGGCTGTAAGTTAATATATACTGCACTTGACTCTGGACAATATCGTAGCTTGATATCGAACCTCAACCAGTTTTCTTGCAGTCTTCTGCAGGGAAATGTAATATCACTCAGGCCACTTTTTTATAACCAGGTGCAAACAATTCAGGTAAATTGGCGGTTTTGTTATGGAAGGAACATGGGGGGGGGGGGGGAAAGAAATGCTGGGTCATTATTTGTATCAAATTTCTCATCCATGCCGATGTTGCTGGTGGGAGAGAAGACATTGTGCAATGCATAACTGTGGCAGAGCAAAACAGGTTGAGAAAAACATTAATAATGACTGTACACAGAGCAAAAAAAACCCCTCCCTGTTCAGCACCAAGTTGGGAATTATGCATCTACAGGGCACAGAAGTAATAAAAATTGGTATGCCTATGCGGACCACATGCAGCCGTTGTTCTTAATCATAACGCAATCCCGTTTCAATCGGTTACGGGAGAGTTAGATGTGCTCAAATGTTATAGAAACTGCAACTACCGTGAACATCGCAAGTAAATATGTATTCTCGTCAACCAACCAGCAATGACCAGCGTGGGTGGGGACGTCTTCCACGACAGGTCGCCGCGTGGCGATGCAGTGGGTTTACAAAAGGGCTTCTTACTTGACAATTTTTAAACGATACATACCGAACAGGATATGTTAAAAAGGCAGTTTATATAAAGATAGTGTTTTACCCGCAAGGCATACCGGTTACACGTGCAGGGATTTGAAACATAAATATAGACAAATTATACAGATTTACCGGTACACTAAAAAAAACCTTTTCAGCAAAATTAGCCTTCAATTGGCCTTTACAGTACATTCCGTGGACAGTCAAGAAAGTCGATGTTTTAAAGACCATTCTCCTGCATGTTTTGAATGCCATATAACTTGAGGCCACTATAAGTTTCCTTTGCGGTTTGGGTTTCTAAACAATTAAATGGCTGTACTTAGCATCATAATCATCATCAGCCAGTCATCTACTGCTGGAAGAAGGCATATCTTAGGCTCACACCCCATCTCCCTAACTTACGTTTACAAACAAAAATCTCCCAAAAGCTACAGGTCCATCAGATCTTGGACAAAAAGCGAATTGTGTGGTTCCGAGTGGGGGGGGTGGGGGGGTTTCTTCTTAAGTCAAGGACGCGTTTATATAATGTATAATAACAAGTTATTAAACTTTACATTGGTGAGTATTCCGACACGTTCTAAACAGGGAGGAAGAGATGGCAGGCAGGACGATGATAAAACGACGGAGTGTGGAAACCCAAAAGGTAAGAAACAAGTCACGGCTGGACCCTCCTCCATCAGCAACAACCACCACCACCGTCGCCAGGTAAACGCCATGGGGGAACGCAAAACTAAAAGAGGCAATCGGTATTTTCTTAAGGATTCATTAAACAAGGACAGCAACAATGGGTTTCGTCGTGCGCAGGGAGGGCTTGCTTATATGGTAAAAGTGTAACCATGGCGAGGCCGCCAGAGGAATTGGCTGGGGTTGGCATTCAGCCAGCAGTGGCTAGATCAAGGCTGATTATCGATACAAGTTTAATAAATAAATGACATGCCAGTGATCACCAGCCATGATACATCCACTGCTGGCATAATCATATAACATTAGCACATAATATCGTACACTTAAAATAAATTACGTACGAGCAAAGCGACATGATTGCAAATCGATTTTTTTCGCGTATAATTTGAAGGAAAAAAAATGCATTAAAGCAAACGTTGATCTTTTAACGCAGAGAGACACATTGTGTCAACCTCACCGGCTCATTTCGCCCAACCCCAAGCCGACGGCCTGCACGCAGGCTGCGGCCGCTTTCCACAGGCAAAGCCGGTTTCTCAGAGGCGGACAACCAACAATTGCCTACAGCGGCGTGATCATTTCATCAAATAAAGGTGTATATATTTGCGTATTAACTGCACAGTGAAAGAGGAGTCAACAGACCTGTTCTCTTGCGTCTTGCCGGGGCGGGCTGTCCCTCTGCCCCGTGAGGGAAGACCACAGCACCAGCAACACGAAGAGTGTGAACCCCGTGATGACACTGCGCAGAACGACTCCGACTTTAAGTCGCATTTTAATTCACTTCGCTATCAGCCCCCCCTCCTCCTCCTTCTCCCTTAAAGTTTCACGGCGAATGACGAAACGGCGTTATTTTACGAGACGTCAAAATAAAAAGGAGGGGGACGTGGGAGAGCGAGGAGCGGGCAAAAGTGTGCGCGCCACCGCTGCCGAACCAGGCACATGGAGCGTCCACGGAAGGGCAACCGGCGCTTTTAAACGCCCTGGGAGGCGCGATGCTAAATAAGGACCCCCCGTCCATTCCCTACCATTGCTCTCACCCCGCCCCCTCCCAAACCGCCAGGCGGCAACAGCGGATATTGGGGGGTCTTTATTTGGCATGACCTAAATCGATTGTATTTGCTAGAGCGGATTAGCCGGGCGGCGCTCATCGTGCAGGCTGCCAATGCGGCGTATGTGTTGTAGGGAATGTTAGAGCGTGTGTGACAGGCGTCACACGTGGTCACATACCTGGTCACGCTTGGGGGTGTGGGTTGGTTGAGATTGATGCGTAAAGTTGGATTTTTTTCTCTCCCTAACCTAACGATACGGCGTGCAAACACGCAAATAAGGTGGTGTAATTTTGATTTAAAGCTTTCGTGACTGCATGGATTAATCTTCTTGGTTCTTTCGGTAAAGTAACGTAGAAGGGAAATAATAAAATAATAAAAATAAAACATTATAAAATACAATTCTCACGACGTTTTATTATTTCCCTTCTACGTGACTTTACCGAAAGAACCAAGAAGAAGGCGGTGTAATGTTTAGCGAGCTGGGCTTGAAATATTGGAAGCCAGCTAGTTCGATCTCCCGGCACGGTATATGAAACAATGGACACTGTTTATTCTATTGTTTAAACTCCACCCACCTCTGTCCACCCAGTAGTATATATATACACACACCTGGGGTAAAGTGTAGGTACTTCGACCTCTCCCAAGATCTCTGGCTAGCGTGGAAGAGGAGGCCAAATACCCTCGATTGTGAGTACCTTGAGCTGCCTCTAAAGTGGGGGAGGTTACCTAAGGAAGCCACAATTAGTCTCAAGACTCCTCTTCAAGAGGATCCTACTTTGGGATATTTAGTAAATTACTTGTTTTTGTATTATCATGCGGTAAAGGTAATTCATGTATTGAAGAAAATGCTCACTTCGAGCCTCAAGGCTATTTTTTTCAAGAGGGTGCCGCATTGCGATATTTCGGCCGATTTCATTAATCAGAGTTTGGCTTCATGTAGGAGGTGATGACCCATACAATGCTAGGGGTTAACACTCACAAGCTGTACACAGATCGGTGCGTACATAATTTTTTCTGTACTGCCATCTACATGGCCAAATCACAGCCTCGCAGGGTTTGGGAATTCTGCTTGATCTACCAACTCTTACCTCTAAAGTGTGGGACCACAGGCATGCGCTACCACACCCACTTTTTAATTCTGGGCTGGGCTGTCTGAAACTAGTTCGTTTGATGCTTCATTGGTAAAGGGAAAAAAATACCTGAAGAACATTCGGGTCAAGCGAGGTGGCTGGGTGGCTTAGAGGTTAAGGCGCTGAGCTGGAACTGCTTAGATCCTGGTTTAGAATATTAGGTCAAACTCGAGTATCAATTGTTACAGGTGTTTGGACTCAGCCCAATCACCGATGAATTGTCTACAGATTTGGCTCTGAATTTAGATTTTTTTTAAAATATAGAAATGATAAAAGTGTTATCTTACGTGGCAGGATGGATGGCAAGGTGTTAAACTCTCTGCTGTTGGAGTTTGCGTGTCTCTCTCCCCGTGGTCGCGTGGATTTTTCTTCGGTTTTTCCCTCCACATTTAGAATCAACGTGCGTTTAGAATATTTGGCTGCTATAGATTTCTACATGATGATAAGCCACTTCGTTGAGCTATCATTTGTGGCCAGGTCGCTTCTGGAAACAGCTATATAGCTCACTGGACCTTACCTGGTAAAATACACAAAAGACTGTAGTTCGTTATCAGCGTTAACTTGAAGGGGCCGCCGAAAGTAGTTCTCTTAAATCTGCTTCCGTGGGCCATTGTCGGACACAGGAAGTTTGCCGCTGCTCTGCAAAATATCCGAATGGAGACTACGTGGCACGGCGCGGGTAGCACAATCGGGATAAGATTGGGGGAAACCGATTATGGTGAGGTGCGCTACCATTTGCACCATCGTGACACCACTGCATCGCGGTGATGTTCTCTACAGTGCCATAATGACAAATTCAGCTGTAAATTTAAAGTATTTTTTCTCACAAACGAAGTTTCATACGTCGTTTTTAACAGACGGAGACACACATACTCTCGGTGTGTATCTACTAAAGAAGATTCGGTGTTTGGTTTTTTTTGGTGTTGTTTTCCTTTTACACACCAGAGAGGCAATTACAAGCTACTTTGTCTATGTCTGATAAAAAAAAAGATAAAATACTTCTCCCCTTCCTGGAAATTAACACAGTTGTTAAAATGTTCAAACACCAAATAGACATCTTTCAGAAGGCATCAAGTCTGCATTAACTAAGCATAATTGTGGTAAGCATGCCAACAAATATGCTTTGATAATAGACACCTTGTCCTTGAAACTGATTGGCCTTCATCGGAGACTTCATGGCCTTGTCTCACAAGTCTTCGACCAGAGAATGCCAAAAGGCGAAAAGTACAAGGACAATGGAAACGCCAAATTATTAATATCCATGGTTCAGCAGTTATATCATGAACATTTTAACACCTCCATTTTTTTGTATCATCGTGATATTGGCAAAAAGGGTCCCATAGATAAAGTCTACGTCTGTTATGTTTGAGTGAGACCCGTGGTGCAATGAAATCAGACTTTAATTTGCAGGCATAACCTGCATGTAATGACGCATTGTTTTAAAAGTGCAACAACTGATTACGTTTTGACAACGAAAACGTTTATCTTTTCCAGGTACAAAAAAACGAACACGTTAAATATATATTCGTACTTTTTCATGCAGAGCCTAACAGAACACGGATGGACCCAGAACTGTCAGAAATAATTCAATACTGTACAATGTTTAAAATGACTGTGTATTTGTGTGTGTGTAGGCATACTCTTTTGTGATATGCAGCCCTGAACCCTCTCTTCCCATGTAACGCGCTGGCTACCGTCATATGAGCCGTTTTGGTCAGGTCAACGCTGATATTACAAAAGCTTCTTCTTACCCAAAATAAACTGACTGTTACGAATATATCAGCGAAAATCAAACGGCAATCTGGGGATTTTGTAAGCATGGCCGTGCGTGTACGCGTGTTTAGTAGGTTCTGGTTTGATGTTTAAACTTTCATTAAGATGTTTAACAAAATGTGTGTTCAACTGAAGCCATTTCCAACAAAACTCCTGCCCTTTCGCTTCATTAACTTGTTGCTGCAGCTTACATTACACCTCCAGCCATACCAATACGTGTATCCCACTCGAGTCTGGACCAGAAAGTCCACTCTCACCTGAACCTGAATCCTAGTCTAGCTAGAACCTGAACCCCAGTCTGGTTAGAAGCCGAATTCCAAACTCAATTGAAGATTGAATCTTACTATATTCAGAGAAGTATGGTCAAAGAGATGTAATCTCTAAATCTAAAAACTACTCGAGTGTAAGTTTAATTTTATTTAGTTTTGAGTTTAAATCCCACGTGAATCCAAGTTTAAATCCTGATAAATTCTAACTTTCAATTCCACCATGATCTTTATTCTACTCTAACCAGTCTGAATCCCACTCTCCTCTAAGTCATAGTCCCACTCTACTCTGAGCGCCACTCTCAACAGTGAAATGCAATTCTCAGGGCAATTCAAAAGTGGCCACTTACAGGCCAGACACTCGCGTACAGCTGCATATTTGTATCGTTATATATTTATATTATTGTGCTTCCGACGCGCGTCACGGCTATGTTTAGCCCCTGTGTCCTACACGTGGCAATACCCCATTCGGTCTGCTCACGGGAGCCGCACCTGTGCCCCCCACCCACCCACAACGACTCACCGCTGCCGTTGTACAACACACCCGTGGCCAGGTAACAAGGTGCACAAGGCATGCGGACACAACAGGGGCAGTAGGAGACGACGTCAAGTTAAACATTCATTACTTTACACTGCATGTACCCGTGGTTGCCAACTGTCCCGGGTTTTTTTTCCCCTCCAAAATATTTTCTTCATTTCTTTGAAGTTACTTTCCTAGTCATTCACGCCTCAAGACCACGCACGTATTATGTAGTTGTCCCCTCTTTCGGTATCGTGAGATATTCTTCTTTTCCACCACGCGTCCCGATTTTTGTACTCGACAGGTGGAAACCATAACGATATCCGCATTCGCGTTAAGGGCAAAAGGGCATCGCTGCCAAATGGCGCAATCCTATTGGTGAACTCACAGGACTGTGGTCATATGGATGGGCTGGTCTCTGCCACAGCAACGTGGAGTTTCATTCACTCGGTCACAAATTACACCCAACGTTCATTTGAGCGTAGAGACATTTTTTTTACTCATACTGTATCCATACAAACATACAACATATTTATTTCATATTGAGGTGGAGTGGTGTGGGGTCGTGGTTAGTGCGTTAAGCAATGAACCTGACTACCAAAGTTCATATTCCTCGCCTTGGCCAGTGGCGTAGCTATCGAGTGTGCAGGCAGTGCAACTGCACCGGAGCCCATTTGAACTCGTCCTGAGTTTTCTCATTTCTCAAACCCGCACTCACCAGCGTGGTGAAGTATGGTCAAAACAGCCATGGCCAATATGGCGCGTGGCGAGGCCTTCATCCAGCAGTGGATTGACAAAGGGCTGTAAATTATAATTTATGAAACACGTGTACGCAGTTCAATTATATCTTGATTGGACTGACAGACTGAATATGGGTTCATAAAATTAACCATGTGGTCAGTGGTGGATCTAGGGAAGGGGCGGGGGGCAGGGGGGGCAGGGGGGGGCAATAACCCCCCTTAGGAAGTTTCCAGATCCGCATTTGGTAATCGAGGAGAGATCGAGGTCTGAAGCTTTACGCGGTGACTAGGAACAGAGAAGTAGGACTCCAATTCGAAAGCTGTCATCGTCATAATCAGCCATGGTATATCTACAGCTGAATGAAGGTCACCATCTCTGACCCGTCACGCGATGCAATAGTCCATGAACCATCCACCCGGCTCATTCCTGCGCACGAGCTGATTTTGCATAGCTCTACCCCCGCAGTGGAATGCCCTCCCCGTTCTTGAATGTGTCCGTCTCCTTCAACTCTGCTTCAGGCATCCACGTGACAGACGGGACACGGTCGCCAGGTGGCAGTGTCTGCACGGCGTTGCATAGAATTTTTTGTTCATAAAGTATTTAGGGTTCTCCAGTTAAATGTGTTGATGCATATATATTTGGACATTTCCTACGGCGGAACACTTTAATGCCATCACATATCAGTATTTCGGTGCAAGTGATTGTCATATGTTGGGATTTTGGGCCATTGGCAGAGGGTACACGGTCACGAGGTTGCAAGATAAGAAATTACTCCACTCGACATTTATCAGCCGTGCTCCATCGAACAGTGGACAGAGCAAGGCATTATCAGCCGTGCTCCATTAAGCAGTGGACAGAGCAAGGCATTTCTTGTTCTTCCCCCGCACCTCCGATTGGCACGGTCAGCTACGCACGGTGCGAAAGAAGTTCAACATACATACGTACATTATCATTCATACTCTATATAGCAGTGGATAGAGCATGGCTGATAATGTCATACTATCACAGTCAATTTCTGGAAAAGACAACTTATATATATATCAAATACGTACCAGTATACCTAGCTTTTGTGGACGATAAAAATGTATTTTATTTGGTGGAAATTGATACAGCCATCCAAACTCTCCCAAGTCAAGGCCTGGACAAAATATTTATAGGTAATAAAAAAAATCATACGAGGTTGGGATAGCTACGTTGAACCTGCATGCAGAAAATAACAAAATACACGTCCAAAGATGAGCCAGGCAAGGAGGTACTCCATCTGAACTGATTACACTAATTATTTACTGAGTCAGCTTCGTAATAACAATACAAAACTGAGTCTCAATACATTACTACGCCCTTTCAAGAGACTCTTGTGTTGAGATGTTTGGGCAAATTATTCCTTGAATATTTGACTTCATTAGGGGAGGAATCTGGTGAAGCTAGGGAAAACCCAGCACGCAAGCTAGGGGCAAACACTGTACTGTCATCTCGTGGCCACCTCGCAGAACCACACCTACAACCTGGAAAGCCCTTGCGGTCATCCATTCGAGTGCTAACCAGACTCAACTCTGCTTAACGCCTGAGACACGACGAGATTGGGGCATGTTTATGGTAAGTTGGTCATCGGAATTAAAACCCATATTTAAACTATACTTTATTTTTTCAGGTAAGGCCCACTGAGCGATATCGTTTGTTTTTCCAGAAGCGACCTGGCCACAAATAATAGCTCAACAAAGTGGCTTATTACGTGGAAATTTATAGCGGCCAAATATATTCACCTCGTTTCCAAAAAGCGCGCGCATTTATTTATGTATTAACAAGGCTTGTTTACCCAGGAAGGCCTCATAGAGTCTCGAGACATAATTCTGGACGGTCCGACATTGATACGTTTGGCTAATTCTATTGATGAGCGATTGGCTTTTCAGTGTAAATCAGAGTGACTGGATAATACCCACACACATGAGGGCTTAACAATAAAAAAAATCCACAGATTTAGTTGCAATAATCGATTGCTCTACAGCCATGTCCATGGCACGTTGCAGCCCAAGCCTACCTGGTTTTCTGTGGCAGTCTCTCATCCAATAATGTATCCGTGCTTAACTCACCTTAGCTTCTGAGATCTGACGAGGTCGGGGTGCATTTATGGTCATTTGGCCATCAGAAAAATAAAACATAACGAGGACTTTCATGCAAGAAATTAGAAATCTCACAGGACGCGTTTCTACTTACATAGAAGGACTGCGAGTTCAATTCGAAAACGAGCCGATTCCGTAGTGATGAGCCTGTTAAAATGCAATCTGCGTCCCACGGGGGTCAATTAATTTGCGCCGCCATTTATTTATACAACTTTGCATTGCACCAGGGCCGACTCTTGAGAGACCCACTCGGGCAGCCCTCAAGGTGGGAAATGTGGAAGCAGCTGCGAATGCGCCCAGCGCTTGAGAGTTAAGAAGGACCGGGTCATATCTGTCTCGTCGGCCACTCGCCATGACTAACAGCTTTAATAAGCAGTATTTTAAATCTCCATTCCGCGTGTCGCCCTGCCGAGTGGCCGTAACTCAAATCGCCCCGCGGCCACCGGTGGCACCCCGCCCCGCACACACGCGCCTCTCTCACCCAGCCGCTCGTCCTCCCAGCCCCACATGCATCGCTACGCGCCCACTTACTCAGCCAGCCAGGCGCTCACCAAAACGAGCCGCTAGCTCGGCCACTAATCCAGCCACTCGCACTTGGCCGTTCGTCAAAAAGAACTAACTCACCCAGTCAGCCAACAGCTAAATCAGCCAGCCATCCACTCAGCCATTTACCAAGTTTCTCGCCAAGTCAGTCATTCACTCAGTCACTCATTCATCCAGCCATTCACTCGTCTTCCCAACCAGCTACTTGCAAACTCAGACAGGCACTCAGGCAGCTACTCACCCAACCAGGTGCTCGTACACCCAGTCACTCACCCACAAAGCCATTAATTCACTCACTTACCCAGCTATTTACAAAGTATACACTCACCTATACATTCACCCATGCTATGAAGAAGAGCCATAGTCCGAAACGTCACTTATCGTATGTTATCATTTTTCCGTTCAAGGCCACGGTGTTATTGACGAACGTGTTGAGTTGTTGTTGCTATTTGTGCTTGTGTACCACTGCCGACGCAGCAGAAGCATCACCAAATCATTTGTTTAATCTATTCACCCACTGACACTCAAGACCTCACACCCACCCACCCACCAAGCGACTCGCGAAAAGAAATTCCCATAAATTCAAGGACAAAACATTTTTGCTGCAGTCGAGTCATTTTAAACATTTATTTGAAAATTGCATTTTTTTACCTATAACTGCCCAATATGTACGGCACAATTTATAATGGTATTCACGGAATCTGTGCACACGATGGAACGACTGGTTTTATTACGGTGCGCTTTGCTTGAGAGTTGAGATCCACGTTCACTTAAAAAAAAAATACACAACACACGCCGACAAATAAAACGGGCCCTTTTATAACTCACGGTATATGAAGGGAAAGTTTAATGTGAATAAGAAATATGGCCTTTTGTTTTCATCAAGGCCAAACACCAAAACATATATAGCAGCTATATAGCCATATATATATACACACATGCACACGTGTATAGCTTATAAGAGGGTCACCTTGACAGGACACACGTGTTATGTTGCATGCCTGTGTGTGCGTGCGTGGGTCGTAGCAGGCAGCAGTAGTGTGAGCGCGCGCGCTCGATTCCCGCTCACGGCGAACACCAGTGACGATTATCTGAACCGGTCCTGGGCCTCCCCTAGGCCGTCTCAACATCAAATGAGTACCTCGTGCGGTGTGTAAACACCGCCACGATTGAGACAAAGGCGGCCGGGCGTGGTGCTGACCAGCCGCGACCTCGTGTGCCGTGCCAAGCCTTCATCGGTCCTCACGAACAGCACTTGCCCTCAAAGTGTGTTAAAGGCTATGTGGGGGAACTTTTGTTGTATACATGTGCTTGGGGATCAGTGGTCTTGTGGTTAACACATTGATCTCTGAACCTGGCCACCTGAGTTTGATTCCTCGTCACTGCTCATATGTCAACTCAGCCTTAAATGAGTGCCTGGTGCACCGTGACGCCTATTTGGGAATCTATGGATGAAATGCACCTTTTCAAATATTAAATTATTGTGATACAATTAGGTGTTTGTTATAATCACATGCCCCAACAGCATATATAGGCTACACAGTGGGATCTTTGTCTTGGTCTTCATTTAGTGTGGGTGTATGCGTGTGTATATAAATGCGTGTCTCTGTGGCTATGTATGTGCTTTATGTGTACGTGATGGTGGAAAGGGTGCAAGTATGTGTGGGAATGAGCGTAGGAGTATAGCGGTCACTACTACGTACATGGAAATTGATGCCTCACGTCCCCAGAAGGCTGATGAATTTCCTTAATACCCGGTTCATGGCACACATTGACCTTGACAATGCAATGCATGCAGCCTTCAGTGGTGGAGGCTTGCCGTGTGGGTGTGGATATAGCCTAGTTGGGAGCGGTAATGTAGCGGTTATAGCGCTGCGCTACAAACCCGGCATCCCCAGGTCGATTCCCGCTCACGGCCCACATCGGTGACGAATATCTGAACCGGTTCTGGACCTCCCCTAGGTGGACTCAGCCGCAAATGAGTACCTGATGCGGTGTGTAAACATCGCCACTCGAGAGACAAAGGCGACCGGGCGTGGTGCTGGCCATCCACTCCCTCGTGTGCCGTTCCGGCCTTCTTAGGTGCTCGCTAACGGCACTTGCCCCAACAGTCTTTTACAGGCTATACGGGGGATCTTTGTCTTTGTTTGTACAGCCGAGTGCGAGGTGGCAGAGACACGGTGCCTGCACACGAAACACAGAACGTGCACTCCCTCTGGTGCACATTGCGGTTGCAGCTAATTTCAAAACAGATGAGTCTGTGCCGTGTGTGATCTCGCCGATGCGATGCACGTGTGGATGAGCAGCAACACGGACACTGATGAGGCAATTGGAATAAAAAAAAGTGCGCAAAGATTATCACGGTTGGCTGCGTCCGGCACGGATGAAGTTCAACATACATGCAGGACTATGCAATGAAGCGTGGGGAGATGCACGCTTGGAATGACATTGTGACGGAAACAGGAGCTCACGGATGAGAGCAAATTAAAGTCAGAATTGTGACGGGCTTGGGCAAGATACGTCGCTGTGACGGACGATGGCCAGCGGCGTGGGTGAGAACAACGATGGAGTGGCAGCCGAGGAGGGAACGCACCCGGGAGGACGACCGCCGTGGAGACAGAGTGGCGAAATGGGTTTGTTGCAAGTTCGTGATTTATTTTACCGTCTTTCGGGTGCTCGAGGTGGATTGTTGCTTCGTAGGACCATGAGAGATAGTGACGGCTTGGGGAGGCCTTCATCGAGCAGTGGATTGATCATGGTGATGACGAACAAGGCCAATATTCAGAACTTCGATTGTTACCCTCGTTGATATCGGATTGCGCAACTGACACAAAGCCTCGCTCGGGGTGGCATTCCAAACTCTCCACTTAAAGTTGTTTTTAGACTAATCCATTTATAGATATTCTTAGAACCCCATAAAATTATCATGGTGAGGTTTATCAATCATATTTTTTGTTCTTCACTGAAGGGTTAAAAGGTGGCACAAATATCCCCCGTATAGCTTTAACAGGCTGTTGGGGCAAGTGCTGTTAGCGAGCACCTATGAAGGCCGGCACGGCACACGAGGGGGTGGGTGGCCAGCACCACGCCCGCTCCCCTTCGTCTCCCCCCGGAGGCGATGTTTACTACACACCGCACCAGGTACTAATTTGAGGCCGAGTCGACCTAGGTGAGGAAGCCCAAGACCGATTCAGATAATCGTCACTGGTGTTGGTGGTCGTGAGCGGGAATTGAACTCGGGTCACCGGGTTCGTAGTGCAGCGCGCTAACCATTGTACTACCGGTGCATACAGCATCATTTTCTTGTTCATGTTTTAGTTTTTTTGTTTGTTGCGGTTGCACCCGATTCAAGAGCCGAATGGCTCACAGGGCTATACCTAATAAATGAACTTTGAACAATACCATAGGCTCCTGGTTACTTCTGGTCAAAATGAGACCTTGCTTGACTATGTAAGATGACAATTACTGAAGTGACAGACTAACCCACATACAAATTAAATATATTATATTGGAGATAAATACATAACATGATGATAATAATATGAATACAATGTCAAAGCAAAGGGAAAAGGTGCAACTGCTTGCTCATGCCCCTCTATAGAGGATTTGGGCCTACTCTTGGAACAGGTGGGAATACCCACATTTCACCCCACCACACGCGACATTCCGATCGACTGCGTTGCACTGTGTTATGTTTCTGGGTTCGCAGAGGCGGTGGTGGTGGGGGAGGGGGTGGCATTTAAAGAGACATGCACCACATCGTTTCAAATGCTGCACTAGGAGATCGAACTTGTGCCCTCTGGATTGTTCTCACCCATACACCGCCAGAGCATACAAAATTATAATTATTATAATTGTAACATAATAGCACGTCTCATGCGTACGGCATCATGTGCTCAGGATGCCCATCTGCAGGACAATACAATACAGTAACTCCTAGATTTCAGTCAAGATACCCAAGGAAAACGAATTATGTGGTGATGCTGTTGCTGCTGCTCCATTGGCGGTGGTGCACAAGCACAATGAACAACAACAACAATAACAACAAAGTCAACACACTCGTCGACAACAAACACTTTGGCCTTAAAAGGGAAAACATATAATTGGCGAAGTTTCGGGCAATGTCCCTTTTTCATAGCACATATTTCAACATGGTGTTGATGCTGAGATACTCTATGTACAAACTTTAACCCTTGACCAAAGTAAAAAAAAAGATATGATTCAAAGGCTTCACCATGCTAATGTTATGTGGTTGAAAAAAATGCCTAAACTTTATTTATATTCTTTAACAGCCCATGAAGAAGGACGAAAGCCTGAAGCATATATTGTTTTATTTGAAAGCCACAGTGTTGTTGACGAGTGTGTTGAGTACAGCAAGTAGGTTGTTGACCATTCCGCCTGGATTAGTTGTTTTATTCATATGCACTCGCTCATGTAAATTATTCCTCCGAGTACTAAAATTCCTCCCACACATGACCAACGCACCCACCCACCCCGGCCTGCTCCCTGCCACCTCAAAAACAAACCCAAATCGACCAAACATCAAATCGACCAAGCATTCTGCAGAGGAAAATCTTTAAAAGCAAAACAACTCTTGAGAATCAGGGTGGCTTTTCAGTGGCAAGCAAATACATTGTTGTAACTACGAGCATTTACACTGAGACCTCCTTTACCAGTGGCAAAATATAGTAATAGGTTTTTACCCTTTCAACTGGTACAAAACTGACACCTTTATACAAATTCTATTCTTAGGTTTTTTCGGTAAAGTCACGTAGGTAAAACATCAAAATTAATGAAAATAAAATAAAATAAAATCAAAAATCACGACGTTTCGGAGGCAACACAAGTCTCCGTCATCAGGTGGGACCGTCACAGCCAGATTAGCTGCATCAAGGGATCATGTTTGCAATAACCACAACACAAGCAGTCAAAATGCAAACAAAAAGAAACAACTCTGATAATGATATGCACTGTCCTTGAAGTTGATTGGTCCACACCCGAGACAGCTTTTCTTAGAGCCTAGTCTCCATTGGTGTTGGACCAGATGACGCCAAAAGGCGTACTATATTTTGCCACTGGTAAAGGAGATGTCTCATAGTGTAAATGCTTACCCCGAGCTCTCAATACTCTGATAGTGCGCTGTCTTTGAGTTGCACGTCATCTGGTCCAACACCAATAGAGACTAGGCTCTAAGAAAAGCTGTCTCGGGTGTGGACCAATCAACTTCAAGGACAGTGCATATCATTATCATTATCAGAGTTGTTTCTTTTTGTTTGCATTTTGACTGCTTGTGTTGTGGTTATTGCAAACATGATCCCTTGTATAAAGGTGTCAGTTTTGTACCAGTTCAAAGGGTAAAAACCTACTACTACGAGCAATTATATCAATGGGTTGACTCATGAACTCCGTGCTGCTATGGTCAGGGCCGTATTGTCGGGCCTATGAAAACTAAAGGGCCTACGAAAGAAAATGTTGACCATGTCTTTTTGTTTGAATGATAAAAAATGTAACCAAGATATCTTCAATTTCGATTTAAAGCTTTCGTGACTGCAGGGATTCATCTTCTTGGTTCTTTCGGTAAAGTCACGTAGAAGGGAAATAATAAAATAATAAAAATAAAACACCTGAGGACGGCTGCTTGCGTTGTGGCCGAAACGTCGTGAGAATTGTATTTTATTATGTTTAATTTTTATTATTTTATTATTTCCCTTTTACGTGATTTTACCGAAAGAACCAAGAAGACAAGATATCTTCTTGAATAAATATATTTATATAGCAAGGATAAGCACAGTGTAGATACAAAGAGGCAGAGTCATGTCAATGCCAATCGTTATTTTTCATAAGGTGAGAGAAATTAACACTGGAGATGAACTTTTCGAGATTTGTTCATTGCAAAAATAGCAATAACATCTTTAAAATGGTGTTTGTCGCACAATCTCATTCTCAAGAGAGTGTAGTGCAAGGGAATAGAAGCGTTGTTGTCCTATGGTTGATTGGAGACAGTTTTTTTCATCAGCTTGAGCGAGTGGCAGCGGTGGTAGCAGTAAGATGGGGCAGCAGCAGCAGCAGCACCAACTGCAGAAAGTTATCACCGAAGGCCTACGAAACAGAAGTGCCTAGGGCCTACAAGAACCTTCATCAGGCCCTGGGTATGGTGGCGAGTTTAATTCGTGCACTGCCAATTAGGGTGGGAGATGGTAGCCTTCTCGCGGCCCGCCTGTAAAGTGCCTCATCGTACGACTAATACCATCACTTGGGCCTTTCTGGAAATCGTGTATATTTTCGATTTCAAGTAACGTGTAAATCCTGTCCAAAAAAGGCTCCTTTTAAGGGCCAAAAGATCAGCCAAAGAAGAGTGGGATCTGCATTACGAGTGTATCAACTAAACGTGGAAGGCCTCTCACGTGCAAAGTATGAGGTGCTCGCCAAGTGTTTACATCATGAACACATCGACGTTGTTGTACTCCAGGAAACCCACGCCGAAGATAATCGAATCACGAACTATAAAATCAACGGATATGACATAATTTCCGGCGTAAACTATCCGAAATACGGCCTCGCCACTTACATGAAGCAAGGCCTTATAGAAGAATGAGGTGACAGAAGAAGTCATCACCAATGAACCATCGGCTATTGCCATCAGAATAGGCCAGGTGTAAGTGCCAAACGTGTACAAATCACCGAATAGTCCCTGGCCAACACCAATGATTGCAGCTCTTCCATCAGTATACGTGGGTGACTTTAACAGCCACCACACGCAATGGGGCTACTCCACCAACGACGAAGCAGGAGATCAACTCACCAACTGGTTATGCATAAATGATCTGCATCTGCTTTTCGACCCGAAACAGAGAGTCAGTTTTCACTCTGCTCGATGGAAATGGGAGTACAATCCAGATCTCTGCTTTGTGTCCAAAGATCACCGTGGCCTCCCACTCTCCGCAACGAGTAAAATCCGAGGACCGTACCCCAGAAGCCAACGCCGACCAGCAAGTGATTCAGATTGGGCTTCAAATTCGGACGATCACATCCACACCAGTTGCTCGCTGGAACTTCTTGAAGGTGAACTGGTCGGCCTTCCAGGCCGAATCAGAAATAGCGCTGTAAACCATCGATCCGGTGCCGCATAACTACAACATTTTTGTCACCGCCATCATCAAAGCAGTCACCAACAACATCCCCAGAGGCCACCATAAGCGATACATTCTATGCTGGAATCTGGAGAGTCATGAACTCCTGAAAGCGTTCAAAAGAACTGGCGATGAGACAAAAGCGTCAGCACTCTTAGAGGCTCTAAATTCGGCCTGACAACAGCGATGGCGAGAAACAGTTGAGGAGATTAACTTTGCACACTTCAGCCACAAAGCGTGGAATCTCGTTCACCATCTTGGCGCCAGTGTACCACCTATAAAAAAGGTGCTGCAAGTCACCGTCAACCAAATTGCCTCTCACCTCCTCGCCTGCACAAAAGCCGCAATAAACAAGCAGCACAAACAAGATCTCACTGCAACCGTAATGAGCCGACCAACAAGCTCCACATTCTCCCTTCTGTTGTCAAGGGAAGAAATCGTTGACACACTACAGGCCATCAAATCTAAACAAGCCGCAGGCAACGACACCATCTATCCCGAATTCCTCAAGAACTTGGGACCTATCGGCCAAGACTGGCTACTGGCCATTGTTTGCCACCGTCCATTTAAGCGGCACAATCCCCAGAGCCTGGAAGGGAGCAAAAGTCGTCGCCCTGCTGAAACCTGGAAAGCCAGAAGATCAGGCCTCAAGTTACAGGCCCATCTCACTTCTATCGACGGTATACAAATTGATGGAGCGCACGCTGCTCGCACGCATCGCGCCCACAGTTGAACCACACCTGCCCGTCGAACAAGCATGTCCTTTCCCTCACCGGCTACATCGAAGCTGGATTCCAGCAAAAGCAAAAAACTGGTACCGCCATGATAGACCTCTCATCCGCCTATGACACCGTCTGGAGACATGGGCTCCCACTCAAGGCAGCGCCCATCATCAAGTGCCGTTCAATACTGAATCTGCTCAACAACGATGCTCGGCAAACAAAATTTCCGGGTACACCTTTCCCGTAACACAATCCGCACAAAAAAGTGTCACCGACGGCTTACCTCAGGGATCAGTACTGGCTCCGATCCTGTTTAGCATCCTCACCAGCGACCTGCCAAAGATATCATCCCGCAAATTTGTCATTGCGGACGACATAGCAATGGCTACTCAGGGAACAAACCTGACGTCCATTAGTGAGACACGAACAGAAGACTTGTCCGTGTTAGAAGGCTATTTCCGAAGGTGGAGACTACGACCGAATCCAACTAGGATACGTCGCTGTGACGGACGATGACCAGCGTGGGTGAGAACAACGATGGAGTGGCAGCCAAGGAGAGAATGCACCCGGGAGCATTACCACCATGACGAAATGGGTTCGTTGCAAGTTCGTGATTTGTCACGGTTGTTGAGATGGTCTCAATTCGCCATCTCAACAACCGTGGCATAAACGCCCTGTTGGAAGTGACTTTCTGTGGTAACCGTGTCAAAAACGACCCATATCCCAAGTACTTGGGCATTACATGAGACAAAAGCGTCACATTTAAAAAAGCACATCGAAAAGGTGTTTGACAAAACAAAAAGCAGAAGGGTTCTGATACGCAAAGTGGCCGGTAAAACTTGGGGAGCCACCACCAAAACTCTCCGCACGGCCTCCCTCGTACTCGCGTGCACCACCGCTGAGTACTGCGCGCCAGTCTGGGCATCAAGTAACCACACAAAGAAATTGGACGTCAAAATCAACAGCGTCCTTCGAACAATACCGGGCGCACTGAAACGCACTCCCACATAGTGGCTACCGGCTCTAGTCAACAATACGCCAGCAAACCTCCGTCGGGATGCCGCGACATCGAACCAACTGGGAAAAATTCCGAGGAAGTGTACACCTACCGTGACACCAAGACCTGCTCGACCCTCCAGGAACTCGTCTGAAATCCCGGAAACCCCAATCTGGGATCCCGCGAGACAATTGGATGGCGTGGGGTCAACTGAATACCTCTGGCGAAAACACTGCGGAGTTCTGGTGAGGTTCCAAATAAAAGCATCATTGACGACCGCACCATTGCTCCGCACGACTTTGATCTGCCGAGAAAACTCCATCAACCGCTTCGGAACACGCAACGGGTCGCTGCGCCCACACCTCCTCCACAAGTGGAGAATTAAATACAACCAGCAGTGTGACTGCGGCCACCCGAACCAGACAATGGACCATAGCGCGAATAACTGCATCCTACTACGCCCGCTCTCCGGCAGACTGAGAGAGAAAGAAGTTTAAAGGGAAATGAGTGGGGAGTGGAAAGTTAAAATCCACCGCTGTTAATGTGCTGCCTTCTCTTAATGCGAGTCCGGCTTTTTATGAATTGACCGCTGGCTTTTAGTGGCCGCTCAGATTAATCTATATTTGATTCTCTTAATTAAAGCTAATTCTAATATGGGGCCCTGCACAAATGTACCCAAAAATGTGCGCGGGGGGGGGGGGGGCAGCGCGGTAATTGCTAATTAATGCCAACAGATAATGACGATGTGTTTGAAAGAGTTAATTATAATAAAGTGTACAAAAAAACAACAGGTGCACGGTAAAAAGGGCACTTTTAATGTAGCAAAAAAATAATAAAATCGGAGGCTTAATAGCGGGCGATGATGTGAAAGCCCGAGGCGTGCATGGTCGCGGCGGTGGCGTTTGACACAGATGCGTTGTACGGGAGCTGTCTGGGGCACAACCTTCGCTGTTCACCTGCGGAGAGCGAAGATTGTGCTCCTGAAAATGTGTCGCACAACCGTGTTCGCACGTGTGCGTGAGTGCGTGAGTGAGGCTCTACTTGTGTGTCTGTTCGCACGTTCGATTCCCGCTTACGGCCAACACGGGCGATGCATTTCTGAACTGGTACTGTGCCTCAGCTAGGTCGACTCAGCCTTAAATCAGTGCCTGGTGCGGTGTCTAAAAAACTTCATCACTGGGGAGACAAAGGTGGCCGGGCGTGGTTTCGGCTACACCACCCCCTCGTGTGACGTGTCAGCCTTCATAGGTGCTCGCTAACGGCACTTGCCCCAAAAAGTGTGCTTAGGCTATAAGGGGGGATCTTTGTTTTGGTGCGTATCTGTGCGTATGTCAGCGTATGCATCTGTGTGTGTGTCAGTCGTGTTTCGGTGTGTGTACTACTCATCAGAGTGTGCCTGCGTGTTCTCGCGGTGTATCGGTGTGTGTACGCACGTATCTATCTGTGTGAGTCTGTGAGTGTCGGTGTGTACGTGGAGAGGGACAAGGCAATCATTTGATCGACTATGACCTTGACCAAGGGTCCCCTGGAGCTCATGAAACCGGCATAATGCGGTCGAGCTACCCCCCCCCCCCCCACTAAAATTAATCATTCCCTGGAGGCGGAAAGGTGCAAAAAAAATCCAACACATTTGAAGTTACACAGACCCATATGCTGTGCTCACACACACATATATACGTAGCCACAAATCCTAATCTTGTCACACACATATATATACAAAGACGAGGTGGTCATGCAGGGTTAAGAACACGATTCTACAGCCATGAGATGGCACTGACCGACATGAAGTTCGGTTTATTTCGAAAAGGTGGTGCGAGCGGTGGCACTTATGGTGAACACTCTGCGATTGAACCCGGCGACCTGAGTTCAATTCCTGGCCCACGGTCAAAACAATCAGTTGCTGAGTGGTATGGTATCTGACCTGGTCTTAGGGGATGAGTCAATGCCCCCCCCCCACTGCCCCTCATTAAGACGCTGAAATGTGATATTTTATATAATACTTACCAGAGAAAATATACATTGAATTATTATTATTAGACATTTATTAAATAGGGCCTTTAAAACAAAAACGCTTAATATATCGAGGACTGCCCCTCCAATGGGCTGGGTTCTAGATTCGCCTCTGCAACCGGTGGCGAAGTATGGTCAAGCAGCCCGAATTACTGACGAGGCACGGCCAGGCCTTCACCAAGCAGTGAAATGTGAAACGTCTGAAAATTGATTTGTTTTTTTACGAAGTTCCATTTTTTTTTCTTCTTTTTAACGAGGCCATTGCCTTTTTTATTTTCAAATTAAATGTTACAATACACGATTACATCAATAACGCGCGTCTTTGGCGTTTTTGCGTTGCCGGTAGGGAATGCCGTGATATTAAGATGTAAACTCGCAAATGCTAGGATCTGTACTGCTCTCCACGTAGCCCTGTGTGTGTGTGTGCACTTGCATATAAATCTAGCCGGTACACAACAGCTTGTCCATTGCAAATTCCCCATTAAATATATGTTTGATAAGCCATACAAAAAAAGTTTGCATGTAATATTAGCATTAGTTGCTGCATCGGTGGTTTCTGCAATGCGCAAATTAATGCACTCGGCAATTAAAACGGCGATCCTAATTAACTCGTTAATTAGTCGCTGGTGACTCGGTTTGACAGGACTGCTTTAATTAAGGCTTCGGTGGTGGAGAGCGAAACACAGATTGTACCTCGTCTCAATCCTTCAGGGGGGGCAAGAGAACCACGCAGAGGAATGTCTCTGGGTTTGGAGAAAGGTTCGCCACACTGAGCGACTTGATTTACCAGGTAAAGCCCACTCGGCCATGAGCACGTTTTCAGAGGTGACCTGGCCACACATGATGATCGCTCGTCGAAGGGGCTTACATCGTCATCTTACGTGCGATTGTTTTTTTAGTAGCAGCCAAATATATTTGGAGGGCAAGAACCGGATGATCAAAGATAAAAAAAAAATCCACACGACCACCACGAGGAAGATAGAACACGCGGATTCCACAAACAGCACAGGAATCGTCATGGTCCGGGATCGAACCTACGGCCTACTACGTACCAGGCAAGGAAGGTAAAATGTCTTCGCCACTGCGGTGTCCCACACAAGGCAAGGGGTAGCAAAAAACTGATAGAAGAAATGTAAATGTGCCAGAGACATCCTCACAAAATTCACAAACCCTTGTTTATAAGCCCTGACCCTATTACATGAAGTAATAAAACAGGGGGGGGACAAATATTAACTACAAAAATACATATATATATTTAAACCAAACATTAGATCACAAATATTTGGACATGACAATCGCTCAGATTTCATCACGAGGTAACCGCAGTCCGCAGAGAAATCGAGAGCGCCTTTCCAAAATGTTAAATCAACATTTAATGCATATATATTTCTCAGCGTACTTTAATTCTATCATGTTGTGGTTTTCATTTCTTTATTTTTTCGTAAACTTGAACGTCTATATATACGGTATACCCGTAAACTTGAACGTCTATATATACGGTATACCCGAGCTGTCAGCAAAATATGTGGAGGTGTATTGTCCAATTCACGGTTAAATTGGGAATGTTTTTCGTTTTTTATTTTATTATATATATAAAATCCCTACAGACATTCTTGGCTCCTTCTGCTCCTGGGCCCAATTAGATTTGTATTTCCACAGAGAAGCAAGTATTATACCACATGCTGTGTGAACAGTATAGAACACATTATTCTTCACGGGCACAGAGATGTGACCGTACGCACACGCGAGGACACACACGCGCACACGCAAAGACACGCACGCGCTTGTGCGCGTCTGTACATAAAAAGGGTCAGTCAAAAAAGTTTTGTGAAACAATAAACCGTGAAACAATAACCCCCCTCCTCCCCCCCTCCCCCCCCAAAAAAAAATGAAATAGACACGCTGACCTAATTTCAGGCCCATTATGAAAAAGCATTCTCGTTGGCACCAACCATATGCAGTAATGCTATGTGACAATATCTTAATAGGGGTGGCAGCATTTAACAAAAAATAGATATTTCCCAGCAGTGAGTGCACCTGCCATGAGGTCAGCTTGAACAGTCTCGATGGTTTGGTTTCTGCTACGGCCCCTGTTAATTTCTGTAGGGAATTGCCGATGCGGTGCCATCTGCTGTGCAGTGGTTGTTAAAGACCTCGCGACACCATCCCTCACTACAGTGGGCCCCATTGCATTGTGCCGGCTTACAGACTGAATGCCGATTTTTTTTTTTACTATCACAAGTACATCGTTTACCACGGCAATCAACGGGTAGGCCAGTTAGTCGATTGGCATGACGTGTGTTGTGGTGGGGTCAAATGTGAAAAGTCACACCTCTTCCGAGACGCCTGGGCAGCATGGATGAGTAGGCCAAAGTTCCCTCCAGAGGCCCTTCCAATTGGTAATACCGCGAGCAAGCAATTGCAGGGTTGCACCTTTACCTTACATTGTTATTAAAACTAAACTATTTCTTATTTTACCATGTAAGGCCCACGACGCTATATAGCTCTAGTTCAGAAGCGACCTGACCACAAATAGCTCAACGAAGTGGCTTATCACATGGGAATTTATAGTGGCCAAATACTGTAAATGCGTGTTTGTAAATATGGAGTGAAAAACCGGAGGACCTGGAGAAAAATCCATACGACCACAGGGAGAACAGGCAAACTCCACATATACAGGCATCAGTGTCTGGATTAAACCCACAACCTCCTGTATACCAGGCGAGGTAGTTAACATTACGCCACCGCATCTAACAATGCGTTGATCAAACCATTACCATAATTTACACCATTGGAACCTCATTTGCCAGTAGAAAAATATGATAATTGCTTTTTTACCCTTTTATTTGGCAACAAAACTGACACCTTTTTGGCGTCATCTGGTCCAACACCATGTGAGACTAGGCTCTAAGGAAAGCTGTCTCGGGTGTGGACCAATCAACTTCAAGGACAGTGCATACATTATCAGAGTTATGTTTTTTGTTTGCATTATGACTGCAGGTGTTGTGGTCTATGCAAACATGACTCCTTGTAAAAAAAGGAGTCAGTTTTGTTGCCAGATAAAAGGGTAAAAAACCAATTATCATTACCATAATCTTATACCTTTACAGCACGTACACTGAATTGAGCAAATACACATTTATTAGAGACACGGTGTTGTATGGGTTGAGAAGAGCAATTGAGCTTGGCCAGAATTCGTGGCAGAAAGAGGCTGGTGGCCTTTGGTTGAGGGTAGTGACGGAGTGGCGGCCAATGGGGAGGACACGCGCGAGAGGGCATCAGCTGTGGAGATGGAGCAGTGGTCGTTCTCTAAACTAAAACTATTTGAAAACGAAGCTATTTTTTATTTTAGCAGGTAAAGCCCACTTTTTTCAGAAGTGACCTGGCCACAAATTATCGCGCAACGAAATTATGGCAGCCTAATATTTTCCATTGGCCGTCATCCAGCAGTGGATTGTTCATGGCTGATGCTATTTTTCATGTTCACATGACCACTCTGGCCACCATAAACTATAATTTCATCATAATGCCAGGACAAATCTAGTGATTCTTGAAACGAATCGCAACCCCGAATCGTGACAATTGCCAGAATCATTACATAACTCCTTACAAAAGTAATGCCTTTTTTGAATGTTAATTATATCTATTCGTGTCCAGCTTGTTGAAGAGATAATGAATCTCGACATTATTTCAGAAGCTTAAACAAAAGGTAACACTAATCTTATTATTTTGCTAAGCTCGTATGCCAGGCTAATTTGATATCTGAAGATGCTCATAAAAGTCACAGAGATAAAAACAAAGAAATTATATCTCCTGAGATATGGAAAGCTGAAAATCTATGAAATGATTAAATTGTGTGTGAACAATTGCCGTTTATCAATGCACGATGGTTGCATCTTGAGATGTTCCTCTTCAGAATTTGAGATGTAGAATCTTTGTAACTTCAAAATATTAAGTCTTGATTTGAAGCTTTCGTGACTGCAGGAATCCATACTCTTTTGTTCTTTCGGTAAAGTCACGTAGGTAGAAAATAAAATAAATCACGACGTTTCGAGCGCAACACAAGCATCCATCATCAGGTGGGAAGGCATGGTCTGCTGCTGAGGCAGACTGTTGAAATGGATGTAGCCCAAGGGTCATAAAGAAGTAGCCGGGGCTAGTGATGTTAATGTGAGAAATTAGCATGTAACTGTAAGATAGGAGGAGAGCGACCTTCTGGACGTGGGCACGGAAGTGGCTATGTTAATGTCAGAGATTAGCAGAGGTGGGACAAAGTCATTGTTATGCAAGTCCAAGTCGAGTCGCAAGTCATCAAATTCATGACTCGAGTCTGACTCGAGTCCAAGTCACATGACTCGAGTCCACATCTCATAGGTGGGACAAAGTCATTGTTATGCAAGTCCAAGTCGAGTCGCAAGTCATCAAATTCATGACTCGAGTCTGACTCGAGTCCAAGTCACATGACTCGAGTCCACATCTCATAGGTGGGACAAAGTCATTGTTATGCAAGTCCAAGTCGAGTCGCAAGTCATCAAATTCATGACTCGAGTCTGACTCGAGTCCAAGTCACATGACTCGAGTCCACACCTCTGGAGATTAGCATGATGTTAATGTGACAGATTAGCATGATGTTAATGTGAGAAATTAGCATGTAACTGTAAGATAGGAGGAGAGCGACCTTCTGGACGTGGGCACGGAAGTGGCTATGTTAATGTCAGAGATTAGCATGATGTTAATGTGACAGATTAGCATGATGTTAATGTGAGAAATTAGCATGTAACTGTAGAAAAGGAGGAGAGCGCCCTCCTCGACAAGGGCACGGAAGTGGCGATGTTAATGTGAGAGATGAGCATGAAATAACAGCTGACATAGGCAGGTAGGATGGAAACATCACAGTCAGTTAAGACTTTACCTGGTTAATAACGTCCTTCCAATGATTGCTCAGCTTGTACCCATCCTCTCGGTTGAAGTTGTGTCTGTGTTTATATATCTGAATGGCTTCATGAACAAATTGTGGCAGCCTAATATTCTCCAATATTATCATACACAACCACAAGGCAATCAACGGTTCAATTAAATGGTCTTCTTCTTAAACTACGACAAAGAGAAATTGCCTTTTCCGAAGATATGTCATTAAAGTAAGTTTTGCTTTATACATGGTTGTTTAAAGCCAGCACAGTCACGACCATATTAGTTGACATAAAAGTAGTCTATTATAAATGCACAATCGTGCCACGCACAAAACACACACACACATACACGAGACACTCAAAGCACTCACAGAGACGCGCACACACGGTGCAGGTGTAAACTGTATAATGTATGTATTCATGAGCTGTCAAGGCCCTTGAGAGAAAAAAAGTAAGAGCCCACGATTGATGTCTTTAAAATGAGAACCCCACGCTACAAATCACGGTGAATCGTGGCATGTGCGGCCACGCCGCGCGGCGCGGAGTGTGACCCTGACGTGTTTAATTGATCAATTCATGGGGCATAAAAGCCATGCGTCAATACACAGCCCGCACACACATATAACCCACACACACCAACACACATGCACTGAGATAAAGATCCTCCCCCACCCATCCTCGATTGGGGCAAGCGCTGTTGGCGAGCACCTACGAAGGCCGGCACGGCACGTGAGTTGGGTGGCCAACACCACGCCCGACCGTCTTTGTCTCCCCAGTGACAATGTTTACAGAATCGCACCAGGTACTCGTTTGAGGCTGAATCGACTTAGGGGTGTCCCAGAACCGGTTCAGATAAGCGTCACTGATTTTGGCCGTGAGCGGGAATCGAACTCGGGTCGCTGGGTTAGTAGCGCAGCGCGCTAACTGCTACACCACCGCTCCCCATACATTTGTACACACACACACAGCCTAACCTGATACAGCCTTTCACAGACTCTCGTGGCAAAGTGCTGTTAGCGAGCACCTGTTAAGGCCGGCGCTGTGGCACACGAGGGGGGTGAGTGGCCAGCACCACGCCCAGCCGCCTTTGTCTCCCGAGTGACGACGTTTCAACATCGTACCCGGGACTCGTTTGGAGGTGACCCAAGCCGGGTTTCGAGACCAATGGCAACTGGAGGTGCCCTTCCCCCGGCCAGGAATGAAACCTGTCGATGCGTTTGCAGTGCAGTGGTCGAAGCGCAACTACGCCTCTGCACTTACATTCTGCACGATCCACTGCTGGATGAAGGAGCTCCCCCCTGAGTTGTCGCCATCCCCTCTCACGGCCTCACGAGATAGCAGTCCACGAGTTGATCTCGTCGAACCATCACCACGGTGGGCACTTGCGACCTGGCCACAAATGATAGCTCAACGAAGTTGGGGAGGCTTATCGCGGCAGCCAAATCGACTCGAAACGCGTGACGCCGATTCTACTCTGTGGAGGCTGTGGTGGGGGAAACACCGGAGAACACGGAGACAAATCCACGCGACCCACTGGGTGGGGGGAGGGAGAGCTACAGCCTACACACAAACTCCACGGGGAAATGAGAGAGACTGACAGCCGTTCAGCATTCGCCCGCCCGCCGCTATCCCACCCGTGTGCTTCTCTCTCATGCTCGGCTATCATCTGCTGCCCAGCGATGCTCGATGTTTGCCCACCGAGGCAGCAAGAAGCTGTCCCGCGAGCGAGTGCTGCCCAGCGAGAAATATCATCATCGTGGTGGTAGGCAGTTGCAATTTATATTGAGTATAGATTTTTTTTGAGGGGGGGGGGGGGGTGGGGATGAAAGAGAATATTATGGAATGGTGGTGTCATAAATAGATAATTTTTTTAGCTTTTGTTTATATTATTTGCTTCAATCAATTTTCCTTATCTGCGCCAGAGGAGAGGCAATTGAGATATATTATTCAATTTCTCTCGCAAGGATGAAATAAGGGACTGATCTTATCATTATTAATGCGTTATTAAATGGGATTGCACATCGCGGTAATGATGATCATGTTTGCTGCGTATTTGCCAGCAAATTGCAATTTGCAATTCGTTCAATTGAAAGTCATATATTTAAAAATATTTTGTAATCAGCGTAGTTAATATACATATATTCACTAACACATTTTGTTACAGCTGATATCGTTTTTGTAACAGATATGTATGAATATTTTTATATTAGCAACAATGGGTGAATGTGGATTGATGCAATGGATTTTTGCCCAGTCATTACAATGACACGATTATCGAACATTGAAAATATGGTAACGTTTACTGTAATGTAATTCAATGAACGTATAATAAATTGCCCTTGGCTATTATGCCACAGATTTCAGCATGAACAATTGTTCTAGCTATGCATACGATTAATATGCACAAACCTTATATTGATTGGATCAATGGGCAAAGCTAATTAACTTTTGAATGTAATTGTTTGCATAATGCAAAGGAATGTGAAAAATATGTTCGAGTGAAAAAAACATGCCACGCTGCCAAAGAAGATAATATTATGAACTCTATGCACACAACACAGCTGTGTGAAAACCCAATGCCACATGTTTATATAGTTAAATAGAAGTCACGTAATATTCTTAATCACTGTGCTATCACCCGGCCTATAAACGGTGGAGAGTTTTTCAAATGAAAAAACATTATTGCGACGTGATAAACGACACGCAAGCTGTCTCTCGCGGTGTTTGTAATAAAATGTTGTTGATATATTACATTTTATATAACCCTATAAGCAGAGATCACTTGATCAATTTATTTGGATTTAAAGGATGAGTGTGTGAGATAAAAAAAATACATGAGCAGAGCAGCATGAAAACAGCCGTAGTGTACTGTCGTAAAATGTGGAATTTGTTTTAGGGATCTTCGTGGTGAAAGGTTGGGCACAGTGGTTATCAACTCGGTCACGTGAGTTCGAGTACCAACCAGTAGCGGTGAGTGACATCTGAACCTGAGCTGACCTGTGCGGTGAGGTATGGTCAAACATTTTCTCATGACTGACATGGCATGGGAAAGTCCTTCAACAGTGGATTTACGAATACCCGAGCATTCTTTTTTTGACTTCTATTAAAATGTGTTCAATGGTATTCATTGGCCTTTTTAAATAGCCAGAACATGATCAAAGCCTTCATATTTGTTGTGCTTGTGCAATATACTGCATGTCCGTTACGCAGGCATGCCTGTACAAAGCATACACATTTAAAAGGAACTAATTTCCGCCGCAAGTGTATTATCGTGCACACCACACACACAGCGGCCTATGAGAAGGGCACCATTAATTGAAGCAGTTATTCAAAGAGGTGGCTATTTCTGCCATTTTCACAGTGGGGAAAGCTAGAAGTGGGTGGGCCATAACGCGGTTACGTATCATCGTGCCCATATCATACACATGCAGCACCGGCAAGCTTAAGTTAGAGCAGAGTAGGGTGGCAATAATGTCGGATATTGCTTCAGCAGGCTACCGCACTCCCGCCGGTAGCGCATCAAAAGGGCGATCAAGGTAGAGAGGGGGGGGGGCTGCAGCTACTAATGCCACAAGAAGTCAAACTGGAGGAATGAGCACCTTGGCTACTGCAGAGGAGGCTAATTGGAGGCATGCGTGCATCGTAGGGGGGGGGGGAGAGACAGAGAAGTTTCATTCGAAACGTTTTAACAGGTCGTACACGCTGGTGCAAATCCATTGCATGCAATATGTTTTTTTTTGCTGGTGTGAGGTCTGAGCTGGCTGTCGGTTTATGAAGCTCCAGTTCATCGTTGCCGATTATGAGACTGAGCAGTTGAAATCTGTTCAAGGTGACCTTGTCTGAACGAATGCCACCAAGAAGATATCAATCATCAAGGCTGATGAGATGTCATTTCGGGGATTGAACGAATCTTTAAAAAATCAATGAATAAGCATGTCTTAAGTGACTTGGTCTGTAAATCAGAAACACAGTAACTACTTTGGAGTGCTGGCCAAGTGGTGGCTGCAGTGGCTTTAGTCGTGATCTTCAATTTTGGATTGCGTATAGTAGTATAATGATCATTTCGATTCTCTTTTGTAAAAAAAAAGGTGAAAGGCCGTCGAGATTTAACTTTCCACCTGAATGGTTGACTTTGGTACTAGCACAGTTACATCGGCCTATTCAATTAACTCAACCTATACAGTTACAGGGTATAATTTTCTAATTTGCCACGCGAATCTGTGGCACTCGACGGATGGACTCTCTGTTTACGTGGCATACGATCCGCGACTGCCCAATCAAACGCCATCCGGGGATTAGAATAGCAGTGATTGTCGCCGTGGTGAGGAATGGTGCCTTCAACCTCGAAAATGTACATCCTTGTCACTGGCTTTCCATCCCCTCCCTTCCTCCCCCCACAAAGGGCCACCTCTGGACACCCCCCCACCACCCCACCTAAGCATTGGGCAGTAAATCTCTCGAGACAAAGGGGTGAGCACCGGAAAGCCATCGCATCAGCCGTCGGCCACAATGGAGGGGACCGAGAACCCAGCGCGCGAGCACAGAGCACCATTTGTGCCGCTCGGTTTGAGCCTCGTAGCCGAAGCATCAAGCCGAGCCGTGAAAGCCAAACGCACAGCTCCGCGTCCGAGCCCCCCGCGAGAGATCAAGGGAGCGGGAAGAAAGGAAGGGAGGAGATGTCGGTGTGGGAGCTTGGGGGGAGGGTTTGGGTCACATTGCAGCTGGGGGTATTGAAAAAAAAATGGATCAATTAATCTCCCATCATCCCCCGCTGTTGAGCAGCCTTCCTACAGCGAAGAGACTTTTTGCCAATGTTGGTGCATTGAGAGGACCAAAGGAAAATGAATAAACTCCCAGCCACTTCATTTCTCGCAGCGATTGATTTATCTCCCCGCTAATTATCTGCCACGTATTTACGACGATCAAATCACCATAAATGTGCCCGATCTTATCAGATCTTGGAATATAAGCAAGGTATAGCTTGCTTCGTACTTGGATCGGTGGCTGTCAGGGCTGTCCAGATGTTAT
This sequence comes from Lampetra fluviatilis, assembly GCF_964198595.1. Taxonomy (NCBI): domain Eukaryota; kingdom Metazoa; phylum Chordata; class Hyperoartia; order Petromyzontiformes; family Petromyzontidae; genus Lampetra; species Lampetra fluviatilis. Next base: position 8,853,031 of record NC_136293.1, read on the forward strand.
AGGCGTAGGGCTGCAAAGTGTGACCAAGAGATAGGCGATGCTGAATGTAATCTCCTCGTATACACCGCACCAAGACACATGGATGTAGGGTTGCCACCATGCCAGGAATTGGCTACTGTGTTCAGGTGGCAGCAATTGATTTGTACCGAGATCTGGTACAGGTATCGTGTGGAACTTTCTACCATTAAACTGCAGTTTTTTTTATACTTAGGCTGACTGAGAAATGTCTGGGTTTGATCTGCAAAAAAAAAGTTGCCAACTCTACGCGGATCAGGGAACAAACACAAAATCAGAGCCATCATCAAATCGATTGTTGAGAAAAGTAATTGTGCTTGGGTAGAACAAATCGCTCAAAGAGATGATGGTTGATTGACAAAATGGCAGCCAAAGAAGAGAATGACCACTCCAGACACGAGGCAATACTATCAGTTCATGCACAGGAGAGAGACGGATCACAGCATTACAGGATAACGAGGAATGGCCATAGCGTGTAAGGAGGCTTTCATCCAACAGAGGATAGACAACAGCTCACAATGATCATTCAAGTGGCATTGACATCACACACGACCAAGCACTGGGCTCTACTGTGCAATATATACTTGTTATGCACTTTTGTGGAGCATTATGGGCAATAAGCAGAATAAACACGGCCTTTTATCCATTTCTCCAAATAAACATTATATAGGTTGTTTGAGTCCATCAACCAATTGGGCCTTTATGAGTATTATTCAGCAGCATTTGTTAAAGTAAGTAAGCCCTGGACTGGGTTTGGCCCTTTGGATCAGGAAATCATGCTCGTTAACCGAATTACATATGATGGGTTGCCAGTTATATTTGGCAAGGGCACTCCACCGTCACAAAGTGTATAAGAACCCCATTATACAATTACGTTCAGACGTCCATGTATCTTCAATGCTAAAGAGACATGCTGTCTCAATTAGATGTCATCGGGTAAAATATAGGTGCATTACCTATTATTTACTAGACAAATTGTCTGATGATTATGCTTCCGTTGCTGCGTTGGCAGTGGTGTACTGAGCACCATTCAAACAAAACCCTAAACAATAACAACACTGGGTGTGCGGCCTTCAAAGCAAAAAACATATCAGAATACGGTATTTATTTATACTGGAGGAATCAGATGAAGCTACACAGAGCTCTTTTTCACAGATATCCAGTAAGGGTCGGGTCAGAACGTTATGATAACAATACAATAACACATGATTGGAGTGCAAAGTATGGGAAGGTAAACAAATCACTTAAAATATACACATAAGACGAAACTATATATATTTATTTTTTATCTTACCAGGTAAAGCTTATTGAAAGCATTAACTTATTTTTCAGAAGCGACCTGGCCGTAAATGATCGCCGAACAAAGTGGCTTTATCATGTGGACACTTATAGCAGCAAAAAAACTACCGAAATAATCTCATATATATAAAATAGGCGAACGTCTTTTTTTGCCAGTGTCTACGACCTATTAGGGGCCGTCCATAAATGACGTCACGCACCTAGGGGGGGGGGGGTCTGACTTTTTGTGACGCCGTGTAACGAGGGGGGGGGGGTCAAAAATCGTCCAAAATCGGGTGACGTCATTTATGGACGGCCCCTTATGTCGAAGGGACATTTGCCCAAAACGTCGCACATTATAACGTGTCTTCTTCTTCTTTTAAAGGCCACAGCGTTATTGACGAATCTGTTGAGTTTTGTTCTATCACGGCGATTTAATGAGAGGAGGATGAGGAGGAGGAAGAAAAGAGAGAGATATCTTAGTAGATGAAAAGAGAGTGAGTGAGCTTGGGTGGGTGAGTGAGCTTGGGTGGGTGGGTGAGCTTGGGTGGGTGGGTGGGTGAGTGAGCTTGGGTGAGTGAGGGTGGGTGGGTGAGTGAACTTGGGTGGGTGGGTGAGCTTGGGTGGGTGGGTGAGTTTGGGTGGGTGGGTGAGTTTGGGTGGGTGAGCTTGGGTGGGTGGGTGGGTGAGCGTAGGTGGGTGGGTGAGTTTGGGTGGGTGGGTGAGTTTGGGTGGGTGGGTGAGCTTGGGTGGGTGGGTGAGCTTGGGTGGGTGGGTGAGCTTGGGTGGGTGGGTGGGTGAGTGAGCTTGGGTGAGTGAGCGTGGGTGGGTGGGTGAGTTTGGGTGGGTGGGTGAGTTTGGGTGGGTGGGTGAGCTTGGGTGGGTGGGTGGGTGAGCTTGGGTGGGTGGGTGAGCTTGGGTGGGTGGGTGGGTGAGTGAGCTTGGGTGAGTGAGCGTGGGTGGGTGGGTGAGTGAACTTGGGTGGGTGGGTGAGCTTGGGTGGGTGGGTGAGTTTGGGTGGGTGGGTGAGTTTGGGTGGGTGGGTGAGCTTGGGTGGGTGGGTGGGTGAGCGTAGGTGGGTGGGTGAGCTTGGGTGGGTGGGTGGGTGAGTGAGCTTGGGTGGGTGAGCGTGGGTGGGTGAGTGAACTTGGGTGGGTGGGTGAGTTTGGGTGGGTGGGTGAGCTTGGGTGGGTGAGTGGTTGAGCGTGGGTGGGTGAGTGGGTGAGCGTGGGTGGGTGAGCTTGGGTGGGTGGGTGAGCTTGGGTGGGTGGGTGAGTGAGCGTGGGTGGGTGGGTGAGCGTGGGTGGGTGAGTGAGCTTGGGTGGGTGGGTGGGTGAGTGAGCGTGGGTGGGTGAGCTTGGGTGGGTGGGTGAGTGAACTTGGGTGGGTGGGTGAGTTTGGGTGGGTGGGTGAGCTTGGGTGGGTGAGTGGGTGAGCGTGGGTGGGTGAGCTTGGGTGGGTGGGTGAGCTTGGGTGGGTGGGTGGGTGAGTGAGCGTGGGTGGGTGAGCGTGGGTGGGTGAGTGAGCTTGGGTGGGTGGGTGAGTGAGCGTGGGTGGGTGAGCTTGGGTGGGTGGGTGAGTGAACTTGGGTGGGTGGGTGAGTTTGGGTGGGTGGGTGAGCTTGGGTGGGTGAGTGGGTGAGCGTGGGTGGGTGAGTGGGTGAGCGTGGGTGGGTGAGCTTGGGTGGGTGGGTGAGCTTGGGTGGGTGGGTGGGTGAGTGAGCGTGGGTGGGTGGGTGAGCGTGGGTGGGTGAGTGAGCTTGGGTGGGTGGGTGAGTGAGCGTGGGTGGGTGAGCTTGGGTGGGTGGGTGAGTGAACTTGGGTGGGTGGGTGAGTTTGGGTGGGTGGGTGAGCTTGGGTGGGTGAGTGGGTGAGCGTGGGTGGGTGAGTGGGTGAGCGTGGGTGGGTGAGCTTGGGTGGGTGGGTGGGTGAGCTTGGGTGGGTGGGTGGGTGAGTGAGCGTGGGTGGGTGGGTGAGCGTGGGTGGGTGAGTGAGCTTGGGTGGGTGGGTGAGTGAGCGTGGGTGGGTGAGCTTGGGTGGGTGGGTGAGTGAGCTTGGCTGGGTGGGTGGATGCTTCTGGCGTGCCAGAGTCAGAACACAATAAAGGGTCGAGGGGGGGCGGGATTTCGTTTTTCTCACCCGGAACAGTCCGTTGGAGGGACCAGAGTTGCCTAGCGACCGCGTGTCGGCGTCCTCGAACGGAGCACGCCCGAATGCTCGACAGCATCCTCCGCCTCTGTGTTTACCGACAACAACAACAACACGAACAACAACAAGAACAAGAACAGGAACACGCACGCACGCCGAGCAGTTATTTGACGCGCCGTTTTGACTGTGAAGTCATAAGCGTTTGTTTCGGCTTGGCTCACGGAGGCTTTTAACAACACAAAACCCATAAATAATTATTGAATTCTCCGCGGCCGATGAAGGTAAACGCCCTCTCCCACCCCTCATCCCGCAAGCGAGTTCTCACATTTACTACTACTGCACGGTGGTACGGCAATTTACACATTTATTTTTGGTATTTTGTACAAATTAGATTGTTAATGATGAAGCTCGCGAGGTCGCGGCTATTCACGTAACGCGCTTTGCGTATTTTTATTCGCTAAATCCGACGTGATGGTTAATGTTCGCATTCCTACCTCGGTCGTGGGTCGATAAATTGCGTACTAGTTTGGGGTGGGGGGACTTGTGGTTATGGTCTCGGGCTTGACGGGCACGAGTCTTCGCCACCTTGGTGATCTACCATTCATTTTATTTTATAACTACGTGACTTTACCGAAAGAACCAAAGAATATGGATCTACCATTCGTCAATGACAGCCACCCCCCCTCCCCTATTGTTTGTTTGTTGTTGTCAGTCTGCGTCGGCATCGATCGTGGTGGGGGGGTATTTGACCATACTTCACCGCGCTGGTCACTTGTAGGTTGGTGTAGACCCCCACCCCAGGCACCCTGTTCAGATGTCACCACTGCGCCACCGCTCCACCGGTGTATTCATATGTACTGTGTAATGAACCGTGGTTTGCTAAAGGCATAATTATGCATTGTAAGTGTGCATAAGCACGTATTTATCTTTAGACCTTCCATTCAAAAAGCGACGCCTAATATATCACTGGTAAATCACAAACGAGGAGAATATTCTTTACCCTCGCCATAGAAATGTGGAATTCCCACCACTGGCTCAGGACTGTAAACGGATGAGCTCGACTGAGTGGTTAATCACTGACGTGTTTTGTTGTTGTACAATACTTAGTGGTTACAATGCATTGGAGTATGTCAATGTAGTACAGCAACGTGGTTGGTGGATCAAATAGAGATCGAGCCGTCACGTGCGAGATGACGCTTGAAGGAGGCAGTGCAGCAAGTAGGTTACTGTCAGGTTCTGTCTGTGTGGTCGAGAGGTGAGTGCTGTACCCTCATATATGTGGGCTTTCTTCGGGTGCTCCAGTTCATTCTTAAATGCACATTAAAAAAATACCCCAAAAGCAAACTCGAAAAATATTCCATGCAAAACCCCTCCTCGAAAAAGAAATCACCTTGAGAATCACTGAGGTGTTCCTGGAAAAAAGGCCAGGACATTGTACAGCCTATAATAAAGTGTTCAGGAAGCTTAGCGGAGTTGAGCCTAGACAGTGCTTGGATGGGTCATCACAATGCATGAAGAAGGTGATGTAGTAGTAGTATTGTACTATGTGCCAACAGCTGTGCTCCCCACTTTCGCTAATCCACACTGACCAGCATGGTGGAGTATGATCAATAAGCACTACGACCCACGTGGTGTGGGCAGCCTTTATCCAGCAGTGTATTAACAAACAAGGGCTGTACATGTACACAAAACTGTCAGAAGTCATACCATACTGGTTTGTTCAGGGACCTCATTACCTTGCAGGTGGGTGTCTCCCACAGACCCCCATCTCTGCCTGATTTGGTATCTTCACTATCACTTGGCTTGGGTAGGCAATGTGAAATTCCCACTGCAGAATGATGATTATGAGCAATGCCTCATTGCTCATTTGAGCAGTGAGATACTTTTGGCCAGATTCCCATCTTGGAGAAATGACAGCAATGTCCAACGAAAATCATAACAACATCAACAATTTATATTGCGTTGTAATGCATGCAGCTGCATCTCCAGACATTGTACAGGAACTACATTAAGGCAGCTGGGGTCAGGGCAGGGAAGCATCGGAGAGAGCAGATAGAAAAATGTACGTACGTATTTTGAGCTTCTTTCCCACCGTACGTAGCCAAACGTGCTAATCGGAGGTGCGGGGGAAGGACAACAAACTAAACACAGAAAGCAGCTCTAAAGAAATGCGTTTTCAATCTCGATTTAAGAGTGCATAGCTCCAGTGGCTTCCTAATATCGGAAGGAAGAGCGTTCTAGACAGCCGCAGAAGCGCATCTGAAAGAACGCGATGCAGTGACCGTCTTTCTTCGATGGACAGCCAAAAGCCACTGCGAGGATGACAACACTGTGGAACAGCCCGGGACAAAGCAACAACTGCCCAGCACCAACAACTGGCCCCATATACAACTGGCGTAGTCAAGGCATAACTAATGTTTTGGGGGGATTTGCCCTGTTATTAATGGAAGGCATCGATCCATTTTTGCTAAAAAATGTACGAATACGAACTTTCGTTTAGATACATTCTGGTCCTTTTGACTTCTAAAAATGGACCAAAAACATTGACAAGTGACTTGTAATTCCATTTCCTTATCACAAGCGTCGAAGAAAGACAACAATGGCTCACGATGATATCGATACAGATACACGCGCACACACCAAACCATTAATCGGCCATTTATCACAGCAGATCTTGCACGAGCCACGATCCGAGACAATGGCGGTGGCGGCGGCGTCGGCGGTGGCGGCTGTGGCATCGGCCGCAGAACCGTCATCGACGTCATAGCGCGGTGGCGATGGATCGCTACGAGCGGGTGTCGGTGCTGGGCCGTGGCGCGAGTGGGGAGGTGCTGCTCGTGCGAGACTCGGCCGGCGCGCGCCGCCTCCTCGCCCTCAAGCTTGTGCCCGTGGAGCCGTGGCGGCGTGGGCGGTCACGGGAGACGGTGCTGCGCGAGGCCGAGCTGCTGCGGCGGCTGCGCCACCCCAACGTGGTGGCGTGCCTCGAGCACTTCTTCGCGTGCGACAATGCAAGAGGAGGTGGAGGAGATGGCGGAAGAGCAGGAGAAGATGCAGCCGAGAGCCTCTACATGGTGCTGGAGTACTGCGATGGCGGGTCACTGGAGGACAGAGTTCGGAGGGCACGTGAGGCTGGCCAGTTCATCGCCGAAAGACAGGTATGTCGTCGTTGTAATCAGCAGCATCAATGTCATGATCATCTTTGCCAGCAACCGCAGCAGTAGAATAGCAGCATAACTAGCAGCAATAGTATTATAATCATCTTCAGCAGTACCAAATGAGGATCATCAGCAGCAGTACCATTATTAAATTGACATCATCTTCAGGAGCAGCAACAGTGGCAGGAGCATCATCAGCAGCAATAGCAGCCGTAGTAGCCACAACATCACGATGGCAGGACAGAAATTGGGTTCCTGTGCAATATGTTTGGAATTTCAGGTTTTGGTGTATCTCTTTTTCCTCTGCTTACCTCCTGTATGTCAAATGCTCATGAACATAATTGTCCAAAAATCCCAGTGCAGGGCTCTCCTGAAATAAAGGTGATGTTAACAGATCATAACAAAAACGAATGTAATAATATTTAGATAAATCTGTGCCTACCTGTGATGTCATGATACACAGAATTATACATAGCTCTGTTTGAGTCAAGCTGTAAAATAATCAAACAAAAGCATTAGCTAATAGAATGTCGACATAGATGTCTGTGCTGTCATTACAATACAATTGGATGTATGTAGCATCTGAAGTGCAACCACATCTGAAGATGCTCTTCCATGGTACAGGTCATGCAGTGGTTCGTACAGGTGTGCATGGCTGTGCAGTACATCCACTCTGTCAAGATCCTGCACCGTGACATCAAGACCTCAAATGTGTTCCTCACCAAGGCTGGCACGGTCAAGGTATCTCTCAGATATTTCTTCCTGTCTCTTGCGAGACTTAAATGTTTCGTGTAAAAGACCCCGACAGAGGCAGACAGATCAGCTTGATTAATGCCTCCCACTGAGGTATTGTTTGAGTTTTGGAACTATAGAGAAAATACAAAATATGATTCGTAGTAGAGATTTATAAAGCAAGGTTAAAGCACAAGGGACATCTGGGTATTTATTTTTCATGGGTGCCTGAACAGAACTGGCAATTAAGTGATTCCTTGCTTTTAGTTTTAAATACAACTTTGCTTATGTGCGTGAACGTACAATACACTCATTGTGTGACGGAGAGCATGACCGTGAGATATTGTGTTGTATCCTTAAAAATAAAAGGTATTTTTTTATACCACTATTATTCCGATTGCTCTATTGCCATCATGTCACGAGGTGTATTGATGCCCTGGAAAATAATAATAATAATAGCAAAGTGCCCTGCTCACCTTTGGCTCACCCACAAATACTAATAGCATGGAGAGAATTTCCTGGGATAAAAACTTGAGACCTACATAAATAATCCAAGTCCTGTTATATTAGGGGTTTTATTGGTCTTATTCCCAATTTAATGTCAACTGTGCCATGAGATCACTAATCAATTCCGATTTCTCACAGAGCAGTGTGAGAGAATGGCCGATGGAAGGTGATATCACAGAACTACGTTTGAGGTCCCTTCTAGCAGCCACTTATCCACACGATGAACATTGCACTTTCCTGAGATGTGTGTCGAATGACAATCCCACCAAGAATGTATTTATTTAATGCTCAGAGCTGGAATTATGTCACTGAAAGCTCAAATTGAATGTGTTTTGATTTTATTTTGTGCAGTCATTGGTGACTCGTCTGACACTGTCAACTCACTGCACTTGGCACTTCGAGATGTTTCACATTGGGGGCGCGGTGTAAATGATGATAATGCATTTGAGGACCCGGTTTAATCGTGGGTAGCTGCCTGGATTCAAACCCAGGATCTCAGTGGTTGTGAGAACCCAGTGCTGGATAGATTATTGCATCGCACGACCGCGAGGGATTGCTACGGTGTGGGGAGATCGTCATCCAGCAGTGGATTTATCAAGGCTTCATGCAAGATAACTAGGCGGGGTAGCTTTCCTACAAACGATTCCAGATTTTCTGTAGCTCGGTTAACATCTGCATTTTGCAGATTTCGTTTTTTTTTTACTTATTACTTTTTAAACGGCTTTTGTATTTATTGGGGCCATGTATTTAGTGACGCATTTTTCCATATGTACTAGAAAAATCTATTTCAGAAATAAACCAATAACAGTAACCCCTTGGTAATCTGCAGGTTTTAGGGTCCAAGGCAATCATTTGGATTAGTGAGCGTCGTGGATTAGTCAGACAGTTTTAATTAAAAGAGCTCGCACGCAGTGTGCAACATTCTCATTACTGAATTGCATGCGTGGCCAGCAGGATGCTGTAAAGCCTGTTGTGGTGTATTTTCCCCAACTCCCCCCCCCCCCCCCGTAAAATGTTCTCCCAATTCCACCCCAATAGTGCTCTCTGTGTCGTGAGACAAAGTGTCGTTTTTGTTGTCTTACAGAGCAGTGGGAAACAGTTTCTTAGAGAAGGGCTCACGGAAGCAGATATCACAGACCTAAATTTGAGGTCCCTTTAGTGACATGCAGACCACAAAGTGTAGCGTGACATTTTCCCATTTGCCCTGCCACGTGAGAGTAATGTTTGTTGCACGACAGGCAAGCCATGCATTTTTTTCCTTCTTGGAGCTGGTATTGAGAAAAATATAATGTGATGGTTTTTTGTGTGCAATAATTGGTGACTATGAGACCATCAATTTACCATACTAGGGAACCATATTTAATTGCAAGTGGCCAAAATCCGGTTGCGAACCACAGGACCTCAGTGGTGCCGACTCAGTGCTCTGTTCTCTGAGCCATCTGGATACCTCTTAACAAATAAAATAAAACACCCGAATGTTAGAACACACTTACTGCAGTGTGAGACATTTTACATTTATAGGGCCATGCAAGAAAAGGTGACAATACACCCACGAGTCACATCATCAGTGAGCGCGCATGGTCAGCTTGCCACTGGTCTCATAAAAAAAAAAAATCTCATTTAGGACAACGTACACCCCTCTAAATTAAATACAGTATCTCATTTTATGAGCAAGGGCCGGAGGGGATGGAGAAGCAGATGCGGAGTGAGAAGTCCAATCGATGTGCGAAGTATGAGCAGAGCGCGGACAAGGCGCCGAATACGCGCCGGTTCGCCTCGCGCGCAGGGAGAATTGCCCGGGACGATGGGTTCACCCGGTGGGTATTTCATGCGTACGGGAGCGAGGGGCTTCCCATTACTTGGGGGCCTGCTGTAAGTAAAGATATAAATAATAAAATGCGTATTGCACATTCAAAGTGGATTTCAGTCGCGTGGGTGTTTTTGCATACGCCTGCCCGAGGAACTGGAACACGCCAATCGCTTTGGGTTTTTGTTTTTGCCGAGTTAATGCGGCGGCAATATCTGTTGCTTTAATAATTGGTGTAATGTCATAATTCATTCTGGGAGCACGCGCAGCGAGAGCGGTAGCGAATTGCTCCAGTGGCTGCAATTAAAAGCAGAAATGGCAAAAAATGCTTACGCTGGGACATCTTATTAAAGCAATTATTAATGCATACCAAGATGTAAAGTAAAAAAAGAAAATTAGCGGCCAGCATTTCTTAAATCGTTGCCGCTGATGCTGTAGCACCGTCTCACTTTGTGGGACGTGAGCCAGGGGTTTATCAGCTTTTGTAATTCTTTGGTGAGAAAAAATGTAACCGGTCCACAAACGATGGTCGGCAGAAAGCATCCGCAAATGCCCCAAACTCACTACGTGCAGTCAGTGGGAAGGTCGCAGGCTAAGAGAGTTTTGGAGGTGCTTGCTCAAGCTATGCTTGCAAAGAAGACACAGTGGAGTGATACAAACCTACTTAAGCCCTGCACACAAAGAAGAAAGAACTCCCGATATAAGTACAAATAACTAGGTAACATTTTTGTTTTGCCCATTCACTGTCAGGCATATTAAAGCCAATGCCATTCATTATCCCCTGTTGACCTATGGGTATTCCCGATTGTCACTTTTGTTTAAACAAGGTGTTTAACTTCATTGAGTCTCATTGGCAAGGTATGTACTCAAAATGAAATGCCACCAGGTAAGCCGATACTGTGGGCAACAGCATACAATACGGTGCAAAATACGGATTTGTAATATTCATCATCACCATTATTTAGCATCAGCCATGATCAATCCACTGCTGGATGAAAGATTACACCTATCACCTACACACGAACTGATTTCGTCGCTTTGTCTCCTTGGTGAACCTCCTCTCAGACGCATTCTATTAGCATTGCGTGGCATTTTTTGTTGGTATTTATATAAATGTAGGGGTGTTACGGAGGAGCTGTATGTGTAGGGGTGTTAGAGAGAGAGCCGTTATGCATGGCAGCTTATGGGAAACAAACACAGTGGGCGGGGCTACGTGAGTGCACGGGGGGGGGGGTGCTCTCAGCGACGTCCGCACCAGGCAGCCCGGGGCCCCACCCCTCAGCGGGGGTGGAGTATAAAGGGGGATGTGTCAGAGGGCTCGGGGCAGAATGTTAAAGTAAACTCTTGAAGACCGAAGACTGCCTAGCTAGAGCCCTGGACTCCCCTGGGACGCCGCCCTTGTCAGGGCCGCGCAGGACCGAGCCAGCGGCGTGGTCCCGTGAACCAGAGCCAGGACTCTGGGACTCCGGGTACCGTAGCCCGACTGACCAGTGTCGGGCCAGACAGCCTCCCCTAGCCCAGTATTTGGAGGATTAGGAGGCAGGCTAGGGGTAGCTAGCCGTGTGTTCCCAGCTATCCTGGTGAGGGGGCCGATACCCCCTCCAGTACTGTATGTCCCCAGTGACTGTTGTGAAATAAATACGTGTGCCTCTACTCGGGTGTCCACGCGTCCTCAACGGTACTACATAAATACTAGCCTATAGCCCGTCCAAGGACGTGTGTATATGGCAGTTAATCTGAAATATTCAATGGAAAATAATGACCCGCTTATGATTATTAATGAGGGGGGAGCTCCATGTGCAGTGACGTCATCTGCTCATGATTATCAATGGGGGGTGCCGCATGTGGAGTGACGTCACCCGCTCATGATTATCAATGAGGGGTGCGGCATGTGGAGTGACGTCACGCGCTGGACACACATTCTTGGCTTATTATATTAGTAATTCTACGTACTAGCTCGCGTAGGTTTGTGATTAATTATGGGCCCAAGACTCAAAGAAAGTGCTTATTTTGAATTGAATTAAAATAATGGCAAATTTTCATCAATTTTACAATGTTGGTACAGTCTTATTTTTGGTTGCATTTTTTAGATTTTCTGCTCAATACAGATTGATGTACAGTTGGTTAGTACAACAATCATTGAAAGAACAAAGTCAATGAAGGGTACTTCCATAGGAAATGCCAAAGACAAAGGACACCCATATAGCCTACATATGGTATAAAAAAAGTACTGTTAGTTAGCTCCTATTAAGGCTAGCAATGAGAATATGGTGTGACCAACACCACTCTTGCTGCCTTTGCTTTCGTCGTGCCGACATCTACACAGTGCAGCAGGAACTAATTTGAGGTCAAGTCCACCTAGGGGAAGCCAAGTACTGGTTCAGATATTTGCCACCGATGTTGGCCGTGAGAGGGAATATCACTCAGGTCACCTGGTTCATAGCGCAGTGCACTAAGTACTCCGCTATCGTTCGGGAATACCACACACATACAAAGTAACATTGAACAACTGTCGTTACGTTATGTCTTTATATGCACACACATATATTTATTGATATAGTAATGTACGTGGACCATCCATCTAACCATTCGTCCATGTGACCAGCCGTGTGCCCATCCACCTCTTTATCTACAGTGTTGCATGCCCCCCGCGCTCGCGCATTAATTCATCCTCCCGGCAATTCGTTTGCTCGCCGACCGGTGGGCCCCCCACCTCCCGAAGGTCGGTGATTTTGGAATCTCGAAGGCCATGGAGGGGACCCTTGACATGGCGGTGACGTGCGTGGGAACGCCGTACTACCTGAGCCCGGAGATGTGCCAGGACCTGCCCTACAGCTCCAAGTCGGACGTGTGGGCTCTCGGCTGCCTCCTGTACGAGCTGTGCGCCCTGAGACCTGCCTTTGAAGCCAGCAACATAATCAGGTGTGCGCAACGGTGGGCCGTGGTTCAGTTTGGAAAAGGAACTCGGTTTTTGACCGGGACAGGCCTCGTCTTTTAAAGGAAAGGTTGTTCTGGTGTCCGAAAATGTCCATCAACAACGAGTCTCTTTTATCAAGATTTGCTTCGTTCATTTATTCTCTAAAAATGTTGCGTAGACAACAGGAACATTTTAATTTTATATTTAATATAAACATTTTAACGCTGAACATTTAATTTCGTCAGCTATCAGATGTTTACCTTTGAATTCCTACTACACAGGTCTTATTCGGAATAACTTATTTGGAAAGACCAACCCAACTCATACTTGAGTAACTTTGCAAAATCTTGGAAACGCCACTTGTTTAATTAATACCAAGTCGTGTTCCCATTTTGGTTCTAATTTTGTGGGAAATGAGACCAACAACTCTGGCCAGCTCTGAGTCTTCAACATTGCCTTTGTGGACTTTCTGTCAAAGTCGACGTTACTTGTGCGCTGGTACGTATGTTGAACTTTTTTCCTATGGAGGAGGCTCATGAAGGATGCTACTGATCAGTTGGAGGCAATCGCCCTCTAACAATAACGGGGGGCAGAGGAGTGACACAACGATGAGCGGAGCGCCGGGCGTCTAAAATGCAGCAAGTTGGCACAGTAGGGGGCACAGCTGGTGCATGTGCCAGTCATCTCAGTCAGTCAACCCATGGCACCTGGGTCTGTCCTATAACCTCCTGTCAGCGAGCCTTCGACACTTGACGTTGCCTCAAAGTGCACCTGGCTTGGCACAGGCGCCGTGGTGACGTCACCGTCACTTGTAAGCGAATAGCGGATATTGTATTGTCTTGAACTTTGTTCGGACCGTATGTAGCCAACCGTACTAATTGGAGGTACCCGCTCACCCGCCGCAGCCTCTTCTACAAGATAATGCGCGGCGAGCCGGACCCGCTGGACGAGAGCTACTCGTGCGACGTGCGTGCGCTGGTGGCGCTGCTGCTGAGCCGCAGCCCAGAGGACCGGCCGGGCGCCAGTGCCGTGCTGGCCTCGCCGTACGCGCAGCGCCACCTGCGTCTTTTTGTGCGGGAGTGTGAAGACCGACGGGCTGGACGGGCACACAGGTAGCGTACGGTTTAGTGTGCGAGTGTGTTTAGTGCGCGGGAGCGATTGCGTTGCACCGGAATTTCTGTTTGTGTCATGTTTGTGTTTACCGATTGGATTATTTTGTGGGTTTTTACATGTTATTGTTGCGTGTTTGCAGTGCCACCTGCACGTGTCGGTGTGTGTAACAAATGCTCCTCCACACATCTCCCACTTTTGTATGGGCCAGCAAAGCTCTCTGTGTCTCTCTGTGAATGTCTCACTGTCACTGTGTCTGTATTTTTGCACGTCTATTTCCACGTCTTTCTCTCCTCATTTGCCTCTGCGTCTCTCCCCCCCGTCTCTCTTTGTGTCTATCCCTGTGCCCATCTCACTCCATGTCTCCGTGCCTCTCTTTTTTTCTCTGTCCCTGTGATTGTGTCACATGGCATCGTGTCACCAGAGCTCTTTTTCCTCCCCACACTGTGTGTGTACAGGGCCACGTTTGCTTTTGAGATATCTCTGGTTATCAGAGGCACGGTTATAAGCATAGGTAGATTGAATCCCACGTGGCAATGCCTTCCTCTTTACCTCTGTCTGTGACTGTCTCTCTATTGCTTTATAAACGTGCTCACTGTTTTTGTGCAGCGTCTTGAGATGTGGTTACATTTAGATCCAACATAATTCCAAATTGTATCTTTGTACTCTGTGCTGTCAACCCGCCTGCCCCTGTTCAAGTTGAGGCTCAAATCCTTAATTTTGTTTTTGCTCAGCCCATATGCTGACAATCTCTTTCTCTCTTGCGTAAAAATAAATACGCAACCTCCCGATGTGTGGTCCCATTTGGATGCTGTAGGAATATAAATTGCATTGTAATTGTATTGCAATGAACATAGTTCACAAGGGCAGGTCATTGCGTGTCAAACGCACGTATTATATTAAGAGCATAATATAGATTTAGGACTCAAAACAGTTCACCTTCATTGTGATGAAATGAATTGTCACAATTCAGGGTCATGGTTCGATTTAAAAATAGATGTTTTCTCTTGTGGGTGAATGTAGCGGCCTCTAGTGGTGCAGAAGTCACATTAACCCATTACATATTAACAGGGGTAGTAGGTTCACTTGAGAGACACACTAATTCAGGAGGCAACACGTTTATTCTACGACCACAACGGGGTAACTACATAACCAGTAACCACAACGGGACAACTACATAAACGGTAACCACCACGGGGTAACTGTATAAACGGGTCAGGTCAGTCGGCACACTGCCTGACCCACGATGCCGAGCACAAAGACCGGAGACGGAGGAGAAGACGGAGCACGGCGGGTTCCATTCCAGCAGACAGCCCCAATGTGGCCCCGCACCTCCCTTTTATGCCCCCCTTGGCTCCGCCCTCGGCCACGCCCCCTTCTGGAACTCACCAGAAGGTTCTGGGCCCTACACCACGTGTCCCTTCTGTCACCTTTGGCCCACATCCCTACCCTGTCCTGTCACGTGCCCTTGTCAGCCAACCGGGCTGCTACGTCCTCAGATGCCCCCTCTCTGCCAGCCACCAGAACCATGCTCCCCTAGGGACCCTTTCCATGACATAGCGTACCCTGCAGGCAGAGAGGGCTACTACACTCGCAGTTCCCCGCTTTATCAGTAACTGGCACGAGGCGCCGTAGTGATAGGCCTCGGTAAGGTAAGGTAATTTACCCTTTTTACCGGGCGACGACGACAACGGTGATCACTCTTGTTTCACGGCAGGGCGTCGCGCTCGGATCACAGCGGCTGCGTGGACGCCGTGCGGAGCAAGTCGTCGTGCTCCCCGCTGGCGGGCGACGGGCTCGCCGCGAGCAAGGGCTCGCACGGCAGTGGCGACGGTGACGTCTGTGGCGGCTTCGACCATAGGGCCAAGTCGGCTCCCCCCGGCCTCCCCGGGAATCTCCACGAGGCAAGTGAAGAGGAAGATGAAGAGGAGCGGTTCTCACCTGGGGAGGTGCGAACCTGCTGCTACGTTTCCATGGCCATTGCTAAGCGCACCCAGGCCGTGCTGTGTTGTTACAAAAACGGTCCCAGCATGATTCGTTTCGAGAATAATATTAATATTTATTTATATTGGAGGAATGTGATGAGCTATGAAGCTCTTTTTAACAGATGACGCAGCAGTTCCATGGGCCCGACTTCTAAAAAAATACCACCCTTCAGAAATTCTGTCTTCCGCGTTGACTCCATGACGGTACAACAGTCTGGGTGAAATCATGCACCTCTCTTCTTAAATGGAGCCACAAGGCCCACTTTAAGCAGGCTGCCCAGGCCAGTTGGTATTGGCATGGTCCACGAAGGCTACCTTGGAAATTCAGGCTGAGCCCTCTTGCCCGTGTTCACTTTTCGGGCTGGCTCAATTCCCAGTGGCTGCATGTGATGTGCAGGTGTGGTTCTCACCATTGATCAATTAAATTTCGATTTAAAGCTGTTCGTGACTGCAGGGATTCATCTTCTTGGTTCTTTCGGTAAAGTCACGTAGAAGGGAAATAATATGTTGTATTTTTATTATTTTATTATTTCCCTTCTACGTGACTTTACCGAAAGAACCAAGAAGAACATTGATCAATTGTATGATAATGCTTTTTGTGGTTCTTCAATTGCCTAGGAAAGCTTCAGGTGAGCTGAATTGATATGAAACTCAAGGGACTGTGATGGCTATGCTATATATATGGGATGCGGTGAAGCTTCCCAAGGTAAATTAAAGACACTTAAATAAACAGTGTGCAATCCACTAACCTCATCTCTCAGGTATTAGATCACAGCCATGTTGCCACTATACCTGGCAAAATGTAATATCCCAGTTTGCTTCTTCTATTCATTATGTAATAATACTGAAATGTATACGCAACTATGATTCATTTTACGAGTCAGTCACCATGGGAATGAGTGTAGATTCAGGCAACTACTAAGACTAAGCAATGCATCCATCGTGTTACACTCGGGAACGGCCCTGGAAGAGAAACCACAGAACTCTTTCCACTGTATCTTCTGTTGCCCCCTCGCCACTTCATACGTGCTGTCGCAGGAAAGATTTACCACGCATCAATCATTTGATATATATATACCCTAGAGCTGGGCCATCCCCAATTGAGCGAAAAAGCAAATTTATATGATGGTTTTTATTTTTGTGCAGTCATTGGTGACCGGGCTGAAAGCATAAAACTCGCCGCGCATGAGAAAACTCAGTCCTAATGTCAGGTGGGAGACTGGGATTTCGGTTGCCTGTGCTGGCTCAATGCTCCGACCACGAATATAGCGTTGGCGACCCCGTGCCAACTTTTTAAAAGGCACGTGTGAGGCCACTGTAGAGACATGCACTACCTCTACGATAAAAGAGACTTGGGGGAAAAACAAAAAACTTTAGTTACAGATTGTTCGGAATGCGAAGCGGTTGAATGGCGAAACGTCCCCAAAGTGCCGTGAAGCAGGAATGTATTTTGGTTAAAATGTCTTCTAATGCATTTTTTTTTTGCTGTTGAAGCTTGGAAATGAAACTTTGCGCAGATTTTGCCCTTAAAAGCGAATGTCGGGCAATGCGCTCTGCATAATGCGGAAACGCATCGCTACATCTAATTATCTTAACTGTAACCCCCAAACGTGCACATTACCTGCAACCGGATTGTTAAAATATCATAATAACTTCTGTTCCTTCAAAGCAAATATCACAGATTTCCGTCATTACGAAAATATTCTCATCTTCTTAAATCGAAGATTTAAATATGCATTCAGAGGTGGTTCAGTGGCTAGGGTATTATATCACTGAGCCCGTCACACGGGTTTCAGTTGTCCGTGATTAAACTGGGTTCTCAAGTGTTTCAAACCAGACTCAACAATGTATAAAAAGCACGCATTTATTTGTGCATTATGCCAGGAACTATCAACGTTTCCCTGAATATGTGCATTGTGGTCCTCTTATCTTTGGTCACCATCAGTCGCATTTGATCGAATGTAACCAACTGGTGACTGATTTTCGTGGTGATCTAAGACATGATGACTACAATTAATTTATTCAGGTTTTGCCGATGGTAATTGCATATGTGCAAAAGGCTGCTTTTTATTCATTGTTGCATCTTATTTGAAACGCATGCTTTTTCAGCCTGCACTTTTGTTGTGCTACAATGGGATTTTTTCCATCATACACAGACCTGATTGGCAAGTGTTGCATTTATGGCCTCAGCCTAATAACACATGAATCAACTCATCATGTTAAAATCGGTTAATTCACTTTATTTGGCAAAACAACATCAGATCTGAGAACTTAATTTATGTTGAGTGCCAATGGCATGGCCACTCTCTAAATAGGATAAGAGACAACTTGAAGGGACCTCACAAGCAGTTTTATAACATCACCTTCCACAGATCGGCCTCGAACGTGGATCGATGCGCCACTCTCTGAGAGTTTGGAAATTGATTCTTGGTCTCATGACATGATGCCAATACCACAGTTGGAATTAAATTGGGAATGA
Organism: Lampetra fluviatilis; assembly: GCF_964198595.1. Classification (NCBI taxonomy): domain Eukaryota; kingdom Metazoa; phylum Chordata; class Hyperoartia; order Petromyzontiformes; family Petromyzontidae; genus Lampetra; species Lampetra fluviatilis. The sequence goes on from NC_136293.1 coordinate 8,871,163, forward strand.
GACAACAAAGACAACAAGCAAAACATAACAACAGGGCTTGGGATTATTTATTTACGTCGGCAATAATTTTTTTCTAGGAAATTGCTCTCCGTGCTATTAGTGTTTGCGGGCGAGCCCTTAAAGGTGAGCGGGGCACTTTCTCATTATTACGTTCAAAGGCATTCATGCAATAGCTCCTGTCCCTGGGATGAAACTTGGGGTCCAGTTTGGCCAAATTGAATGGGATTAGACATTAAAGAAGCAATTCATTTTATTTTTTGAATCTACTCTTTTAGTGGCTTATTGCTGGGATTTTCGGAGTTAAAATAGTGGCAGGCAGCCTTTCGCTTTTACATTTTGTCATTTCCCAATCGTATTATGCTTTTGCTGTTAGCCTCATGCCATGAGACAGTGTTCATTTGGGACTCTCGCAGAGTAGTGTATAAACCGGTTAGAGTATGACCAATTAAAGCACATTTCACACAACGATGGAGATGTTTTCAACAACTGACGTACCGTATTTATATGATTTATTCCACAGGGGGAATGTTCTTCGCACGGAAATGAAATGTATATATTTTTTCTGATACTTAAAGCCAGGATTCGAACTCACAATCTCAGTGTCTCTGACCCCTGAGCAACCACAGGCCACGTCAAGCCCTCTCCCTTTTTTTAAAATCCTTTATATTAAGTTCACTTGCTTGCGCGCTTACGACCGTGCAAATCTTTCGGTCGTTTTTTAACCCACTTCCCGTCATCCGATCGAGCTGACATTTTGCACACAGACTCGTTGTGCGTGACAATTTATTTTCGTGAAAATTTGTTTCCAAAATTTTCCACTTTTTAGGAAAAAAAAAAATTTCATATTTCATTTAAAATACCAATGTGATAAAAATGAAACTCTTACTCAAGAAAAACAGAAATGAATAATAAAATAAAACCGATGCCACGCATATAAAGGATTTATAGTGAAAAACTTTGTTTTTACGGGTTAATTTTATAACGTCCAAATACACTGCTCCCCCTAGGATCCTGGGAGGCACGGCTCGTCCCCGGAGCCCAGCGACTACTCCGACGATTTCAGCGACGAGGGCAGCACTCCGGGGAAGAGGAGCCCCGTCTCGTCGGTCGATGAGGAGGTGGTCGAGGTGGACGATGCACAGCTGGGAGACGACGTCCCTGAGGAGCTGGAGGGTGAGGGTTCAGGCCGGGGGCTGGGGTGGCAGCGGCCAAGGCGACAGTGACGGGGGCTCGATAAGAGTAGAAATGTATTTGCGGAATGTCACGAAAAAGAGCTTCTATATCTCAGCGAAATCGGGCTTGCAACTTTCGATTTGTGGAATGGCTATGCAAATGTAACAGCAAGACACTTCATTGTACAAAGGTAGAAATAATTCCTGTTATCTATGTGTTTTTCGCAATCATTACGTAAGCCGTGCATTCTGCACTTTTTGACATTCATATTTGTTCGTTTTTTTGTTCATCCTGGGCTTTTGTGCAGTCCACACACACACAATAAGCTGCCAATAGCCAGTGTCAGAAAAAAAAACTCAGTCAATCGAGATACGCAACTCATTCTTTCTCCGATAGGAGGTAACATTTATTTCCATGGGAGAAAACACAAACACAATTCCGGCCCACCACCCGAGTAGCTGACAGTGGGAAGGGGCAGACAACGGAAGCGAAGATCCTAGAGCTTTTAACTCCTGATGATGGCGGCCTCCAATAAACCACCCCCCCTCTCCCCCTCCGCGCAGGTTACCAATGTAAATGTTACGTTGGATTAGCGGTGCTTTGTGCGCAGATTTGCGGAGCGAGTCCCGGCTTTGTGGCACCCAATTATGGGAAGTTGAAGCTTGGCATTTTCACTCGGATCCACGAGAGGACTTATCTCGGCGTGTCGGTGCAGACGAGCGACGTTGGAGAGATGTCTCCGCGGCGGCGCAGGGGCCGGCGAGAGATGAGCCTTATTGGTTTAAGATGAAAATCAGCGCTGGTTTTACCAAACAATTGGCTCAAACTGACCTTTTGCAACTGAGAGAGAGAGAAAAAAATAATTGGAAATAAAGGACTTGCAGATAACGCTGCCCCGCTCCTTATTGCAGCGACGGTGCGAGGGACGGCTTTAGCTTTCGCGGCGACAGCCCTCGTGACCGACTTTCATTTGATGCCACCACCGCTGGCAGGTGTTAATTATTTATATATCTATCTATCCGACCTGCGTTATCTTGCGTCGCCACAAGATAGTTGGCTGTCAGTGTGCAAGCGAAGGTGCAGAAATTCATTTTGCTTCCTTGTTTCCTTGGACTGAGGCCAGACAGATGTAATGTTTTTCGTCCAAGCCTGAGCTGCCTCGACCAACGAGCAAATTTACCACCACATTCTTTAACCGATGAGTGCTTTAATACCTTTAGACATGAGCTGTGGTCCGGAACCACGCTTTATCTAATGGCGCCGCGCCTTGGCAAAGCTTAAAGTACTTTTTTACATTAGATTTGTGCGGTCCAATGTCTCGGTGATTAATGCCCATGCCTTTTCTCGACGATAAAATGGGAAAATGGTTCTGCGGGGTTGTACTTTGCATAAGACTGTCACGCCATCAAGGCCATAATGCCACGGCGTCCACATTGGGTCCTCTCCTGCCGTCCATCCCATCTTTGTGCTCTCGTGTCCACCTTCATCTCTTATTCGTTTGATTATTATTAATGCCCAATATATTTTTTCCCTCCCTCTTTACTTCTTCCCTCGGCCACCTTTAACTCGAAATGCATTCAGAGGCGCGTCGTGTCAGCGTGGCCTTTTATAGGTGTCCCTGGTGTTAGTGTTGCATTGCCGCTAGCCCGCCTACTCGTGCGCGGTGCTTTTTGTTGTTGTTGTTGCACGCTTGCTAATAGAATTTATCACACCGAGGCCCGAGCTGAGATTCTGCAGAAATGCCATGGGCATTGTAAAGTAAAGCTTTCTGTGTGATAAAATAAATAAATAATTGCGTAGACTCCATGCTATTAACGTGGAAGAGAACCGCGCCTACAATGGCGTCAGCTGACTCATCATTTAAAATGCGAAGCGAACACTGTGGCTCAGGAGACTTGTAGATATGTACCTAGGGCTGCGTGCGCCTGGGCTGTCAGATGTCAAAGCTTCGTTAGCGAGAGGAAAGATTTCTCGTCTAGTGGTATGCCCTGGTGATGTTGTACAGCTGTTTGGTTTACTTTCTCTATTCATCCGTGTGCTGATATCACATGAGCACATTTATTAAATCTACTTGCAAGGAAACGTTCAAACTTGTACGGGATAGCCCGGGACACACAGCCTGCGTGTGTGTGTGTGGCTGCTGTTGAGATAAGAGTTGTTCATTTTTTGGGACTGCCGTGTTGCTTTAAGCAAGGCTTAATAAGACGACACTGGAGAGGAGCCGCAGGGACAATTTCATTTTAGTTCAGATTTGCAGATGCTACAGATGGCGTTTACACCCTCACTCGCTTGTTTAAGAGCGCATTGTCCCATCTGGCATTTGCTCTTTTTCTTCCTTATGTTGCTTGATGTTGGCGTTCCATGCCTGAAATGGCTTACGTTCGGTAGGTTGGTATAGATTATGGAGCTGGGTAGGAATATCGGTTGATAGGTTTATAGGTAAGTAGTAGGGCGGATGGGTTTTTTTTAGTTAATTATGTGGGTGCATAGGTAGGTATGTAGTTTGTTGCATAGATAGGTAGATAAGTATGTAGGTCGGTTATAAGTATGTCGGTGGGTTAATAGGTATGTGTGTGGGTAGGCAGGTTTACAGGTTAATAGGTAATCAGGTAGGTGGGTAGAGTAGGTAGGCAGGTTTGTAGGTAGGTGAGTGGGTAGGCACGGAAGCAAGTAAGTAGGTCGGTGGTTACTTAGCCAGATAGATTTATGGGTAAGTAGGTAGGTGTTTAATTAGATAGGTATGCAGATACAGGGGTAAGTTGGTAAGTAGGTGTTAGTTAATCGGGTAGGTAGGTGGGTGGGTCGGTATCTATCTGGGTATGTGAATTAGTATGTAAGTGGGCAGGTAGGTATGGATATAGATAGGTAGGGAAGGAATATAGGTAATGGGCTAGGCAGGTAGGAATGTTGTCAGATATCCAGCGAGGTATGTGGTTACATACATCAGTAGGTACACAGATAAAGAGGTAGTCATCTTTCGATTACATCGTGCGTGTTATCCAGAGGTTAGCGTGAGATGTCTCAGCCCAATCCGTGCGCTTGCCTTTGCGGATATTGCAGCCGCGAATTTACAATCCGATCATAAAACAAGTTCCCAGCTGGTGGGGACGCTATCCCTCTGATCACTAACAAAGTGCAGAGTAAGGCTTTGTACATTTATTCTCGTTATTTGTTTCTTGGTGTTACGCCGCACGTTTAGCGAGCTGTTCTGCGTACTCCCGTGGGGGTCGGGGAGCCGAGGGGGATGGGGGGGGGGCTGCAGGGAAATTCATGAACGGACTCCGCGCTGGTATCACCTTCGCTCAAACGAGTGCTGGGTCCCCGGTGAGCAAAACGAGCCACTGTGTGGAAATTTACACGTTCGTTTCGCTTTCAACCACCACCACTGCCCACCCCCCACGCCAAGTTGTGCAGTCTCTCCAAGTGGTGCTTATTTTAGAGAGCCCAGAAGCATGACAGTGACGATGACAATCATACGGACAGCAATGATCACCATGATGATATTCATGATATTGATGATGATGTTGATGACGATGACGACGATGAAGACGGTGATAATTATGGTGGTATTGATGGATATGATAACGATGATTTTGATGATGAAGTGATAAAGACGATGATAATATGTATATTAATTGGATGAATCCACGAGTACACTGGCAGTTGTGGGTTGGAGGAAAGAAAATAAAACGGCACTGTTTGGGGGAAACTTACCCCCCCCAGGTTACTGCCTAACGTGGCAATCAATCACTCAAATCCTTTCCTTTTTTAGCACAGTCCGTGTTAAGTCCATTGCAGGAACAAAATGTTTTTTTTTGTGGTCTCAAGGGTATCCTTGGGTGTAAACAACGGCAGAAAATCCTGCGGATGAAGCGGTCATTAGAGCACAGAAATGAAGTCAGGAACGCGCGCTGTGCATGTGTGTGATGGTGCTTGGCAGGTATAATCGTATGCAATGTTTGCTAATAGAAATAACGCGTCTCACCTAAGGGGAAAGTGTGCGGAGCGCGATAAAAATAAACACGCACGACGGTAATTGATGAAGATTAATCGGTAGGCCCTGGTGGCTTGGAAACACAGTCCCTGATTAATGAGTCGCTTGCATAAGATAATCATTTAATATCTATAAGTGTTGTGCGTGTGTGCGCTGCCGTTATATATGTGTGTGTCTACGAGTATATATAAATAGATCTTTTAATTTAGCAAAGAAACTTAATTATGCGTTGTGCAAAATTAGCAGTATGTTCAGCTTAGGTATGGTAATCATTTCATAGTCACAATTTAACAAAAATATTTTTCTCTCTTGATGTCGGTTGAATTTTAGGAATTGCGTGAGTGGTTAAAGTCACTCGTGCAGCGATAAATCATGCAGGTTACAATTTTGTGACATCTTGCAAAGTGCATACTTTTTCTTGACATTTGTTGTGTTTTTACTATGAGCCGAAATTGGCGTTTACGCTATGACCCTCCCAAATCATAAGCTCAGCACCAAATAGGTCAATGGTCCTGTATCGGATGAGATTAAAGTTCTGTATTGATAAGATTATATTCATATATCGGATGAGGTAAGAGTTTTGTATTGGCTGAGTCATGGGATTTGGGTTTTATACCAGATGGGTTTATGGCTCTTTATCAGATGATATGTAGGCTCTGTATTGCATAGGCCACGATTTCTATATTGGATGAGATGTGGGTTCTGTATCATAGAGGCTAATATTTCTCTATAGGATGGACCAAAGGTTCAGTGTTATTTTGGTCAAGGGTTCTTTATCTGATGAGATAAGGGTTTGATATCAGTTTGAGTTAAGAATTATGTTACAGATGAGATGAGTGTTATGTATGAGATGGGTCAATAATTCTGTATCAGATCAGATGTGGGTTCTGTATTTCATGGGTCAGGAGTTATCTATCGGGTGTGACGAGGCATTGAATATCAGAGGAGATGAAGTTTCTCTATCACAGGTACGTCAGGGTTTCTGTGTCGGCTCTGACGATGGTTCCACATCGAGACAGAATCACTTGGTCACGACGTTGCTCTTTATTTCCACCCAAAACCCCACCAGGCAGCTGCGAGGAGGCGGTCGAATACGCGGACGATTTTGAAGAGTGCGACGATGACGACGATGAGCAGCTTGAGCTGGCGGTGAGCTGCGCCCGCTCGGCCGTGGGCGCCACTGAGGCCGGCGGCGGTGACAGGAGCGCGGCCGCGTTCGCCCACGGCGACGGGGGGAAGGAGGGAGGCGATAACGACGAGGTCTGGTCTCAGACAAACAACCTGCGCGTTCTACGACAGCACTGCATTGGTAGGTGAACCGGTAGATAATGTTCTATGGCGCCCTCACGCGAGTTCTATTTTGTGGGAGGCGTCATCACCGTTAGAATGAAGGTTGAGACAAAGGCAGCTGGGCATATGTGTGTGTGTGCACGTGTTGTATAGGCCGGCGGTTAGCGTGCTGCGCTACGAACCCGGCGGACCGGGTTCGATTCCTGCTAATGGCCAACACCAGTGACGATTATCTGAACTGGTTCTGGGCCTTCCCGAGGTCGACTCAGCTTCAAATGAGTACCTGGTGCGGTGTGTAAACATCGCCACTGGGGAGGCAGAGTCAGTCGGGCGTGGTGCTGGCCACCCACCCCCTGGTGGACCGTTCTGGCCTTCATAGGTGCTCGCTAACAGCACTTGCCCCAACAGTCTGTTTAAGGTTATACAGGGGATCTTTGTTTTGTTTGTGCAGGCCACACCTTCGTAGGGTTGCTACCTTTGTTCACTTTAGACCAAACCCGGGCATATTTCTCAGTCAGCCCAGCTCAATCGAAACTGGGCATTATACTGTGATAACGTTAAACACAATATCACCAAGATCTTGGTACAAATCAATTGATGCCACCCGAACACTAAGATGCCAATTTCCGGAATATATGGGACAAGGCCGGACAAGTGGCCACCGTAATACACCTGCCTTGTCACTCCAGTGCCACCTCTAACTCGAGCATGTTTGATGATCATCACAAGAAGAGGGTTTTAAAAAAAAAGACAAAGTTTCAAACGTGTGTCAGACATCCCTGGACACACAGGTTAGAGGTTACGTACCTGTACAACTGCTGTAATATAAATGTCTTCTATTCATCCAGGCAAGATACTGCATCTCAAGACTTATACAGGAGGGGTATGCATTGAGATATTTACCCGATTTAATTTTTAACAAGTTTTTTCATCCATTTAACTATTTATCCAGGAGAGCATGATTGAGCAATAATACTTTTTTCTTCAAGAGGGCCCTGTTTAAACATGATTGGGTCAATTTCTTTGTGAGTGATTTTGTGTGTATGTGTGTGGGAGGAATCCAGAGTGTGTGTGGACAACTCCAAAGCACGCAAATGAGAAGGCAACACCTGAACTGGGAACGGATATTTTATGAAATTATAATCTCCCAGCGATTATATGAATTGTCACCAATGGGGTGATTATTAACAAACAAAAAATACTTTATTACCATCATTTTTGTATGTTGTCTCGTTTCATCTGGATGGGCAACGACCATGCATGGTGTTATAGGATGCGGGGTTGCGGGCAACAGGGCAGTACAGAAAAGTCGATTGTTGTACCATTACTTTATGCTCCCTCGCCTATGCCACCCGCCTTCAGCGACCCGCACTGACCAGCGTGGTGAAGTATGGCCGAATAACCTCCCCCTCCCTCCCCCCCCCCCACAAAACCGCGTGGTGTCAGGGAAGGCCTCATCCAGCAGCGCACTGAGAACATGGGCCATAGACCTGTACAGTACTTATTTACATTTTTACACAAAGTAAATTTTGGTGGAAACCTAGGGCCTCGCCAAGATGCATTTTCACACCCACACCTGCCAACCACATATCACGACTCAAACTACCGCTGTATCCCTCGCTCGTGAGAAGGGAGCAAAGGCACGGGGGGGGGGGAAGGGGGTTTCAACGGATGTTGCTCAAGGCGGCGTGTGGTTGGCGTCCTTCATGTTATTTACGTCGTCGCCGGCGCAGTTTGTGCTTTGCGATCCACTCAGAATGCTAATCGGCCGACGCCAAAGAGAGAGGCAGGAAAGTACCCCGCACCCTCAAGACTTTTCATCTCGTGAGCCGCTCACACGTGGGCTCTTCTTGGTTTTTTTTTCAGCAGAATAAGTACGCTGAGTGTCTGTTGAGATGTAGGCGAAATGTCGCATCAAATTTCCCTGTTTTTTATTTCAATAAGTTGCGTTACTTTTACCATTTTCAAAAGATTGGAAATGTTTCTCTTTAATGGCCATTACTTGACTTGTGTACTGTCATTAATGTATCGTCTTTTGCAGTGGAATCTCAATTAGAACTGTGTGTGATTGGATAAAATTTCTCACATATAGCCTATAATAAATAAATGTATCCTTTTGCGAATCCACTGGTGGATCATTGCTTCCCCCACACCGTGTTTAGCCACTGGGGTTGTTTGACCATACTTCGCCAAGCTGGTCAGTGTGATTTGCTGAATGGAGCACCCAGAACCCATTTGGATGTCACTTGCCTCTCGCGTTGGCCACAGCAGGTTCATCGTAGAATGAGCTGAACACTCAGCCAGCGCATGCATAGCTTATTTCACATTTAAATATATTAACTCTGCTCTAAATACATTTATCCACAAAAATATAATTACACGTCCCATTTCGTGTGTAGGACGTGGATTTTTTGGGAGGACGTATGCATTTGTATCCATCCTATTTGTGAATGTTATTCAAATAGACATAATTTGCAAAAGGAAAAAGAACACGGGGAACCAGATAACGTTCTGGGATCGCGTCAAATCAGGGTGCTTATTTCTTCGTGATGAAAGGCAACACGCTGGAGGCCAGTGAAGGAAAGCAGAGGCTAATCTAAGCTCTTTTATTTGCTTTTTTACGCATTACATGATTGGGCCAACTGCATGCGTGTCGCTGCGTGTTGTCCGCCCGTCCATATATTGACCTGTTTTTGGGAGAAAGGCGCGTGTGAAACGATGTGGATGTCGAAGATAATTGTGCGACCTGTCGAGAAGATCCAAGCCCTGCGTGGAGTGTGGAGTCTTTGAGTGTGGGAGGAAGACAGGACGGGGATGAGGGAGGGTGGGTGGGTGAGTGAGTTCGGTCGGCTGTCGCGAATAAGCGTTCTTGTCATATGTACCGGGTGGTCCAGATGTCTTTTTAACCCCCATTTCACTCTCTAAAAACGTTATATTTTTAAGGAAAGCTTATTGAAAAATGTATATGCAAAGGAAAGCAATGTTAGGGGGTCAATCAGTTGTGAGTCACAAGGCATCTGGGCCATCCTATGCAACAAAAACATTGCAAAGCTTACAATGGGATGATGATGGTCAGAATCGGTAAAAGCTATAATTTTATGTCAGCGCATTTTGCGGTAAGCGTGGCACGTTCTGTGTTTGCTTTCGTCCGTATGTTTTATTGTTTTGCCAGCAAATATTTCCACGGGGGTATTTTGGCGCTCAAATGACCGCGCGAATTCAATTACTCGCTTCAGACATCGTGTTCCTTTTGACATGCGTGCGAGTGACACACGCGGGCTCGCTTTCCATCGCTCTCGGCAACATCCCTGTCCACGCTCCTATCTCGGAGGTTACCGATGACAAGGAATCGCAAACTGTGACAATAATACGGGAGGAACAAAGAGTTTACAAAATAAATTTTGTACAAAAAAAAAAACCTCTAAATTATTTTGTCGGTCAATATACTTTGAAAAGGAAGCAGCTCTTGCCGAAAGGAGGCTGGCCAAATGGGGAGATTACAGCGAGATGTATCGATCGTCGAGACTGAAAAGAGAAAGGAAAACGGGGGGAAAAAGAGGGCATCTTGAGCCCACTGTTTGCATGCGGGTCTGACTGTGAGGCTCTGTCCTCCCTCGAAAGTGGCACACACGGGAGTGGCTATCCAGCTCAGAGCCGGCGCGCGAGGCTTGCGCCAGGAGACGGCAGTTTTTGTCGAAAAGTGTAGTAGTCATAGTAGTAGTAGAGTTGTTATTGATATTAATGTTTTTAATTCTCATCCCTGTTTAAGTAGCATTATTTCAATGAATAAATCTCCCCCCCCCTCTCCCAGACCCCCCACTCCACCGCCCCCTCCCCTGGCATTATCAGACATCTCCACTGTGAAGCACGTGTGTGGAAGCTGTGTTGTTTGTGAGTGTTTGTCGCGGACAGAAATCTTTCATGCACCATTCCTCCCATGTAAAGCAAGACTGGACCCCAACGAAAAATAAATACCTATTAGCTCACGTCCTTAAACGAGAGGCTTGCGCCAGGAGACGATAGTTTTTTTCGAAAAGTATAGTAGTCATAGTAGTAGTAGAATTGTTATTGATGTTTATGTTTTTAATTCTCATCCCTGTCTGAGTAGCATTATTTCAATGTATAAATCTCCCCCCCCCTCTCCCAGACCCCCCACCTCACCGACCCGCCTCTCCCTGGCACTATCAGACATCTCCACTGTGAAGCGCGTGTGTGGAAGCTGTGTTGTTTGTGAGTGTTTGTCGCGGACAGAAATCTTTCATGCACCATTCCTCCCATGTAAAGCAAGACTCGACCCCAACGAAAAATGAACACCTATTAGCTCACGTCCTTAAACGAGAGGCTTGCGCCAGGAGACGGCAGTTTTTGTCGAAAAGTGTAGTAGTCATAGTAGTAGTAGAGTTGTTATTGATATTAATGTTTTTAATTCTCATCCCTGTCTGAGTAGCATTATGTCAATGCATAAATCTCCCCCCCTCTCCCAGACCCCCCACCTCACCGACCCCCCTCCCCCTGGCATTATCAGACATCTCCACTGTGAAGCACGTGTGTGGAAGCTGTGTTGTTTGTGAGTGTTTGTCGCGGACAGAAATCTTTCATGCACCATTCCTCCCATGTAAAGCAAGACTCGACCCCAACGAAAAATAAACACCTATTAGCTCACGTCCTTAAATACGTTTTTATAGGAAGATGAAGACTTGAAAGTCCAGTCATGCGTGGCTTCGTGGCATGCTATTGATGATTTCACTTGCAATGCCGTAATATAACATCGGTGCAGTGATGTTTGTGCTGCTTGATGTTGAACAAGTCTTACATTGGTTTAAAAGTATTTTTTTTTTATCATTAACAAAGCTTCAAAATCATATTGAATAACCAAGAACACATTGTTGAAAAGAGCTATTTGTTTCAAAACATTCAAACTTAAGGGTCTAAATTATTACTCTTAGGTTTTTTCGGTAAAGTCACGTAGGTAAAAATAAATAATAATAGATAAAAATAATAATAGAAATAAAATAATAAATCACGACGTTTCGGAGGCAACACAAGTCTCCGTCATCAGGTGGGACCGTCACAGCTAAATGTACTGTATCAAGTGAGGCAAAATTCCAAGAGACAAGCTCTTAAATACAAGTTAAGGGGGAGGGGGGAGGGGCTTATCTGAATGTGGTAGCCAATGAATGGAACGTGTTGGGGGGGTGGGCGGGGCTAAAAGAGAACAATAGGTGCACTTGGGGTTGTAACCGGTGTTGGCTGACAATCCAAATACAAAAACAGCAGTACTGTTAAACGCTGGGGATGTCAACACTCGGTAAAGTAGAATAGTACCTGTCAAATAAGATGGTCCAAATATGTGTGGTTAAATATTTTTTACATGGTTAATAACATCTTTTAAATGATTACTCAGTTTGTACCCATCATCACGGTTGAAGTTATGTCTGTGTTTGTATATCTGGATGGCTTCGTGTACAAACCTTTGCTGGTAGCCAGAAGAGTATGAATCCTTGCAGTCACGAAAGCTTCAAATCTAGGTCTAAATTATATATGGCGGTAGCTTTGGGACCTCTTCATCCAGCAGTGGATAGTCAATGGCTGTTGATTAGATTTCAGAGAACGACTTATACAACTGATAGCAACATTTATTAAGTAGGTTGTACCGTGCATGAAAACATTAATTTTCCGCATTTAAGTTATGGTTTCTAATCTGGTTTTAATTAACAAACTTTAATTACCATCATGCAGGGCTCTGTGAGATTTATTCTTTTTTTATTTTGAACGTGCATCTCTAAAGGCAGCACAGCAGTTTAGCAAACGGAGTAGAAAGTTGAACTTTTTACACAGGCGTTCATTGTCACCCAAAACTGAAATTTTCCCATAACGAATGCTATTTTTGTATAATTGGAAGTACATTGATAAGTGGTGAGTGGTTCATCTCGCTGATTATAATTATCACAATGTAACACAATTTTTGTTCCTGGGTAATAAGTGGTATTTTTTTATTGCTTATTCCTAAAAAGTATAAAAAATGGCTATTATTCCCCACAAATTTTGCTTTTGTGACCAGGACTTTATGTGAACGAAAGACACAAAAGCACACATCTTCTCATTGAAAAAGGTACATTTCAAAATATCACTGTCCTGGTCACAAAAGCAAAGTTTTTGGGGAATAATAGCCATTTGCTGTACTTTTGATGCATAAGCAATTAGGAAACAACACTACCCAGGAACACATTTGTTTTGTTACACAGTGAATGATTTAACACGAAGGCTTTTAACACATAGGCAAATCTGGCTGTCCGCCTAATGATGCTAGTTGTTATTACTGACGAAACGTCGTACTCAGATTATAAATGTTGTGGATTTGCTCTCCAACACACCGGTGTGCTGTATTAGTAACGAAATGGCATGTTCTGTTTACGTGACAACCCTTACTAATTGGCTGTGTCGGATGGTGGCGGGTTTAACGACACATTTATATTTACACGCTCTTACTCAAAAATCTCTATTATCACTAATTATTGTTGCAGACATGTTTTGCTTTCCATCCCATCTCCTGTCTCTTGAAGCACGTACTCCGTGAAGGATCGACCATGTCGCTTGCTTAAGGCCAATCAAACACTGCCTAATTGCCAGATCCAAATTCTTTTCTCGTCCGCTATGCAGAACAACCCGGCAAACATTCAGAGTCTTTGTTTAAGCGAGCATTAACCTCCAGACGGCGGGTCTCTCTCAGTGCTCGCCGATCGGGTTTTTAGCTAAAATCAATGTCATTAAGGATCCCCGTGCTGAACCAAAGCTTGTCGGTGGTCTCTTCAAAGTCAAATTGGAGACACCTTGTGCTGTCTACGCCCTGCACCGGGAAAATGCGGCTAACCATCTATGGGAGACTGCGGCATACATTTGCCGGTTGAGACTCATATTCATCCCCTGAACATCTGCTCCCCCACACACAAATGTTCGGCAAATATTTGTTTTATCCCGAGGTGGAAGTAATAATTGCTCCTATCAGTAACGCCTTTGTTCCTTCTAAGGGTTAGGGTCCAGGATTAATTTGTTACAAAAGAATAAAAGGTGCGCGAGATGCTGCTACCGCCGCCGCGGTGTGATGGTCGGCATGCCGGACGTGCGATCCGCAAGTCGTCGGTTGGATCTCCCGTCGTTGCCATCGAACAATCGGGCAGGTTTCTTACACCCTCTCCCTCGCCTCTGTTCACCCTGCAGTGTGAGTGAGTCCACCACAGTCGAGCGGCATGTCGCGTGGGTGGAGGGGGGGGTCGAGGGTTAGGGTTACTTACCAAAAAAAAGGGGTACAAATCTTTTGGAAGGGGAACTCATCTTCAAGAATATTGGTTTGAATAACATTCGTTACTCATGGTTATTTATATTGGATTTTCCCAAGCACCAATATTCTCGAATATTTCTTCCTTAGCTGGAAGGAATATACGTTCCCAGTGGGGGAGCCGGGTTTTCGAGCGGGTGACCGTATATTCTCTCGCATCGGGGGCCTCGGCAACGTGGGCAGCGCCATGCGGGTGGAATCACCCTTAACTGCAGCCGCTGTGCAGTATTTACGCCCCGCCCTTCGAAATGCATTAACCTGTTCACCTGCATCGCTCTCTAGACGCTGACTCGGCCGTCAGATTACAACAAGCAAGCGGCCGCACACTTTGTTTTTCCCGGTGTGCCTGTGTACGCCGCTCGGCTCAGTTCTCCCGGCGATGTCCAAAGTTCCCAATTTTTGTAACTATTTTTTTTTATTTTACCAGGGAAGGCACACTGACCTAATACAGATTTTTTTCAGAAGCGACCTGGCCACAAATGATAGCACAACGAAGTGGCTTATCACGTGCAAATTTACAGCAGCCAAATACTCTAAACGCATGTTGATTCTAAATGTGGATGGGGAAAACCCGGAGGACCCGAAGAAAAATCCACGCGACCACTGGGAGAGAGACACGCAAACTCCAAATATACAGCAGGCGTCAGCATCGAACCGACGGCCTCCTGTAGACCATGCAAGGTAGTTAACATCTTGCCATCGTGGCGGAGGGGAGAGCAGGTAAAGAGATTGAATTAATGCCCAGGGGCATCAGGGTTAATGTTGGACTGCGGGGTCCTTTGCGACTGATATTATGTCATTAATCTTCCGCTTCTTTGAAACGGCTTTACAAGCCATCGCTGCCCGTGGACACGTTTAAACGACAAATAAAATACGCATGCAAATTTATACGGTGTAAATTGACAGCTTTGTCACCAATTAAACTGTACCCGATTCCATAAATTTAATTTCCTCGGAGCTGCGTTGAAAGGTTTGAAAAAAAAAACATGTCTCCTCCTCGAGCAACCACAGCCAGTGTCAGAATGAATTGTGCTCCCCCTGCGAGCAATAATAAAGACTAACAGTTTAATTTGATCTTAAGCAAACTGCACGCACAGATTCACAGATAATGTATACTTACAGGAGGTCAAAGGACCTGACAATTATCGCGTAATGTCAGATGCAAACTCCGATTATACAAAGCGTAATTTAGTGCATGAAGCCATACATACGTTTGTATGAAAATTAAGTTATCGCTGTCTTGTTTGACAATTAAATTTCACCATGGTGGGAACGGTAGTAAATTAATCAATAAACATTTTCTCCATCTTTAATTAGTTTAACAAGACAACAATGTTGTCCCTGTGCGCGTTTGTGTGTGGGTGTGCATACGCATCTCATTATATATCAATGCAATCCGATGCCTGTGTTTAAATAATAAGTTGAGCTCATAGAAAGTGTCTCAGCACTAAACTAGCAGAAGGGTATATTTGTGCAAATGAAAAATGCATCCCAACCCGTAGCGGCGTAACATTAATTGCTTTTCATCCCACGCCAAACGGTTTTGATGTCGCCCTCTGTCTCTCCCCCCCCCAACCTCCCTCGCCCCATGATGAATAATTTACAAGGGCTTGCTCCCTACTTGGAATTAAAATGAATATAATTATAATAATATACAAACAGGCTGAATAATTACATGAGGAAGGAGTCCACTGTCATCCGTAAGAGTAATATTCTCAGCTTTTTTGTCCGGGCACAATTAGAGGCCTTGCCTGCGTGAGTCCTTGACCTGAACCCACTTAGATCGGGGTCCCTGAATTGTCGCGCTCTGTGCTTATTCCCATGAAACAGCCCGACTAGTTTTTGTTTGCTCCTCTTAACTTACACAATTTGCTCTGTCGGCGGGGTGAAGTGTGTCTGGCCAGCGTGGAAGTGCAGACAAAAATCTCTCTCTCGCACTCTCTGTAGCAGAGGCCTTTTCTGGCAGTCACGGCATGAGCAAGTAATTGCTGGGCTGCATATTTTACTTTTTCAGTTCAGATAAGTGGTGCAGCCGTCGCATGCGCAGGCGGTGCAACTGCACACAGGCCAGAGGAGCTCAGGTACTGGATTACGAAGAGGGGAGGGGGGAATTTGACAGGCGGGGGGGGGGGGGGCACATTTCATTCCTTGCACCAGGGTCCATGCCAATGGTGCTATACCACTGGCTCGCACCCAAAACGCGAATGTGATCAAACAGCGCCCTGCGAAAACAAGACAATTTCCAACGTGGTCGAAGCAGAAACGTTTTCAATTGTGGGGGGGTGGGGGGGTGAGTAAAAAAAAACGGCGATCCAAATTACAACGGAGCTCCCATGAATAATTAATCCTGCGGATTAACTTTTATTTTTTGGTCGGGCCTCTCGGTCAGCCGAAATGGCGCTAATGTCCCGAGCCCGCGTCTAAAGGAAGGGGTTTAACCTTCGCTTGGCTGCCGATCGACCGTGAGGGTCGGCTGATGAATGTGGCTTTCAGCGCTCGCTGTCCACGGACCACTTCGGACTTACTGCCCCACGGGGGCCGCTAAATCTTTCGGTGCGCGTGCCGCTCGGACCGATACAAAAACCGCCTAGAAAAAAATAAAGTTTGTGGTTTTCAGATGTTGCTGTGAATGAAATAAAAACATTTCTCTCTCTCACTCTCCCAAAAACAAGTTATCTCTTTTAGCATTGGTCATGGGTTTGTTGATCTTTATCGGGGTTTTTTGTTGTTGTAGAGGATTCCATGTGTATTAAATAAACGGCAGTGCTTAACTGTAGATGTCAGGCCTTGGATTAATAATAGTAACAGTCAAAATAATAAATAATGTTCATAGTTTATAGCCCATTTCAATTCAATGCTGGATGGAGGCCTCCCCCATACCTTGACGGTCGTGGCGGTTCTCTAAATGCATTTCAGTCATAATTTGTGAAGGGCGGCCCAGGACCAGTTCAGATGCCACCCGCCAATGGTGTTTGCCATGGCCAAGATTCAAACTCAGGTCTCCAACATTTTTAACACAGTGTGCTAATCACTGAGCTATTGCACCTCCCATACAAACATTCATCATTCATCCCAAAGACACCTCAACTATCCGATGTGCCTTTCTACTGTCTGTCCAATTTTTTTACTTTTTGAACTCCATGCAAAACTCCACAAGCAACATCTGACTATTGCTTGCTGAGTAAATCAAGTCTTGGCAGGTGGAGTTCACTCTGGTGTTTCTCCATCCCCCGAGTGTCTCATCATAGCGGGCAGTGGGGAAGCTTTGAGGCTGCGATGCTGTGGGCCCTACTGCCGATGTGAGGTGTGTGTCCCAGCGCACCCAGTGTGATGGATCGCGTGTGTCTGGGTGTAGCGGAATCCCGTGTTAGCGTCATGGCACGCGGTCCACAAGCAACCCTTGGTGGGTTTTTTTCGCTCGAATTCCACCGCTAAAAAATTCCATCGCGTGCCGGACTTGCACACCGATCGGGCCGATATTTTACTGCATCCGGTAATTGAAAATTTTAATTATACCATTAGCACGATGTTCCCAGTTGTGTATTGGAGCTGCCACAATTGAATTATTTTCCCTTTTCTCTTTTTGCACGAGCCATCAGTTCCAGCTCACGTGCTGCGTCGGCGCTCGGCAGCACAAGCCGCGCTTAAAGTTACTGCTGACGCGCGGCTAATTGGTTCTCATCCTGCGTGCACTGAGATGGTCGCATAATGCAACCCGCCCTTTTGCGGCGCGCAAAAAAAATGCAATGACGAAAAAATTACCCAACTTTGTTGTAAAAATTGCAACCGCTTATCCTGTCCGAAAGCGTCGCGCGCATTTTCATCGGGCGACAAGGGCATTGTGTGCGACAATCGCACTACGTGACATCACGCCGCTCGACGACGAGCCGTGACCCGAGAACCCCAGACGCAAGACTCCCTCCTCCAACCTGCTCCCTCCCCCCCGTCCGTGGAAATTACACGCATCACTCCCACATGCGGATGCCGCTCCTCCTTCTCGACGGCGCCTCATTGTCATGGCTAACGACTTTCGCCCACGCTGCATTCGCCGATTACTCCCTCCCCCCCTCCTCCTCCTGGCTGGCGGGCGCTACCTCTCTAACGCCCCAGCGTGACGCACGGCCACAAAAGTGTCAGCGCGTGGATTTAGAATGCGAGGTCCGGGCCGGGATGTCCTTGCTTCGCCCTTGTTGCCGCTGCTCGCCAATGCCAGTGGCTTGTATGTCCGCCTCTGGCCATGCAGCCAACCGTCCATCCGTACATCCGTCCATCCGTTCGTTGGCTTGTCCATCGTCCGTTTGTCTGTCCTCACTGTTCCGAGACTTTGCGAGGGCGTTGCTGCTTAAGTGGCGTGAAGGAGATTGAGTAGGGTGGGTGGATTTCGCAGGACAAGGGTATACCTGAGCTGCTGCTGATGATGATTATAATCATCACGCACAATCCGATTCAAAGCAAATCACGAAAAATGCTTTGAATTGGATTGTGCGTGCTTGTGTCCATGTCGGAAAGCGTGTCCTTTTTTTGGAGAATAAAAAAAAAGTTTAAATTGTATGATGAAAAAAATGCGTTTATTGACATTTCCCTTTGATTTTATTTTACATACGCAGCTGACAATTAGGCAAATATATTTTTCCATTCATCAATCACTTTCCACACAGGCTTTTGCTTCAAGTTCTTCGAGGGTCTACTGTCAGCTTTGCCACGGTCTCGTACGCAGGCTTGTGTTTTCTTCCATGGCATTTAAAGCACGTGTACTGACATTCACATAACCACTGGCATAGCACACCCAAGCTGTGAGGACCATTCCAAAATAATAGTCCAGTATGGCCTTCTTGTTTTCCTTTCATCATAAAACCAAAATATTCCCCCCCCAGTTGTATCCCAGTTGTGCTATCGGTGTCAACTGACGAGACGAAGCAGGAGTTTGAAACTACTTCGTGTGAGAGAATGGCCCACAAAAGCGGATAACACAGAGCTACCTACCCGCGAGAACTCTTCAAAGCAGTTGGGGTGCAGTACTTTCCCACCCACCCTGCTCTAGAGAGAAATGTTCCTTGCGTGAGAAGCAACATTTATTGCAGAACCATTGGTGACCGGACTGGGATCATCCACTCACTGCACTCGAGATCCTGGTCTAGTAACAGGTAGCTTCCTGGATTTTAACCCAGCACCTCAGTGGTGCCAAGCTCAAGCATGCTGACCTCTGAACCACCAGCCACATCAACTTGTTTGTTGTCCTATTGCTTCAAGAGCTTCCCCGTACGACTGGATGGAAGCTATTGTAAGAATATAAAAAAAAATGTGAACAAAGTTTAATGTATGCCTGGGTTAGGTTTAAGCTGTCTCAAGCAAAACATTGGAAAGAAGATTAAGTACGCTCGGTACACCACTGACCACTCGTGCCATTTTCCTGTTGATCCTGTGACATTACAAGTGCGGTCCAAGTATGGGCACGGTGGTCGAAGTATGCAACTCCCTTTGGTAAGAGGAGCCACATGGCCCCACGTTAGTGAGCCCTGCAGCCCCGCTGGTACTGGCTTGACACCAGTACGGCTGCCATGGTCCACTTGTCCACTTGGCAAATCGGGCAACTTTGCTTCCCTTGTCCGTGGGAACCTTGCATACCTTTGCGGAGTTTTCGCCCGAGCATGTGGAAATCCATTCAGCTATAACAACCACATTGACGTTAGCTGCAAACTCAAGCTTTCCTGGGATCAGGGAAGGGGTGGAAACAAAGCCAAACCCCCCCCCCCCAAAGCTCATGGGTTAAATGTTTGTAGACTTTTACGTATGATCCCCATTTGAGATGCGTTCAAACGTGGGCATCAAACATTTACGTTTTTCTGACTCATTTTTTTTTAACGGCTCAATATAAGAGTGAGTTTTGCAGCTGCTTGTAAATGCACCTTGATATATGACCGGCAATGATGCCGTTTGTTGGTAATGGAAGTGGGCGCACGATTGTTGCTGCGAGGCGGCAATCGTCGGCCGATTGTAGATAAATTGGTCACCGCACAAAGATTTAACGGGCACCTAGGGCTGTCCATGTGGCTTTGGGGGGCGGGAGGGGGATGATGATGCTGTGTCAGAGCTCTGAAATGCTGTCGCTGAGATCCTGGATTTGAATTTGAGTTTCAGCCACTCATGAGTAAACGGGGCCTTTCTCAACCCTGGTCATGATTGACCGCACACCAAACCCACCATCGCAGCCATATATATATGCTTATTTGGTTTGCCACTGAATTGTGATCATTCTTGCACGGAGGTTTAAATGATCGGTTTGACTGCCACGCAACAAACATTTCTGCACAGCAGAACACATAGAAGAGCGGTACCTTTTTAGTGTGCTAATAAATGACGAGGTCATCTCAGAAGTAGTTCTGTGTAGCCTGGTTATTCTGACCGTTTGGTAACACGTGCTTACCCATTGCTCTGGGAAATTCCCACGTGAACACTTTGTCTCAGGACATGCGTTGGGACTTCTTTCGCACCGCACGTGGCCATCCGTGCTAATCGGAGGTGCGGTGGAAGCTAATCGACACGAAACTGATTTGCGTAAACATGGCAATTTAAAAAAAAAGACGCGCAAAAATTGAAGGGGGGGGGGGGGGAAGAGTAATTCCTGCCATGGGTTTTATCTCACGACACCCGGCAATGAGCTGCGAAAACAAATGACAACCGTCAAAGTGTTTTCTGCAGGGGATATAAAGGATTTGCTCTGAACCAGTTGGGATTTTCACTCGTTACTCAACTCGATTCCATGTCTTGAGAACCACACCATTGTACGTTTGATTGCCACGCGACAAACACAGCGAGCAGCAACACTGCAAGGCGGTGTTGCTGCTCGCTGCAAGAGTTCTGAATGGAAAATGTGTTTGTCTCATGACTTGACACTGGTAGCGCAACCGGAATATCATTTGGAGAACAAAGAAAGCAGAAATGTAACTTAAACAGAGGCTCCGCGATATATATTTTTCTTTTTCGATTTAAAGCTTTCGTGACTGCAGGGATTCATCTTCTTGGTTCTTTCGGTAAAGTCACGTAGAAGGGAAGTAATAAAATAATACAAATACAATTTAAAACGTAATAAAATAATTCTCACGACGTTTAGGCCACAACACAAGCAGCCGTCCTCAGGTGAAGACCAGGTCTGTCGAGGAGACAGCGTCTAAATGAAACACCACCACCCTTGGAGCGTCTATTTAAGCTGGGTTGGAAGGGGGGGGAAATGCGCCTTGACAAAAGAATCTGCATATCAAGAGGAATTTCGCATATTTATGGGAAATGCAGGAATGCGAATAGTGCTAATTTGTGAAATGCGGGAATTACCTAAAAACAAACTCATTAGAACTTGTAGCCACATATAGCATAGATCCCTGCGGGGGATTTTAGCGGCTGTGAGAGTTGAGTTGGTTCACCCTGTCCGTCACCCGGACTTCTGGATATGAGAAGGTGTTGTTGAGACTCAGGGATAGGAATGGCGCTCGCTTGGGGGCTGTGCCGGGAGTGGACCCCTATAAAGGGGGCTCGCTTGGATGCTTTTCTAGGAGTGGACCCCTGGGAAGAGGGCTCGCTAGGGGGCTTCGCCAGGAGGGGCCCGAGAAATGGGGTTTGCTTGAGGGGCTTTTCCAGGAGGGAGTCTCAAAGGTTGATGCTGGGGAGTGGATGCTGTTTACTTGAGCGTGGTTGATTGTGGTGTGTCTGTGAGTAAAGTAGGAGACAGGTACTGCTGTTGCCACTGCTCTGTAATTCTACTCACAGTGCAGTTTGTGCTCCTAAAGTTGCCCAGGCCTGGTTGTCCCTGGGTCACCGCAATTATGACGTAGTCCACTCACCTCTGTATCACCACGACGAACATAAAGACAAAGATCCCCATTATAGCTTTTAACAGACTGTTGGGGCAGGTGCTGTTCGCGAGCACCTGTGAAGGTGCCGGAATGGCACACGAGGCGGTGGGTGGCCAGCACCACGCCCTTTCCCTAGTGGCAATGTTTACACATCGCACTATGTACTAATTTGAGGCTGAGTCGACCTAGGGGAGGCCCATGACCAGTTCAAATTATCGTCGCCGGTGTTGTCCGTGAGCGGGAATCGAACTTGGGGCGCCAGGTTCGTAGCGCGGCACGCTAACCGCTACACTACCGCTCCCCACGAGTCACACACACGTGTGCACGACCAGATTAAAACTGCGACCTAAATACAGGTCCGCTTCTTTCTCTCACACAAAACATATTTCTGGACAAAGATCGATTGTTTATCTTGATACGCTGTGGGCGCAAGTGTTGTTCGCCGAGCTGTGTGACTTTTACCACACCCACCCACCCACCTTCAATTCCCATTACGAATGATCATGCACTGACTGCACCCGTTACAATACTCATTTCACATTTGTGGCTGAATCATCCCTCGGGAAGGCCCACGACTGGTTTAGATAATCATCACTGGTGTCAGCTGTGGCCTGGAACCACACAGAGTTTTTGAGGACTGTAATGCAGTGTGCTAACCAACTACACGCACTCGCTGTTCCCTATACGCACACAATTCACACACACACCCAATAACATAAATATGGATATTCTCAATTTAACAACAAAAAATTATACAAAGACAAAGATCCCAGTATAGCCTCAACAGACATTTGGGGTGAGTGCTGTTCGCGGGTGGGTAACCAGGACCATGTCCGGCTGCGTTTGTCTCCCCAGTGGCGATGTTTACACACCGCAGCCAGGTTTTCAATTGAGGCTGAGTCAACCTAGGGGAGGCCCAGGACCGGTTCAGATAATCGTCACTGGTGTTGGCCGCGAGCGGGAATCGAACCCGCGTAACCAGGTTCGTAGCGCAGCGCGCTAGCCGCTACACCACCGCTCCTGCATACACACACGCAGAGACACACATACACACAAACACGTGCAGACACACACACCAATTATCGCGCCATTCATAACTCAACCTCACCCCTTACTCTCACCCCTGCACGATGGTGACATTAATATTGAAGATGACGTTAACACTTAAGGTGAAGTGGCTGGCTGCACGCCTAAGGTGTCACGGGGGGGGGGGATTTTTTGTCGTAATAACCCTCGGGGTTGGCAAAACGCCACGAGATATTAACGGGGGGGCTGGGCGGGGGGGCAACGCTCTTGTGGGCACACACACCAGCGAGTGACACGTGCCACGCTTAGCCGAGTGAATTTTTTTGTCCCTTCATGGCAGCTGCCTTGGGAGACGGTGGCGGCTGAGACGCGGCTCCTATCGAATCCTCGCTGGGATCTTAGAGGTGGGGACCATCATATCCAGTCGCTCGGCCCTCGGAGCAATCCGCGTTTCATGATTGCATTATAAGCCTCGCACGGGCTTGATTAACAAAACACAACCAATGTACGTACGGCCCCGTGTATCTAGAATAATGTGTGATTTACAATCCGTAATTGAAATATGCATTTTTTAAGGGCCTTGTGACTGGATGAGCAATTTCGTTGTATATTGGCACAGCCATGTGCATGGCTGTGTACATATGAGAAAGGGGGGGGGGGGAGAGGTGATGCATTGGTTAACATACTGCATTATGAACCCGATGGCTTGAGTTCAACTCCTAGCCACCACCCTTAAAAAACCCCACACTCACTTTCTCGGTGGGATGATGGTCGAACAACACCCGTGGCATGGGGGAGGCCTTTATCGATGCATTGTATTTAAAAATAATTGTTAATTATTTACCATTAATTACAAAGCTACACGTGACGAATTCTATCTAATTAAAGACAAATCTAATCAGGGTGCTACTGTAAAAGAAATGTGCGTTAATCACGACCCCAGTAATAGCCCAAGATTGTGTGATTGTACAATACCATATGGCGATTTCACAATCTCATTATGGAAATTAACAGCTCCTCTGCCTAGAAATCTTGTATCCACCAGTGCTGGAAAGTTAATGTTAACTTTTCTAACATCGCAAATCACAGGAGAAGGTCAATGGATCATTCAGTATTTATTTATTTAAATGCCTTTTTAAAATCGCTTTCAAGTGGTTCTGCTTGGACTGTCACAGTTAAATATATAAATTTGAGAAATCCTTGCGACGCAATTATACGGAAACACTTTTTAGAATATATTAAAAATAAGCCTTTGCCTATGACTGACCGTGCCTCTATGGGAAGTCTCCATTTGCACCTTTACCAAAATGTCATCTTTCATCTCTGGCCTCTATCCTTCCTCCGTATCTCCTCTGAGTTAATGTTCCCCTAAGTTTTCTCATCGGAAAAAGTCTCCATTAACCAGTGACTGCACAAAAAAAAACCCCATCATTAAATTTAATTTGACACATTTCAGTCCTGAAGCTGGAAAGTGTTAGATTTGATTGACATGCGACGAACACTCTTTTGTGGAGCATCAAAATGCACATCACCTAATGCGCATTGAGAGTTCTACCGAAGCGACTTCAGAAGTAGTTCTGCGGTGTCATATTCCATGGCCGTTTTTTTTATACTCGGACGTCGCCCGGTTAAACAAGGTCCGCGATCCCTGCTGAGTAACCAGGGCAGGGTTGGAAAATGTATCAATGGAAAGGAAACAAGGACACTGATGTTGTCACAAGGGCAATGCAAACCGCTTGAGATGCGCAAGAAACTGAGACTGGGCACATGGAATATTCGCAATATGCTGCAACTAGGTAAAGTTCAGCTGCTTGGACATGAGTTAGATAGATTGGCAGTGGACTTGTGTGGAGTGTTTGAAGTGCGCTGGGAAGGTCAAGGACATTTCACAACATTGGAGGGACATGCCATCGTTTACTCTGGCCACTATGTGCAGGGCACGTCCGGGGGGGGGGGGCGCTATGGATTCACAGGAAAATTGCCGGAGCCCTCATTGGATATGAACCAATCAGTGACATAATTATTGCTGTGTCACTGAGTGCTAAGTCGCAAAACATCACTCTGATTCAAGTCTATGGGCCTACAACAGCTGCCAAGGAGGAAGAAGAGGATGGCTTCTATCAAAACCTGTCCAGGGCACTAAAACGGACTACCAAAGGAGACATGTAACTGGTAATTTGGCGACTTCAATGCCAAAGTAGGGGAAAAGGAGTCGTGTGGACTCACAGCTGTAGTGGGACCATATGGACTCGGAGAGATCAATGAGGCTGGTGAACAACTGCATTATCTTTGTTCAGAACATGACCTGGTATTTGCTAATATATTCTTCAAGCATCATCCGAGGCGGCTGTGCACATGGACCTCTCCAGATGGACAAACAAGAAATCAGATTGATTATATTGTGATAGCACAGCGATGGAAATCCAGCCTGATGAACTTCAAAACATATCTAGGGGGCGATTGTGACTTAGAGCATCACTTGTTGGTGGCAGCCCTGAAAGTTAAACTGAAGAAGGAATAAAGACAAAGTCATATCCCACCACTGAACCTTGAGGAACTTAACGAAGAAAGCAGCACAGTACACAGTAGAAGTGGCTAACAGGTTTAAGAAACACCTCAAGAGCTTTGGAAAAGCACAACAACTATCCTCTTGGATGTTTACGAAGGAAACACTCGGATCCATCAAGTCTAGGAGACAGAAAACATGTATTTTTTTTATGAGACCTTCTTCTTTATCGAAGAGAAAAGGAAAGCGAAGAGCAAATACCTCAAACGATATCAGGAGTTGAAGGCCGAAGCACTAGCGGAAGCTACGAATGGATAAGCGGAAGCAGTTGGATGGTATGTGTGAGGAACTGGAAGCAGCAAACCAAAAAGGAAACAAGAGGAAACTTTTCCAGGCAGCCAGGTCAATCACAATGAAATTTCGACCGTGACTGCAATGCATCCAAAATGCGACTGGGGGAAAATCTCACGGAAGCTTCACAAATTGTTGAGCAGTGGCGAGAGTATTGTGAAGAACTATATGATAATAACGGGGTGGGGCGGGGGGGGAAGTCTCGAACGAGATTACCAGGAGCGCGAGCTTCCTCCCCTTCAGTCATAAGTTGCTTGAGCCATTCGTCAGACAGTCAGTCCTAGATCTACGAGTCCAGATGATGTTGCTGTGGAATTGTTTTAAAGAAGGAGGGGAGATGGTACTTGACAGGATGCACAGACTATGTGTGGCAATCTGGGAAACTGGTGAATGGCCAACTGGTGAATGGCCAGAGGATTGGACATACTCTACATTCATCCCACTGCAGAAGGATGATTCTAAACAGAGTACAAATTACAGGACAACAGCACTGGTTTCTCATGCTAGCAAAGTCCTTCTTAGGATCATCCTGGAACGGATCCGCTTAAAAACAGAATACGAGATTACAGACGAGCAAGCTGGGTTCCGGCAAGGGAGAGGGACCCGAGACCAAGTCACCAATCTCAGGAGCTTCATGCACAAGGCAAGAGAACATCATGAGCCATTATATATACACGTGCTTTGTGGACTTCAAGAAAGCGTTTGACTCGGTCTCGCATGATGATCTCCGGCGGACCACGACGGACGTGGGATTCCCGCTACATCTGATTGACTTACTGGCCAAAACTTTTATCAGGAACAACTTGCTAGAGTCAAAGTGGCGGGGACACTATCAAAATAGTTCCGTGCCAGAAAGGGAGTTAGACAGAGATTTATTTTCTTTCTCCGTACTTATTTAACATCCTGGCTGAAACGGTAATGAGAGAAACGCTTGATGGTTTCTTATGAGGAATCCACATCGGAGGGCGACGGGTCACAAACTTTCGGTATGCCGATAACATTTTGCTTGCCGGTTCCGAGGTGGAGCTGCAGGAGTTGACACATCGCTTAGATTGGGTCAGTCACAAGTTTAACCTCCTCATCAATGTGGACAAGACCAAAGTGATGAACAGTGATGAGGCAGCCTGCAACATCTGGATATAAGGGCATCTAGCTGGAGCAAGTGGACACCTTTGGTTATCACTCAAGATGCAAAGTGTTCAAAATAAATTCGAGTTACATTGAGTAAGGCGATTGGGTCATCCCTGAAGACAATTTGGAGGAGTCACAGCATCCCCATTGGAGCAAAGATCAGACTTCTGCATGCCATCGTGTGGCCAGTTGCTACTTATGGTTGTGAAAGTTGGACAATCAAGAAGAATGACGAGGCACGAATAAACGCCTTTAAAATTAAATGACTCAGGCGGATATTACTGCGTGCATCGTGGACTGAAAATAAAACAAATGAATGGGTTCTGGAGAAAGCTGGTGTTGCGAGAGGACTGTTAGAGGTGATACAATCAAGAAAGCTTAGCCTACTATGGTCATGTTATGAGAAAAAATTTAACTCGTTTGTAAAAGCAGATTGTGCAAGGAACAATACCCGGTTCACGTGCGCAAGGAAGGCCAAGGATGACGTGGATAGATACCATCAGAGCATGGACGAGGCTCACGCTGGAACAGACAGTGAGGATAATGGAAGACAGAAGTCAGTGGCGAAGGATTGACCATGGTGCGGCCAACCCTCGGATTGAGGATGGCTGAAGACAATACAAGATACACTGCTCACTGCGAGAATTATGAATTGTAATTTTCTCCGTCTCATCACGATGCACTTAGAGCGCAATTGGTGGTGGGGGAGGGTAGGGGGGTATTGAAAAGCGAACATAAATGGCAAAATAAATACAAAATGTTCCCTCTTTGTCCTGCATTTTGAGATGCAGTTGCATTTGCATGGCTTGTGTATACATATTGTGCAATTGTAATTGCATTGTGTTATCTTCTGCCGGTATAACACAGTGTCCTTCCCACTTGATTTGTCCATCGTCTTCGCCGTTCCACTTGCGTCTGCTCATGACTTGTGTCCTGACAGACAATCTGCTTTCAAAAAAGCATGCCAGAGTCTACTGCTACGAGGATTACGATTATGTAAAAGGGAATAAACTGCGATGTTGGCTTCAAATATAAATACAGAGGAACCAAAATTGTATTTTAGGCACGGGAATAAAAGCGGTGGTTAAGAATAATCCTTCACAAGTCATTTTTTCATTCTCGAGAGGCCGTATATGTTAAGTGACTGCAGCACTTTACCAAGTAAACAATGAAAACATATATAATTACAAACAAGTACACATAATGGCAGAAAGAGCAGAGGCATTAAGTGTCCATTTGACACAGCGGATTGTGCATGGGGGGGGGGGGGGTTCTTGATTGTTGCATTCCTCTTTCCTTTCTGTCCCCCCTCACCGCCCGCATCTCGATTTTGACTTTTGTCTCCCACGCCCCCCGGGCACGGCGTACGACGATGTCGCGCCGCCGACGATGGGACGCCACGAACGTTCGATATAATAACAAATAATTTTTGTTCCCCCCCCCGCCCGCGTCTCGTCGTGGCCCACAAATAAGCAATGGCAGGCTTGCTCGGAATGGTGCAGCAAGCGGCGTGACACATGGGGGGGGGGGGGGTCACAGCGTAACGTGGGGGGGGGGGGTCACGCAGCGTGACACGGGGGGGGGGTCACGCTGCGTGACGTGGGGGGGGGGGTCACGCAGCGTGACACGGGGGGGGGGGGTCACGCAGCGTGACGTGGGGGGGGGGGGTCACGCAGCGTGACGTGGGGAGGGGTGTCACGCAGCATGACAGTAAGGGTATAATTAAACGAAACAAACTACAGTATTTTTGTTTATTTTACCACGTAAGGCTCACTGAGCTGTATAGCTGTTTTTTTCAGAAGCGACCTGGCTATCACAAATGATTGCTCAACGAAGTGGCTTGTCATCATCATGAGGAAATTGACAGCAGCCAAATACTCTAAACGCACGTTTCTAAATGTGGAGGGAAAAACCGGAGGACCCGGAGAAAAATCCACGTGACCATGGGGAGAACACGCCTATTCCAAATATACAGCAGGCATCAGGGGTTGCGATCAAACCCACAAACTCCTGCATACCAGGCGAGGGTATTAACATCTCACCACCGTGGCGCCTTGCGGTGACAGGAGTGACCGACGCGCGTGCTAAAGTTAGGAACGCGATGTCGCCACGTCAAAGATATTCCCCTCCAGTGCCCTCTTCGTGCGGCGAGGGGCCCTTGCAAGACAATAGCTCTTTGTTTATGTGGGCTGTGTCTGCCTGTAAGAGAAACGCCACTCGGTTGGGCCTCATAGACACGCACATGGTGGTCGTCATCATCATCGTTGTCGTCGTCAACCATAAATATTTCCACTGCTGGAAGAAGGCCTTCCCAAGTCAGCGTCTTCTTTCACGGCCTCGCGATGCAAAACTCTGTCCAGCTCCTGCATGCGAGCTGATTTCATCGCTTCCTCTCCGAAATCGTCATACTCTCGGGCGTGTTCCTTCCTTTGGCTGTCATTATGTCACGAGTCTCCACCATGGGTGCCACAGTGGGGAGATGTTAACTACCTCGCCTAGTATACAGGAGGTCGTGGGCTCGATCCCTACCCTGATGCCTACTGTATATTTGGAGTTTGTATGTTCTCTTCGTGGCCATTAAATATTCTGAGTCCTTTTCCCCAATTCTATCTGAATGGTCCTATCGGTGGCACGTCATGAGACAACTTTAGCAGAGTGATGCAACCTTTTTCCAGACGAGAAAAACCCACTGAAGCAGATGTCACAAAGCTACCTCTGACTTCTTTGCAGTGATGCCTGGTCCACAGAGTAGTGGGTGGTACGTTTCCATGCAACCTGTCACCGTGGGTGCCATGGTGGCCAGATGTTAACTACCTCATCTGGTTTACAGGAGGCCGTGGGCTCGATCCCGACCCTGATGCCTACTGTATATTTGGAGTTTGTATGTTCTCTTCGTGGTCATGTGGTTTTTTCTCCAGGTCCTCCGGTTTCCCCCCCCCCACATTTAGAATCAACGTCATCACGCGTTTCGAGCATTTAGCTGCTGGCAATGTCCACATGATAAGCCACTTCGTTGAGCTATCATTTGTGTTTCGATTTAAAGCTTTCGTGACTGCAGGGATTCATCTTCTTGGTTCTTTCGGTAAAGTCACGTAGAAGGGAAGTAATAAAATAATAAAAACAAAACATAATAAAATAATTCTCACGACGTTTCGGCCACAACGCAAGCAGCCGTCCTCAGGTGAAGAATGCCTGGTCTGCTGTATATTTGGAATAGGCGTGTTCTCCCCATGGTCACGTGGTCCACCTGAGGACGGCTGCTTGCGTTGTGGCCGAAACGTCGTGAGAATTATTTTATTATGTTTTGTTTTTATTATTTTATTACTTCCCTTCTACGTGACTTTACTATCATTTGTGGTCAGGTCGATAGCTCAGTGGGCCTTACCTGGGTAAAATAAAAAAAACGTTTGTTTTGTTTGTTTGAAATCAGCCCTCATCCCTTCTCGTGATATGTCATGCCCATGCCCACTCACAGCCAATGCCTTGTCTCTATTTTGCATTAGTGTAATTCCAAGCATGCACCTTTCCACGCTGCTTTTTTCACTTTTGAGATTTTGCTTCAATGTCTTTGTCAGTTCCCATGTTTCCGATGGATCAGTCAGTGCAGCTAAGATGCTCGGCGGTGTTTGACCGAAAGTGGGAAAATGTCCCAGTGATTGAAATGGAATGGTAATTGACAAAAATCTTAATAAAAACAGTAAACCAGATTACATGTTTATTCAAAAGGGAAGTGGTTTGAGACGTTGAATGAGCAAATTTCTCTACCACACCTCTGAAGTACAATGCCCACATTCTGTCGTGCGAAGTTGAGGTTCGTGCACAAGGTCATGGATGTACAGCCTCTCCTTCCTCACCGTATCTAGGCGTTGATCTTATCAGGGAATATTAAGTTTGTGGGTACATTATGCGAAGGAACTGCGACCTCAGACTGTTTTTGTATGAACACTGCCGATAACTGCAAGATATTAAAAACAGCCAGCGAAGAATAAATATAAACCAGAGCTGAACCGACACCGAACTTTAGATTGAAAAATAACGAGTAACTTTTTGTAGAGCTGCTGGGCCCACGATGGACCTTTACGATGAAAGCTAACGTTTGCTCGGTTTCCATCGTGGCACCAGTGAGCAGTACTTTGTCAAATCCCAGATTGCACATCGAGAGGAATCGAGGATGGGGGTGGTGGGGGACGGACAGGGGCAGCACTTTTTTTCCTGGGAGGTGTCGGCTTCGGCTGAGAGAAAGCGTCCAACATTTCCTTCCACCGTGGCAGGAGAAGTTTTGGGTCTTCACACTCCCATATCGTGGAGGCCTCGCCTGAACCCACACACTGGCCATGGGTGGCAAGCGTTCACCGCTTGCGACGGTGGCTCATCAAGAGCTCGCCGACTCGGTGGAGTGAGGAGGGTCAGGGCCCACCGTGACCCTTCTCCTGTGACACAGTCAATTACGCGACCGCGAGGGAGACAGGACGAGGTGGAGGCGGAGGAGGCGTTGGAGGAAGGGGGAGACACAAAACTCTGGCGTTGCGGGCAAATCGGCTCGGGGAGGGCGGCTGGCTGCAAATTAAATCGTTTCTCCAAATCGCTGAGCTCCGAGAGGCACGGGAGCAGGCTGCACACCATCACAACGCGCCTCAAAATCCCTTTTTGATGAATAGCTTTGCTGTCAAGCAGACAGGTACATTAAAAACGCGAGCCTTTCCTTTTTAGCTGCCACCGAAATTCAATTTCTTCATTTAATTCGCGGGGTTTCCATTATTGTTGGGTTTCCCCCTCCCCCAAACCCCCTTTTCTTCAATTCTACGCTCGAATTATCTGTAACTTGGCTACCAATTTCTTAACGTGCGCTAAGAAATATGGATGACGGTCGGTGGAAATTGACACGCAAATGTTACTCGGATTGTAATTCACATCCCTGTTGTAAATAGTCTGCATTATTAAGAAATTATGAGAAAAATTTACCAAAATGCTGTATGTGTACAAATCCAATGATCTTTTACATATCGTGTGACCTAGGTAATTAAGCATAACTACATTTATTTTGCACTTAAAAAAATAATTGTAGGTGGAAGTGTAATGATGCATCTGTTAACTCCTTAAATCTATTTGAATGTTCTTGAATAATGCATCGAATTGTAGATGTCGGAATGGATTATATTCAGTTAATATTCGCTGTAATTCTCATTACTTTAGCAGCTACTAGAGTAACTACTTTGGACCACATAATCAATTCTTGAATCACTACCCAGATTCTTGGCAGGTCATTGAGTAGTGTTACAAGCCTATTATTTGTTTCGGATTATTATTTATTTACAAAGCATAGCCTCACAGAGTCTCAATACTACTTGAGGAGGATCCAACTTTGAAGAATAATTATAACTTGTAACACGGCACACGGTACTCGTTCACTCTTGAAGAGAGAGGTGTGTAAGGAATCACAGACAAGCGGGAAAGGCATCCAGGGATGCAAGCCAGGCAACAACAATTGTGCAAGCTCTGTGTTGCTCGATATATGAAGGTAATTTCGGCCAATTATTGAGTGTTAACATGTGGGAGGATACTGCAGCACCTGGAGAAAGACTACACGTGCAAGGGGGAAACGCTCTATCCCATACAAATGGAACAGGTGGAGTCAACACTTGCTGAAGCACATTCTCATGGCATCTCGACGTCCAGCCGTGTCAAGGGAGTTTCACAACATTTGTGCAGTGATCCACCAACGCCCGCCCGCACAGTGTCGGATTATAAGCGGGCGCCACCGCCTCTCGGCTGTTGGACCAATGCCTTGTTTGAGAATGTGGTGTGCATGTGGGAGAAAAAACAGAGTTCACGGAGAAAAGCCCCGACGTGAGAACAGCTCGCTCACACTCGGCGCTGAGAGGTCGCGTTTTCTCTCCTGACTTCTCCGTCCACAAATCAGAGTAATTGATGATACATTCGACCTGAGTTAGATTCCAAGTGATGGTTAATATTAGTGACGAGTGATATCTGAACCTGTCCTACCCCCTCCCCCTTCTCCTCCCCCCCGCCACCTGTTATCATCCCGCACTGATCAGAGTGATGACGTATGGTCAAACACCCCCCTCCCCCCTGATTGAACCATCATTTAAAAATTCTTATTTAAAAACGGCATTGGTATTTCATTTTTTTATGGGATAGAATGTGTCTCATAAAAAGCCATCCTATGAGTTCTCTTAAAAAGCCAGCCGGGTACAAAAATGCATATTTTACTTAACTACACTGACTTTAAGAAAAGTACAGGTCTATTCGAAAGATGAAAAAAACTGGTTTCAACTATTCGAAACATTAAAACTGCTGCCATTTTAGTTTGTATAATCTAAAGCTTGGATTGCAAGTGTGTGTTGCTTCATGTGATGCCCTTTGCATCCAGGGAAGGTTTTTGCTGAGCTGACATCTCAGACACCCAGCACCAGAACCAAACATCAATGCGGAGGAAAGGAGGGAGACATTCAATCTATGTTTAATGTGTGCAGAGCCAGCATGTGCCTTCCATATGCGTGGATAAGTAAAAAAACACACAAAGGTGGTTGGCTGGCTCAGAGGTCTGTGTCAGTGCGATGAGCTGCCATTGTCAAGAATTCGAATTTGGGTTTTAGCTGACATTGGTTAATCTGAGTTTTTTAAAGTCAAATGAGTAGACGATCATAGCCCAGTAAAAACATTAAAAACTCCATTAGGTTTAGTTTGAATCATAAAAAAGGCTTTATCCTTTCTGGCATGAATACAAGATGTTCAAATAAGAAATATACATCTATTACAAGGCATAAAGTCTGCGTTAACCACACATACTTGTAAAAAAATGCAAAAAACAAATGTGCTTTGATAACACTGTGTCACAATTTATTTTGTTCCTGGGTAGTAAGTGTTATTTACTAATTGCTTATGCCTCAAAAGTACAGAAAATGGCTATTATTCCCACAAAAACTTTGCTTTTGTGACCAGGACAGTGATATTTTGAAATGCACCTATTTTCCAAGTGATGGTTAATATCAATGTTATTGAAAAAATATATCATATATGAAAAATGTGGCGAGAATCACTTACACATTTCAATGTTATTTAAAAAATATATAATATATGATATATGAAAAAATGTAATGGGTGAAATAAATGTACTATTGTATGATGGTACAGAGGGGAAAAGAGAGCCATGAAGTTTGCTATCCCAATAATTTGGCGGGAACCCACTGACCATTCAAGCAATTGCTACTTCTGCATGGTGGACCCTTCCAAACGTCGGACTGGCAAGAATGCACCTGCTATCACATATCTGGACCTTCCTTCATCCATCTCCCCGGTGCCACACTGCCATGAGCTCCTCATACCCACTCATCCGGAGAGAGAGCAGCCATCTTTAGAAGAGAGCAGCAAGTCAGAGAGCGAGGAAGACGTTGTAGATCCAGATGACAATTTCAGAGGTGAAGCTGAGGTGAGAAACCTATACTACCCCAACCAAAAAGACCTCAACGACTTGATCAGAGATCTTGGTTTCAACAAGTCCAAGACTTCTTCCCTAAGCTGTCTGAGGCAAAGGTCAAAGCCGGTGTCTTCGTCGGACCACAGATAAAGAAGATCTTGAAGTGCACTGAATTCCCAAAGAAGCTCACTAGTAAGGATAAAGCGGCTTGGGACAGCTTTGTCGCAGCGGTTCGTGGCTTTCTGGGCAATCACAAACTCTGTGGAGCTGGTAGAGACCCTGGTGATGTCCCTAAGAGTCCATATCCTTGATGCTCATCTTGATCAATTCAAGGAGAACATGGGAGCGTACTCGGAGGAACAAGGCGAGCGCTTCCACCAGGATATACTGGACTTTGAATGCAGCTACCAAGGACAGTATAACGAGAACATGATGGGAGACTACATTTTGGGGCTGATTCGTGAAAGTGATTTACAGTATAATCGTAAATATCGAAAAAGTACTCACTTCTAAATCTTTTGTAGTCATTTTGAATTACTGTAGTATAAATACATGTACATTTTGATTCATATCTAGTTTTTTTATGATTTTATGTGAACGAAAAGACACAAATTCCCCCGTTTTCTCATTGAAAATAGGTAAATTTCAAAATATCACTGTTCTGGTCACAAGCAAAGTTTGTGGGGAATAATAGCCATTTTCTATACTTTTTAGGCATAAGCAATTACGAAATAACACTTACTACCCAGGAACAAAAATTGTGTTACGTAATTCTAGATTTGAAGCTTTCGTGACTGCAATGATTCATATTCTCAGGTTTTTTCGGTAAAGTCACGTAGGTAAAAACATTAAAATTAATGAAAGTAAAATAAAACAAAACAAAAATAAAATTCACGACGTTTCGGAGGCAACACAAGTCTCCGTCATCAGGTGGGACCGTCACAGCCGAATTAGCTGCATCAAGTGAAGCAATGATTCAAGATGTAATCCCTTATAAGCAAGTTGAAGGGAGGTGGAGGGGGGGGAGAGCTTATCAGGCTGTGGTAGCCAATGAATGGAAACGTATCGGGAGGGAGGAGGAGCGGTGATCAAAGACTGCACGCAGTGCTCAACACAATGAATGGAGACGTGTCGGGACGGAGGGCGAGCGGCGATCAAAGACTGCACGCAGTGCTCAACACAATGAATGGAGACGCGCCGGGACGGAGGGCGAGTGGTGATCAAAGACATCACGTAGTGCTCAACACAATGAATGGAAACGTGGCGAGCGGTGATCAAAGAACAATGAAGAGATTACTGTTAAACACTGTGGATGTTAACACTCGGTGAAGTAAATTAAAATAGTGCCTGTCAGATAAGATGGTCCAAAAAGTGTAATTAAGTCTTTTTTGCGTGGTTAATAACATCTTTCCAGTGATTACTGAGTTTGTACCCATCATCACGGTTGAAATTATGTCTGTGTTTGTATATTTGTATGGCTTCGTGTACAAACCTTTGATGGTAGCCCGGAGGTTTGCAGAGAACCTTGGTGTTACGTAGTTTAATGTATGCACTGTCGTTTAAACTAAATGGCCCACATCAGAGACAGCCTCTTGTATGGCTTTGTCTCATCAGTGCTCGACCAAAGGCTGCCAAAAGGTGAACAGGACAAGGACAATGCAAACACCAAGACATTTATAGCCCGGGTTAAACAGGTCTGTCTTTCCGACAGACCTGATCTTCACCTGAGGACGGCTGCTTGCGTTGTGGCCGAAACGTCGTGAGAATTGTATTTTATTATGTTTCATTTGTATTATTTTATTATTTCCTTTCTACGTGACTTTACCGAAAGAACCAAGAAGATGAATCCCTGCAGTCACGAAAGCTTTATATCAGTATTTCTATCTTGATAATGGCAAAAGTGTCCCATAAGTTTAGTTTGGTCTGTCACTAAATACAAAAATAATGTATATTTACGGCCCTTTGTGAGTGTCAAGGCGGTCATGGGGTTTGTTTGACCAATTCATGACCACGCTATTGTGGGCTGGTGAGAGAGAGAGAGAAGCCCAGGACTGGTTCCAACATCATTCGCTACCGATGTTGGCCATGGCCGGGAATTGAACTTTGGTCGCTGGATTCGTTAGTGCAGTTCGATGATCGCCGCGCCGATTTGTCACTGTCATCTACGAATTCCAGCACTGAGGACTACTTACCTTATGGTTTGAGTGGCGTGCGACAAACACATTTATTGCAGAGCATATTAAAATATGCACCACCTAGCGTGGACAAGGGAGGCCATTGAATGGACCGAAGAAGTATGTTTTGTTGATGTCATCCTCCAAAGGCCATTTCCCAAGACGGCACAATATTACGCTGCTTTTTTCTCGAGAGTTCCTTACAGAAATGTATTCATCCCGAGACATGTTGCTCATAGCACAATCACAGCATAATTGGATGAAGAAGAAGAAAGCAACAACAAAAAACACTTAATTTACTCCCGACCTTACCCGGCCGCATTTTGCGCACGCGTGTCAGAGACGGCAGCAAGGGCAAGTAACAACAACAACAAAAGGCGGAAAGACGAGAATATCTGTGGTATAAAAAGGAAATAAAAACACCCAACGCTGTCAGCCTAATTGACAGCTCGGAGGGAAGCGCGATTGCAATCGCAGCGAAATAAATGCAGGCACGACAAAGCCGACTGCTTTTGCACGAAGCTCTCCGTAGATCCCCCTTGGCACACGTAGGTGTGCTGATGCGGCTTTTGTGCTCTCAGATCACGGTGACTCTGGCAGTATTCTGACAGCCGGTGCTGATACAGGAGGGGTGTCTGTGATAAAGGATGATGGCTTGAAACGTCGGCGGGCCCTGTTCCAAAAATATGTTTCCCTGGCACGTAACACCTTTATAGTGTAGCATTTATATTTGACAGGTATATGTCACTTTAAAGCTTTCGTGACTGCAGGGATTCATCTTCTTGGTTCTTTCGGTAAAGTCACATAGAAGGGAAATAATAAAATAATAAAACATAATAAATAATTCTCACGACGTTTCGGCCACAACGCAAGCAGCCGTCCTCAGGTGAAGACCAGGTCTGTCGGAAAGACAGCGTCATTCAGACAGACCTGTTCTTCACCTAGAGTTTGGCTGCTTGCGTTGTGGCCGAAACGTCGTGAGAATTATTTTATTATTTTTTTTATTATTTTATGATTTCCCTTCTACGTGACTTTACCGAAAGAACCAAGAAGAGGTATATGTCAATTCCACTGCCGGGATGTTTGATCGTACTACACCGCACTGCTCGGTGTGAGCTGGCGAAGGTGACCGGTGAAGATACCACTGACCACTCATGTTAGCCATAGTCGGCAATCCAACTTAGGCTCGGTGGGTTCACAGTACAGTTTGATAACCGCTGCACCCACCCCTCCACCCCCGCAATAGTTTTATGCTGGTCGAGAGAGTTTGCTTTTACAGGATGCGATACACAGTTGTCAGCACAGCACAAATAACGTGATTTTGGCTGTGAAATGTGCAGTGGCTGTGTTCTGCTATACCTTGATCTCCTTTATTTCACAAAAAAAACACTCATCACGTCAATAACACTGCTTTAAGAAGGAGATGTATACAATAGCCGACGTTTCAAGCAATGGCCCTTCTTCTTCACGGCACATAGAGAGGCTGTTAATGGCCTTTCTGTGTACTACAATGTCGCCTATTATATATATTTTATTTTTAAGGCACTGTTATTGACGAATGTATTGAGTTGTTTTTGTTATTCGTTCTTGTGCACTACTGCCAACACAGTATCACCAAATGTTTTTAACCATGTTTTTAAATCAAGATTAAGTATGGTTTTTTTTCCAATGGTAACCGACATTATTTTGTTGCTGGGGGCTTCCACTTTTATATTTTGGCTTTCGTAAAATTCCAGTGACAAAGATTTGAGCATGTTTGTGTAAGTGATGTTAGTCAGCACCTATTCGTGATGTGACTATGAATATGGTGTTGCAATCCCAAGCAGCTTCTGTCTGGCTGAATAGAGGGGGTTAAACAGGCGACAGAAGAGGTGGACTAATGCGATACAGGAGGATGTGGAGCTGAGAGGCCTTGCCAAAGACTGGTACCAGCCGTTTAAAGATCGGCCTCTGTGGAGGAGGCTCATGAAGTACGCTAATGGGCAGTTGGCGGCAGTCGACCTGCAACAACAGCGGAGGGCAAACGGAGTGACGCTCACAACAATGAGTAGAGCGCCGGGCGGCTAAAACACAGCAAGTTAGCACAGTAGGGAGCACAGGTGGTGCCACCTGTTAGTCAAACCATGGAGCCTGGACCTGTCTCCTGACCTCATATCAGCGAGCCTTCGGCGCATGGCCTAAAAGTGCACCTAGCCTGGCACAATCGCAGTGGTGACATAACCGCCACTTAGTGGCAAATGGCGGCTGCTGTTGCTGTGGTATGGCCAGCGCCGCAACAGGCCCACCTAACTTTCTCACGCAATTACTAATCTCACACTGCACCAGGTATTCATTTTGGTTTGAGTCCACCTAGGGGAGCATCAGACCAGTGTCAGATAACAGCTGGTAGCGGTGATGTTTATTAAGCTAGTCAATGAGTTGTCATCTCGCTTATATTGCTTCCTGTTTGTATTTGTGTTGTCTGTGCTGTTTTGTTTGCCTAAATGGTAACATTAGCATTGATTTATATGTTGCATATCATTTGCATAGATCGTGGGGTGCTCGGTTGGAAGTATGTATAATGATCGCACGAATCGGTTTTAATCGATGAGTCGATGCATGGCTACTCGCCGAATGGTTATCATGTTCAAAAATCAAACTCAGATGACTGATTGTATCGCACTGCATGCCTCACTGCTATAGCTGCCAACCATAACCTCTAACACAAAAGACAAAGATCCCCCATATAGCCTCAGCAGACTATCGGGGCAAGTGCTGTTAGCGGGCACCTTTGTAGGCCGGCACGGCACATGAAGGGGGTGGGTGGTCAGCACCACGCCCGGCCGCCTTTGTCTCTCCATTGGCGACGTTTTCACACCACACCAGGTACTCATTTGAGGCTGAGTCGACCTATGGGAGGTCAAAGACCAGCTCCGATAATTGTCACCGGTGTTGGCTGTGAGCGGGAATCGAACTCAGATCGATG
Source organism: Lampetra fluviatilis (assembly GCF_964198595.1). NCBI lineage: Eukaryota > Metazoa > Chordata > Hyperoartia > Petromyzontiformes > Petromyzontidae > Lampetra > Lampetra fluviatilis. Next base: position 8,910,394 of record NC_136293.1, read on the forward strand.
GGTTCGTAGCGGAGCACGCTGACCGCTCCACTGCTGCTCCCCATACACAGCCACACTCGTGAACTATTGGCAATCCGGTTATAACACCGCACCAGTACAGAACCCCTAATGAGCCAAAATATCACCAAATTGCATCTGTTCTCTCCTTCACCAGTCACTAAACAGCACACAGACTATAGGTCATTCAGCCCTTGCCACATCTCAGTTATTTTGTCATTTTAAAACCATTAAATATTCTGAGTCCTTTTCCCCAATTCTATCTGAATGGTCCTATCGGTGGCACGTCGTGAGACAACGTTCATTTGAAACTTTAGCAGAGTGATGCAACCTTTTTGCAGAAGAGAAAACCCCACTGAAGTAGATGTCACAAAGCTACCTCTGATTTCTTTGCAGTGATGCCTGGTCTACAGAGTAGCGGGTGGTACGTTTCCATGCAACCTGTCACCGTGGGTGCCATGTTGGCCAGATGTTAACTACCTCATCTGGTTTACAGGAGGTCGTGGGTTCGATCCCAACCCTGAACCCTATATATGTGGAGTTTGTGTGTCTTTCTCTCTCACCGCTGTGACATTAATTTTTCTCCGCATCCTCCACTTTTAGAATCAACATGCGTTTAGAGTATTTGGCTGCGATAAATTTCCGCATGATGAGCCACTTCGTTGAGCTATCATTTGTGGCCAGGTCGCTTCTGATAAAGAGCTATATAGCTCAGTGGGCCTTAGGGGCCGTCCATAAATGACGTCACGCACCTGGGGGGGGGGTCAGACATTTGTGACGATGTGTGACGAGGGGGGGGGGGTGAGAAATGTGACGTCACATCAAAATGCGCAACTTTAAATAATATGGACAACACGTTCTAATTAATTAAATAGACTTTTTGATACATATTTTCTCCTACAACATCAGAGTACAGTGCCACATTAAATACGCACTACAATGACAATAGTTTACAGCGATTTGAAGCATGTTTTATTTTTGGGGGGGGGCAGAGCTTTGTGACGTCATATTTAAGGGGGGGTCTGACTTTTTGTGACGCCGTGTGACGAGGGGGGGGGGGTAAAAAATCATCCAAAATTGCGTGACGTCATTTATGGACGGCCCCTTACCTGGTGAAATAAAAAATAGTTTAGTTTAAACATATTTTTTTTACAGAAAGTAAAATCAATATTTTTCATTGCAATTTATCCAAATCAAGTGCAAAACCAAATGTTACGTGATGTTTAAAGAAAAATACTCATCAGTGACTGGGTTGAGATCATTAGTTTGAGGTCATTAGCGAATAGGTGAGAACTATTTTTTAATCAGAGGCAACCGATATCCAGCTTTGAAGCGTGCAATATTCCAACAGTCCCGGCACATCGCTCTGACCCCTGAGCGAGCCACCTCCAGCATCTCAGTTTATTTTAAGTGACTTGAGATTAGAGATATGTGCCCGCCTGCCTGCGAAGTGAGACGTGTGAAATCCGACACGTCTTCTTGACGGGTTTTGGTTATTAAGTGCGCAGTCGTGCGGAATATAATAATCGGCGCCCTTCCACTGTGGCACAGATGGTGAGCATTTATTCATTGATTTAAAATGTGATCGCTACTAAAGTTCTAACAAGCTCAAAGGACGTTAGAAGTTTTAGCACCTTTACATGTTTTATGCCTTTGCTAACATGAATGGGCAACAAGAAATAGTTCATGAAGTTTCATGACACGCTGCAATTAAGTATACGCTTGCCAATTTATTTTTCATTAACAAATCTGGAGATGTGAAAAAACTAAATATCAAAGAATACAAGCTGAAATGGGCACTTGCCAACAAATAACAATGTATCTTAGAAGTCAATAACTTAACCCAAGAAAAGCCTCGCCGATTATCAAGACTCTTTTTTCAGTAGCGCCTTGAATTGAGCATTTTTTTTACAACTTCATCGATGGCCATTTGGCAGAGAAAACCCGCCCATGCATTACACGAGGTGGGCGACACTCAACACTACCATATCCTGGTCACAACACCTGGACATCCCTAGTGGTCACCTATCCAAGCACGAACCACGTTAGCTCGGCTTTCAAAATCCGATGAGACCGGGTGCACGTTGACCTGCATGTTCCTAGCAATGTTCGGCGATCGCCTCTTTGCAGTTGCCGGCCCACGTGCCTGCAACGGTCCTTGCCCCCCGCAATGTCTGAGTAGCTGCCGCCATTCAGAATCTCACTCAAACCTGCTCGCCTTGTCAATAGCCACAAGTGACGTGACATTACATTCTCACTGGAATGGATCAAAGACTGTTGTTTAATGTTTACCTCATTTGTTCATCGCCAATGTTATGGCTTGCTTGCCATGTTGCGGCACTGTAGACCTTGTCATTATTATTATTTACATGATTTAGTCATAGGCAAAATGTCTAAGTGCTACAAGGCTCAAACAAGTGTTTATACTCACGTGTGTATGAGTGTTGAACGTCCTTTGCACCGTACGTAGGCAACCGTCCTAATCGGAGGTTTGCGGGACATCAATATGTTGGTGGTCCTCAGCCAGTGTTGGAAATTCCATGTTCTTATGGTGGGCACCAGCCTCATTATTAAAGACGACATCATTATTGATGTCCCACCAAGAGAGGTGTTGCACACCAGGTCGTGTTCATGTTCTCAACCGCAGAGGGCTGATGATTATGATGACAATGCTTTAAAACATGCTGGTCTACCAAATGAGCTGTATCATGACCACGCATGCAGTAAATATACAAATTACACTGCGCATTGTATCGCCAATGAGAGGCCTCCATTTCACCATCACTGGAGGTTGAAAGCAACATCAACTTAAAAAAATGTAGTTGCAGGTGATTTATTTCTAAAATAGACCGTCACGGTCATATGCTTAGCCTCAACCGCACGTGCACAATATGTTCCTTGCGAACACATTTGGAGGACGTTTCTTGCAAGAATGTACTTCACGGCGCGTCTGGAATAGGTCAGCATCACTTAACGCGCCCATCAGTTCAACACTAAGTGTTGCGTGGGCTTCTGCATTACGAGCCGTCGCTCCTGATGGATTTCGCCGACCTCAATTGCGCCCGGGTAGCTTTCGTCAAATTACCGGACACAGACATGTTGGTGCCCCCCACCCCCTTCCTCCTCTTTCTCGTCTCATTTCCCTCTGCCCTGGCTGTCTGAGGGACAGCGCTGAGCCCCCCCCCCCACATCCCCGCTGGTAAGCCTCTCCTCCATGCTTGTCGCTCCGATCTGACGTTACATTGCAATTAGGGAGCCTCCGAAAGGGACAGGACAATTGCCCCGAGCCACGAATCGGCTTGTTCAGGCAGGCAGGCAGGCTGAATGGCAGGCAGGCAGGCAGGCTCGGGGGTCCCGCCGTGTATAACGGAGCCTTGTTCACAGTCTTCCGACTTTGTGTCGGCCGTAATTGCCTCTTTATTCTCCTCGTCCTGCAATTTTGCACGAATTTGAAGCATTTTGAAAACAACAAAAAAAGAGCCGTCGTCGATTGTTTTGTATGGCACTATCAGTCCTGGGTGATATTACAGCAGATTATTTCATCCGAGCATGAGCTATTGTAGACTTCTCGGCATTGTCATCTCAACAGGCGATTTTCTCTTTTTAATGCTGTATTTTTACATTGGTTTTGTACAAATTACTTTTACTCACATCAGTTCTTCTTATAAACAAGCCTCCGGGCATGTCCAGACAATGCAATATGTAATAATGTCTTGAAAAAAAATACCCCCAGAGTATCGTAATGGTGCCGGTGCTTTCATAATTTAAACGCATGTCATGTCTTTAGGCGACAGCAGATGGGAATGGATTCTGCTTGATGACTTTATTGCTTTCGCGCTCACTTCTGAAAATGCTCCCGTGACCTCGGTCTCTTATTGTCTTCCCGTTTGTGACGAATCCTCCGTCCCGTTCACGCCGTCCTCAACAAAAGGCGAACAACAAAAACGAAATACCCCTCCTCTTCCTCCCCCGCCCGCACACCCCCCCCTCCCCCACATCGCCCCCCCCCCTCCCCCACATCGCCCCCCCCCCCCACCAGCACCCGTCTTCACCCCACCCTCTGTTTTTCAAGGATGAGTGGCAAGACACAATGGGATCTGCTAAAGGGAACAAAAATAAATTTGGATTTTAAATAAAAATATATATAAATAACTGAGCACAAATGTAATTTTTTCCTCATTTATTTTGCTGCCACTCCACAACATAAAATATTTACTGCTGCGGTGCTGAATTGGGTAGGGAGAGCGGAACAAAAATGAAAACCAATGTACAATGCAAAATTAATGCATTCATTATTAAAATCCATTTTCTAAATATTGTAAAAGCAAAGTGTGGATTTTTTTTCCCCGAACCCAGAGGTTGCGGCTGACTCCAGTATCTGCTGTGGATCTAATGTCATTTAGGGAGCTGTGCCACACATTACTTCCTTTTTATTACTTTTATATTGAACCCGAATCTCTCCGAATGTCAGCTTTTCGCCTTTTGTATTTCCTTGAATTTGCTGGCTTTATGGTGATGTTGAAAATAAAGCTTAAGTAAAAAAAACATTTTGAGCCGGTAAAATAATAAAAACACATTTATCAGCATAATTTAAAGCGTTTTCCTACTCAAATAAGCATTGAGGCATTGCTCATCTCCTGTTTACAGCCAGAAGTGGACATTCCACATTCCTATGGCAATATGACCCTATCCATTGGACAACCACTGATGACTTCCCCACAAAGTGGTACTCATTTGTATCTTCTGCCGAATGGAGGACTCACTACGCTGTGTCGTTTATAGGGCTTGTTTGACCATACTTCACCGCGAAGCTGCCTTAGAGAAAGATTAAGGCACCATTGGAACCTCATTTGCCAGAAGAAAAAATATGATAATTGTTTTTTTTACCCTTTTATCTGGCAACAAAACTGACACCTTTTTTTACAAGGAGTCATGTTTGCATAGACCACAATACCTGCATTCGTAATGCAAACAAAAAACATAACTCTGATAATGTATGCCTTTTGGCGTTATCTGGTCCAACACCATGTGAGACTAGGCTCTAAGGAAAGCTATCTCGGGTGTGGACCAATCAATTTCAAGGACAGTGCATATATTATCAGAGTTATGTTTTTTGTTTGCATTACGACTGTAGGTATTGTGGTCTATGCAAACATGACTCCTTGTAAAAAAGGTGTCAGTTTTGTTGCCAGATAAAAGGGTAAAAAAACAATTATCAAGATTAAGGCAGCTTCGTGGTGAAGTATGGTCAAACATAGGAGTGGAGACAAACGCTGGCGTCTCTGTGTGTGCTATGAAGAAGGCCCAATGCCCAAATTGTCACCTATGATATACGTTTTCTTTCTTAGTCAGTGTCAGCGATGAGTGTGTTGAGTTGAGTTGTTTTGTTATTTGTGCATGTGCACCATCGCCAAATGCAGCGTCACCAAGTATCACGTGCTTTCAACGTGTAATTAAAAATACGTTTCTTTGCAAATGTCTACATTTCTGATCTACTGTGTCATTGTAGGTTTCAAGTTTATTTTGTTTAACCAGGTGAGAACTCAGGAGACCGGGATGGGTCATCTGCAGGTGTGACCTGGGGCATTTGTCTGCTGATAGGGGGCGATGATTGCTACGTATAGTTCGAATTTATAAAGTAACGTGCAGTGATTAAGTACGTCTTGTTGAGGCACACTGGTACTTTCGTAACCAAGTTCAGTTTTCCCAAGGCACTCCAGCTTGCTCTTTCTTCATCTGCATAATATGATCTAATCATTTGGAGATGTGAATAGGATGGAGCACGCTTCACAGGGTATGCCCACTTTGCACCGTGCGTTTTTTTGTTATAATCGATCTGCCAAAGATAAGCCAAAACGTGTGAATTGTGCCCCTCAACTATAAATTGTAGTTGGAGGCCACACTATGAGTTGGGGGACTGCAATTTGAAGCCAGTAAATCTCGCCGCCCTTTCTCTCCACTCTGAAGATGGGACACTGCCCAAACATTAGTTTACAGTCGTTTGTCAATCCACTACTGGATGAAAGCCTCCCCACTATGGCGTGTCAGTAGTGGGGGTTGTTTGACCATACTTGACCATGCTGGTCAGTGCGAGTTGGTGAAATGGGGGCACCCAGGAACGGTACAGATATCACTGGCCATTGATGCTCACCGTGGTCAGGAATCAAACTCAGGTCACTCACTGTTCCATTCCTGACCAAAATATTACACGTTACTTTCGCGTATATTTCGTCTCTTATTAACTGATGTTAGTCATCAAGGTGATGTGTTTTTTTTTGTGCCACTACAAATGCAGTTACGTCTTACCTTTTGTATGATTTAACCAAGTCAGCCCTGCAAAACGTATAACGAAACCCATTTCTGCTCACATCTGGTTAAATAAAGCACGTAACATTGCACTGGTAAAAACCCAACAGATGCAAATGGTTGCAAACTAGTTAAAGCCTACGTGTTAAACTAGTTATGGCGACTTGATTGATACGTCATGGACCTCCTTTGCAGGTTGTACTCCAGTTACATCCGTTCAAATGGAAAATGCCATCTTCTAAATAAAATGCAAATGTTTATGGAGTCATTTATGAGAAATTATGAATCTGGCGAGAGAGTTATGATGATTTTTTTAATGTAATCAAATGGGTCGGCCGGTTTAATACGAGGGATGATCAATCATTGTTATCTTTCTCACGTATCCGGTGTGCACTTTTGCACATCTTCTCTGTGTTCTCTATAATTTCAACATATTGCCCATAATTGCATTCATTAGTTTACCTTCTGTTGTCACTTTTTTTTTCCATCTCTCTCCGCTAATTTTTTTTTAATTACTGCTTACTTTCCCTGCCTCCTGTCTCTCCTCTACCTCCTCCTCCCATCCCCGCCCGTCTCCTCCTTCCGCAAGGCAAAAGTCGCCCTCACCCCGCGATGGGCGAACGAGCAACGTGAGCAAACGGCGAAAAATTACTGCGGCGACGGCGCCATGAATTTTAATTAAAGGCGGGTAACAAAGATCATTATTTATTGGGCGCACGTTAAATTTAAAGTGGCACTTCGAATGTCGTGCTCCGTTTCGCGTGGCGCGCGCCTGTTTTTCTAAGTATTTTTTGTTACGCGCGATCTTCAACGCAGTTGAAAAAACTGTACATCGTCGTATCCTCGGGGGTGGGGGGGGGGCTTTTCCGGGGTGTTGCCCCTCGGGACTCTTTGTTTTGTCGTCGTTCGATTCATTTGCACCTTTATTTCCAGCGCTCGGTTTCGCGGAGTGAATCTCGGTCTGAGTCTGCGCCGTTCGTAGTCTCTGCTCGCTTTTTTTTGTCAGCGCCCCCCCCCCCCCCATTGCGATTTCGGCTTAATTGCCTTTTCGGGCTCGCGGTTTAGTTTCACTCCCAAAGGCTGGAAACTTGTGGCAGAAAAAGTTGAACATCATCATCAGTCCTCCTCACACTCCGTGGGCACGAGCGCAGCAGCCGAGTACGAAATTAGAAAAAGCCTCAGAAAGTCATTAGCACTTTGTCTCTAAAACAGCGTAATTGACTGTGATTCTGCCGCTCATAAAGTAATAGGTCCGTTCACTTCACAAGTGCAATTGACTGGCCCAGCAGCCGAGCTAAAGAATACGGAATGAGGCAAAGCCGGATGAAATGTACGTGTCAGACCTTTCTCGATCTCCCGCTTGTTCCATCATCAAAGGCTGATGCCCAGTCTTTTGTTTCTCCTGAATCACAGGTGTGTGCCAGCCAGAGTCTGTTGGACTTACCGCACAAATTCTGGTGACCAGAGTTGGATACCCGACCATGGATAACATCAGTGGCGAGTGGTGCTGTGCCCCCCCCCCGCCCTCTGGAACTCCCCTTTCTCTCTTTGCTTTCAAGTCTCTCCTCAATATGAATGCTTTTCAACCCCGTGCCGTTGGATTCCTTTTCCTCCTTCCCTTTCTCGCTCCCTCCCATTCCCTCCTGCAACGTTATAAATGTACGTTGTTGTTATCTGAACCGGTCCTGGGCACCCACTTTCATCAACTCGCACACTGACCAGCTCTGGCAAAGTATGGTCAAACAAACCCCCCCAATGGCCGAAATAGCATCAGGAGGCTTAAATAAAAGGTGCATTAATTTCCCAAAAAATTCAATTGTTAATGAATTTACTCCTGCCCTGCAGCTGCAAGCGCCTTTCCTCCCCACGTATTGCTTTCCTTGAGTAAAATGCACACGCGTGCGTAATTTTGCGCCCCAATCCGATCGTCGCATGGAGAATCAATGTGGAGATTGGAAAACCCGCGAGGGACATGGGCGAGAAGTCACCTCATCCTCTCCCTCCCTCTCTCCCTCTCTCCCTCCCGCCCCTCCTCCCACCACCACTATCCCCCGTGATGGAGTGACGCATGCCAATATGTGTCCTGATAAATTCCTATCAGCCCAAGTATTGACTGCCTTGTTGTTTTGGTTTAAATTCTCGCAGTCATTTAAATTCGGCTGCGTCTTCAGCGTTGCTCAAGAGACGCCGACGCGACAGCTGCAATTACCGCTGAGGCCAGCGCACCCCTTTTAACCGAACCTCCGCTTACACGAACGAATCCGTTTCATCGTCGTCATCTTTATTTTATTTTCGCACACCCACGCTTCTCCCCGCAGAGTATTGCCCTGTCGTTGACACTCGACCCGTGTTCAGTTATTCCATCGGATTATCTTTGTCTTATTAAATAGGAACCGGCTGGCTCAAGCGATTTACAAAAAATAAAATGAAGAAGGAAACCCCCCTCCCCCCCACCCCCGCAGCAATCTGCCGTGCATAGTATCTGTTATCGCTCCACGCATCTGCACCCAGACCCAGGACCCCTCTGCACGTGGATCGCGTGGGTTTCAGCGCAAGACCTCCATGTGCGTTCAAGCAGAGTCTGCGTGGGATATCAAATCCTCTCTTCTTGTTTCTGAGATATTCCCCACTCAATGCTGGGATCCGCCTTCCTGCTCCTCTTTCTCCACTCACTCCTATACTGGGCCATCATCTCCACGTGCACTTCACAGTCATTCATATCCTGGCTCACCGCTGACAACCAACTCATTCTAGTCCCTGCATTTCAGTCTCCGCGCCGGTGCTTCCGTGTTCATCACCCTTGCTTTCTTCCAGTGTCCTCTTTCCTCTCCTTATATAACACGTCCTAGTTATCCGAGTCGAATTTCTTTCAGCTTGGCCTGAGATGGCTACCGGCATCCGTTGACTCTCGCCGACCTGTCCCAGCCATCTGAGTCGTGACTTCCTTTTAGCCTCTCTGACATGGGGGCACCACCACTTTCGCATTCATCCTCGTCTATACTCTTAGGTTTTTTCGGTAAAGTCACGTAGGTAAAACATTAAAATTAATAAAAGTAAAATAATGTTTTTTATTTTATTTTACTTTTATTAATTTTAATGTTTTACCTACGTGACTTTACCGAAAAAACCTAAGAGTATGAATCCTTGCAGTCACGAAAGCTTCAAATCTAGAATCATCCTCGTCTCTTCAGTTGCGAGCAGACGCCAAAGTAGAACAAGGGCGGTACCCATCGCCCCCCTCTCCCTCCCCCGCTCTGTGCGCTCGCATCTTGGTGCCGTCACCCTGCCGACATGGTCGTCTCTTTTTTTTCCACCTGACGAGTGGCCCAAGGAAGCGACCCTCCGTGCAAGGAGCGCAGGGGGTTACAGGCGGCGGCGGTAGGGGGCTATGCTGTCGGCAGCAGAGGAGAGTGCGGCAAAATCCATTGTTGTCCCGTACTGAGCCTCCCATGAATATGCTCCCTGCATGCAATCAACCGGCACTCAAAGAGCCCGCATGGTCTGTACCCTACGCGGGAAGGCTCTCATTGTGTGACGGATTGACAAAAGGGCTGCTGTTTTGTATTATAAAATACCGGAGCTTCATAGGGATATTTACAAGGGGAGCATCAATACCAAAGCCTCTTTGAAGACTCCTCATTTTGGAGGCTCTACAGAGCAGACGAATGATGGCATCGGGCTAGTTTCATGCGGTACTAAAACAAGCCCCGCCGGATTCTAACAACTACCCACCCACGGGCCCACCGCTCCCTCTCCCAACACGTGTGACTAAACTTTAAATCAGCAGGCACCTCTTTAAACACGTGTTTGCACAAATTCATTCGCAATTACAGATAACTCGTGTAGCGCCCCAGGCGAGTTCCAGACACCCTCCAAATCCTCAGACGACCCGGCGGTGGTCGTCCTGCGCAGAGGCGCAGCAACCCACTTAGCCTGCACCCGGCATGGCCTCGAGGGGAAGAGCGAGAGATTATGGTTGGGGGGCTGGAAAAGGGGGGTGGTGAAAGTGACTTTGATGCTAATGATGGCGATAATGATGATTATGAGAGCCTTATTAACTGCGACAAGCATTTTAATGTGATGTGAAGGGAGCTAATACGTAACGGCTGCCCGTGTCTGCGGCGTGCCCGCTGTGCTGTTGGCTGTGCGGGGTTTAAAAAAAAAACAGTCGGGAAGGATTATGGGGAGCGGATGGCGGCGGCGGCGCGCGCCGGCTACTTTGCAAGGCTCGGCTTCGCGTGGCCCCGTCACTCGCCCTTTTAACCACCACCACCACCGCCACCACCACCAACCTCTCCCCACCCCCGGGCGCCCATCAGACGCCCCCTGAAGCGTGTCGGGATTATTATGGTTCAGTGGAAATAAAAAAATGCTCGGGGCTCGAGGGAGACGGGAGGCGAGCGGTGGTAGGGAAGGGGCGAGCGTGTGTGCGTGCGTGTGTTTGAGGTCGACTCAGCATCAAATGAGTGCCTGGTGCGGTGCGTAAACATCGCCACTGGGGAGACAAAGGCGGTCGGGCGTGGTGTTGGCCACCCACCCCCTCGTGTATTGTTCCGGCCTTCATAGGTGCTCGTTAACAGCACTTGCCCCAACAGTCTGTTAAGGCTGTACGGGGGATCTTTGTCTTTTGTTTGAGCGCGTGCGACGGTTGAGCTGGTGTTTGAGGAGCGTTCGTGTGCGGGGTGAGTGAAAAATGTCGTGAGCAGAGGCACAGTGGTAGAGGCTGTGCTACGATCTCCCCCCCCCCATCCGACCGCCCCTCGCCCCACCGCCTTCACCATCTTTCCCTGACCAGTGTGGTGAAGTATGGTCAAACAACCCCCAAGACTCACACGGCCGTGAGGAGAACTTCTCCAGCAGTGGAATGACAAGGGGTTGTCAGTTATCACAGCGCACGTCTCCTATAGTGATCATTAAATAGGACAAACACATCCATTTGGCCTTATTATCTTCAAGGTCGAATTAATCAATTTAAAAGGGACATGTTAAAATGTGTACATTCTCACCCATGTGTCACAACCCTGAACCAGTGGGGTAGGGTCGACAGGGGCGTTAGGGTGTTTTGTTTTAATTTGTATCCTAGTCCAATGTCACACACACACACACCTCGAATGGACATTTTATAATTAAAAGCTGAGTATGATCGGACGGTGACAGTAGTTGAGATGGTGACCATTAAGGTGGGCCCTGTACCTCCTGGGTCGACTGCCGTCAAGATGGGGAATTGCATTGTGAAAAATGTGTATCACGACTTACGACGCGACACCAACATCCTTCACGCTCGTTGTATATATGTATATTTACCACCTGGAAGCTGGTATCGACATCAAATGGTTGGCCATGCCATCCCGGTCTGTTATTCACGGGGAAAAAAATTCACGTCTTTCTTCCAGAGCACTCTGCCTACGGCTCTGAGCGAGCATGAATACGCGCGCGAGTGATGGTGCGCGAGTGATGGTGGGCGAGTGATGGTGCGCGAGTGATGGTGCGCGAGTGATGGTGCGCGAGTGATGGTGCGCGAGTGATGGTGCGCGAGTGATGGTGCGCGAGTGATGGTGGGCGAGGGAGCACTCGAGGTTTGGTCGCCTCCTCTGTGGTACAAAAGACCGAAACATATCACGGGGACATGAATATTTCGCAATAGCGCAAGAGGAGAGAGAGAGAGAGATATAAACCGCATGTAAATGTGTTGCCTTCGAGTGTTGCATTATTTGGCAACTGACATAAGCCGGGAGCTGTAATCTCCCCGGGAAGACTTACGGGAAGAGCTAACTCTAAAAGAGAACGTTCTGGTGAAACTAGGACGCAGGTGGCAACCCTAGGTGGAGGTGGCACCACCGCCAAAACAAAGCCGCGTGAGTCACTTACCGTGCCCCCACGGACTGGAACTTCATCCGCCGCTGGCGGTGGCCCGCTTTAACCAACAACAAAAAAAAAAGAGATGAAATATAACGGCGAGCGCTGAAGGACATTGGAAATGGCCCGTGTGCCATTTTAAACGGTTAACCCTGCCACGGGATTCGGCGGACGGTGCAAATGAAAATCTGACATCTGCCAGCCACCGCCTTCGCGCGCGCGCATACAAACGAGACGACGTGGGGGGGGGGGGGCCGGGCGGGCACATTTTTTTACGGCCTTTTTTTTTTGGTATGTCGGGATTTTGAATGTCACCATTATGGGATGTGCAGGCCAGTGAAGGGATTGTTAAGGGCTTCGCATTGCCCAGGTGTAAGATTAAGTGGTTCCCCTTGGTAAATGAAGTTGAAAAAGTGTCTCCATGCTCAAGTGCGTGTAGGGCAGTAGCCATGTGTGACAATTCACTCCGCCAATTTCCCACTAGTCCCGCAATCTATAAAGAGTTGTTTTGGTTTTAACTCAAGAAATCAGTGCTTAACCGGTGCTATTTTCTCTCTTTTTAAAACCATGTTCTTTGTAATGCTTTCTGTTTTACCCACCTCATTTGGACAATTTTGTTCACCCCATTAGGCTAACTGGACATACCATGTAATTTTCATAAATAATATATTAATAAAATCTGGCCTACCCATTCCCTTCACCAACGTACACTGACCAGCGAGGTAAAGTATGATCATGGCCAGCACAGCATGTTGGGGTATATATTTTAGTTACGCCGTGTTTGGAAGTCTAGTTATGGCATCAGTTATGAAAAATGCTCTAATATATGTTTAAAAAAAATCTGAAGTCACACACACAGACTTTTGAATTATCGTGTTCATGGGCAGGAAGCGAAATTGACCATTCTCTGTGTACACTTCCCATCGTCAGCAGCGGGACTCGAACCATCGACGCCATCACAGAAGACGGGCCTAAGAACGTGCGGGCTGACCGTCGGATGCGGCCACGGCAATAAAGGGAGATTGGATTTCCGATGGACTCTCACCTGGTTTAAATAAAGGACACGGAATTGACGAAATTGATCGAATTGAGTTATATACACGTGTAGTGGAACACGAGTCATCCGCTGAAATGATGACCCCCAGGGATGAGCTGTAAATAGAACAGAGAGGTAAAATGGCATTGGCCAGCACTGGAGGTAGGTTTAGGAGCAGGCTTATGGTTCGTTTGCTTAGTCGTGGCTCAGCCTGGAGCCCACTCAGTTTGATTTGGAACACACATTGAGCGGCTCAGCCACGGCTCTGTTACAGGTTCAGCTCGTGCGGAAATCCTGAGCACCGCTGTGGCAATGCTTACAGCTGGCTTAAGTTAGGTGTGGCTCTAAGCCAGCTACAAGAGCCATGCCAGAGCTGAGCTGTAACCGAGTGACTAAGAACACAGGCCTTCAGGTCAGAGGGAGTTGCTGGTATTAGTTGCCGGTTGGCTGGTTGCTCAGGGTTAAGAGTAGGGCTCGAGTCTGTGAAATGGCCAGCGCTCGTGGGTTTATTTCTAGTGAAGCTTTAAGCGCACGTGGGATAGATCAAGACACAGAGCCTAATTACGTAGGTGCAAGACAAGAGGCGTTTGTGTTTTTCTTGGGTCACATCTTCCTTTGAACTCTCATTCGCGCGTTTCCCCACGCGCGTGTGCGTTTTTTGATGCGCGCCTCCCTGAACGCACGCGCGCGCAATATATATTTTTTTCCGCACACCACGAATCTCAATTTGGGACCGAATCAATAGCAATAACAAACGCCTAATTTGATGACCCGCAATCAATTGAGCGTGTCAAGCAGACGTGACGGCAGCAGTGGCAGCGGCGGCGGCGGCCTCCGTTAACGGGACGAAGCTGCAGGACACTTCTTTTTTTTGTTGGGGGGGGGGGGTGGTGCGCGTCTCGCTCGGGAGGGCGATGCCAAGAGCGTTCGTTCGCGACGCCGTCCCTTCCCATTAAAGACGCACCGGGCGTCTGTATCTGTGGATGCAATCGTGACTCGGGGTCCCCCGTGTACCGTTTTTGGATATAAATCCGATGCCCTCTGTTGCGTTACACACACGGTATGTACACACGGGGGCCGTCAGTGAGTGCACAGTCTGCTCCCGGTTATGGAATCGGTGTGTAATGATTTAATTGCTTTTCTCCTCGGCCCTTTCGGTGATTCTATGATTTTTTGCGATTCACGAGGTCGACATTTACCACTCGATTTTTTGTTTTCTACATTGTCGTTAATGTAGCAGCCTCTAGTGGTTGTCGCGATCACACAAACCCATTAAATAAAAGATATATGAATAGAAAAACGGTTCTCATAGACGCGATACGATACACGCTTTGTAGGGTTAAGAATCGATATCCATTGGAAAATTAAGCGTTTTGTTGACCTCTGCTTCATAAAGTTTGTTGCGTGTTCACTAGCATTGTTTCCAATACGGTACACAACACTTTATATTGAATGACACACCACGTTATCGTGAATGAATGATGCATTATCAATACACCCCTTGAAATCAAGTAATAATTATAATAATTTACATTCATTTGTAAGGCGCCTTCCACGAATGTCTCAGGTCTTTATTCTTACGAGAGATGCATAACGAAGAAAACATTTCAAAAAGGTCAAAACAATCACAAACAGTACAAACGAGATGAGCAAATGTGACAAAAAAATAATACATTCTTGAATCGCAAACTTCACCTTATGACAAATAAATGGTGGGTGAGGGGGAATGCGGGGGGGATGGGGATGGGGGGGTTACAAGGTTCGTACCCAGGGCTGGATTTACATGACGTGGGCGGTGGAGGAGTCAACGTTAGCTGTGTCCAAGGCGTCACGGTGGAGAGATGTTATCTCCCTCGCCTGGTATGCAGGAGCTCACGGTGCAGAGTTTGTCTGCTTGACCAAATGCAATGGCAGCACGACAGTTGATTATTGCATCAATCTGTTGCGGAATTCGGAATCACCCCATCACCTCGCAGGCACTCCGCTTTCCTTCAAGCTCTCATCAGTGGAATTGACCAAACATCCCAAACAGGAGGTCGTGGGTTCGATCCCGACGCTGACGCCTGCTGTATATTTGAAGTTTGCTTGTTCTGCCCGTGGTCGCGTGGGTTTTTCTCCGGGTCCTTCGGTTTTTCCCCCTCCGCATGTATAATCAGCGTGTATTTAGAGTATCTGGCTGCTATACATTTCCACGTGATAAGGCACTTCGTTGAGTTGTCATTTGTGGCCAGGTCGCTTCTGAAAAAAAGAGCTATATAGCTCAGTGGGCCTTACCAGGTCGAATAGATATAGTTTAATTTAGTTTGGAATGCCAGAGGGAGCCACAAAAATATACTAAGACCTGCATTATCATTTTAATACCAACAATATAAACAATACTACCTTGATCAAGTGTCGTTTAATCGGGCTGTTTTTCATTTCATCTTCCTATTTTTTCCCCAGCTGACGAAGATTAAGCCCTCCCGTATCGCACCGGCAACTCACTCCTCCCCATCGAACTTCCAAAGTCAAGTGACGCGGCCGAGCGATGGCAATGGGAAACTGAATTCCCGTTAAGTACGGAGACACGCGTGTCGTGAAAGAGGACGGAGGTGGGGGAGATGTCTCCTGCACCAGCGCCCTGGGGCACAAACAGATTCTGCTGTTAAGCTAAACTATTTTTATGTTACCTGGTAAGGCCCACTGAGTTATAAAGCGCTGATCTCTGTGTAAGTGCCACAACGGGCCAGATTTGTCAAGATTTGGGTGTGTGATTTGAAATGAGCGAATAGATTTTCATCTCGTTTTAACCGTCTTGCTTCATTCTTTTTGTATCATCATTTGCTTTGTCTATTTATTTATAACCCCATTCGCTCCGCTCGCCCAAACGTAAAAATTTAGCAAATGTCGCCTGCAGATAATTCGCAAATTCGATTGTTTATTGGGAGTGTAAACATTGGACGTAATCTATGACTCGGTGCCTTTCTACTTGCCTGCTACTGAACACGTTTACGTGCGAAGGTTGATGCTGTCAGTGAGAACGCTTCACCTTTCATTTTGCACGCGAGAGGGCTCAACGTGGCTACTGATCGCAGATTGACGTGCGGGTCAGAGAGTGAGACGAGAAAATGAAAATTCCCGTCCGTGAGAGGGGAGCGGTGACGCAGTGGGCTAGCGCGCCGTTCACGACAAACCCGCCTACCTGAGTTAAACTCCCAGCCGTGGCTAGCGTCAGTGGCAAATGATATCTGAACCATTCCTGGGCCACCTCTAGGTTGACTCAACCATAAAAGTGTACGTGGTGTGTTACGTAATCATCAGCGCTGGTAGGGCGAAGATAGGCAGGTTATTGATAATGTTGGTGGAGCGGTGGTGTAGTGGTTTATGCACTGCGCTATGAACCCAGCAACCTCAGTTTGATTTCTGGCCACAGATAATGAAAGTGTGGAGTGATATCTGCACCGGCCCTGACTCTTCCCCCCTCCACCAACCGACAATGATCAATGTGGTGAAGTATGGTCATGACTGGCATGACATGGGGAGGCCTTAATCCAGCAGTGTTTTGACAGAGGTTTTCTAAGTAGTTAAAGTGTCCAAGAAATGGTGTTCAGCATAAACTAGACAGCAGCAGCCAACGCAAGGTTGCTGTTATTAAATACACGGTGAAGTGGCTTCACCCGCAAAGTCAAGATAAAAGTCTTCGAGAACCCTGACAATAAGAAGCAGTGACAACAACAGACTCCGCTTGATCTCGCAGCTCTGGCCACGGGTGTCTTATTTTGCGCTAAACTGCAAGCAGCTAAGGATGCGCCCATTCGCCAATAAGAATCGGTTCTTACTCTCGGAGAGCATGCGTGATATTGTGAGCATAAAACAAACTATTATTCTCAATGTATGCAAATTATAGCCACTGCAAACGATACGATCACATTACATGTCAACTTACGGGATAAGCTAATTTAACCGTAAACAATACAAACGTGATGGTAAACGTGAGACTAGAAAGAACATATATGCAGTACTTGCATCGCACCGTGACTCTGAATTGTAACGATGTGTTGAAATCTCTCGGGTGAGGGTAGTAGTGAGGCGATATTTGCCTTCCAAAAACGAGTCGGATTTTTGTTTTTCTTTCACGAGGAACTTCTGCTGGGACGCGTGCGGATGTCACACCAACGGAGGCGTCACGTGTCTCGATTTAATTTTAGCCCGTGAAAAAAACGAACCGTCCTGCGGGCGGCGTTATATCATTCCTCTCCCACCACCCCCCCCCCCCCGTGTGTGTCCTGGTCGTCACTGTTGTTGTTGCTGTTGTTGCTGTTGTCGTCGCCGTTGTGTTTACACGGGCCCGTGGATCCCGCAGCGGTGCAACGTCGCCGGCTCCGACTCACGTATTGAGTTGCATCGCATTGACTGCGGGCAAAACATATCAGTCAAAATAATTGGATTTGCGCCCAGATACACTCGGACATCGATTCAGGTGTCTATCAATACGACGCCGCAGGAAATTAAGGCGATGTATCAAATGTGGCGAAATTGCAGCGGAGCCGGCTGTTGGTGTGTGGGGCTGGTGGTGGTGGTGGTGGCGGTGATGATGGTGGTGGTGGCACTTGCTACATTTGCTCTTGTGGGTGGACACATAGGTGATGAGCTGGCGGGGTGGGGGCCGCACGCTTGTGATGTGGCGCTTTGGGAGGCAAGAGTTGGTGGATCGTGTAAATTGGTGACTTAAATCCACTTTGGCCGTGAGGTGGCAAGGAGATGGCGGTACAGCAAGTTGGTTTGTGAAACCCATAAGTTCGCTCTTTTGAGTGTTCATCCCCAATGCAGGACCCTCCTTAAATAGTCTTGAGATTCCGCGAGGCTCTACAGCATAAACGAATGATTATATCTCAACAGAAGTGACGTGCATTTCCTGCCCAAAGTGATACATGAGCTCAGAATAGTAACTCCGTGTGTACAGAATTTGTAATACGAGAGCAGGAATTGTACAATCATCTTCGAAAAATGCGCTTCATTTAGCCGGGAAAGCCGAATTTGAGTCTCAAGGCTCTACTTCAGGCGGGCCCTGCATTGTTACCTTTGACGGACTCCAGAGTACCCAGAGAAAGCCCACCACGCGTACAAGCAGAGAGTGGGCTCACAAACCCACTTGCTGTACCGCCTGTTTCATGGCCAACTCAGTGCCCAGTGGGTTTGGGAATCTAGCAACTCCCGGTGCGATCTACTAACCCTTGCCTACAAAGCGCGGAATCATCGGCGTGCACCACCACGTCGAAGCCATGTATGCGTTATGCAGCTAATACGATTAGCGCGGTTGGCTACGTACGGTGCGAAATAAGTTCAACATGCATACATAATACTCCTTTTCCACTGGCACATCTGAGCCGAGCCATCATAGAGCCCTCAAAGCACGGGTGGTTTTCCACTGACCATGGGGTGGTGACGTGGCCTAGTGGTAGTGTGTTCGCCAATCGTTGCAGAGGTTCACGGTTTGAATCCAGCAGACCGCTCGGGTTAATACTGTGGGTGTACTAACCATAATAATGGATTTTAAATACTCCAGTGACGTTATTTGAAAAGTGTAAGCCATTGTGTGCTGGTGTCAAATTTCCAAATTCGTAATATCTCACCTGCTGCTGATGTTTACATGTTATACCTCTCCGATCTGGTGTCTCCTCCACTCCATCAGTCCATCTTTGTATTGGTCGTCCTCTACCATTGCTGGATTCCTGTTTGGTATCAATCTTTCAACATGGCCGCACCATGGCGGCCCACGTTCCTCAATTCTCTACAGTCGTCGTCCCATTTTAAAGTTCCTTCTTACGTCTTCATTTCTTATTCCAAAGATATGCTCCACCACTCCTGAAACGATCATCTGGCTCAACCACCTCAACGTAAAATTATAGTTCTACATCAACGTCAGCCATACGAAGAAGACGAAAAATAATTCCTTATTCTGTCTTAACCGTTTACCTATTTCATTGTTGTTAAGCTTGTTTCGCCAGGAAGGCCTCGCCGAGTCTCACGACTCAGGAGCGTCGTGCCAAATTTTCACAGTAGTGGTGGCGATGTTGCTATCTGTAATCCTCATTTTGCACGTAACTTGCAGGTGATTTTTCAGCATTGGGATGTTTGCTCAATACCAGTCACAGTGCACGTTTTTAGCTTTCGAGCTCACCTAAACCAAGTTACTCTGAATATGATTTTTCATTTCGGTCAAGATAAAACTTTTTTAATCCCCTTTCCCCCCCCCCCCCATGCCTCCCACCCCCCCCCACCCCCTCGTATTTTAGCCGAATCAATGTTTGGAAGGCTCAGTGCTCGCGGATCGATGTCTGGAGTTCTGCGCGGCCGTGATGGATGGGACGTGGGGGGGGGGGGTCGCGATTTACGCATTAACAAAACCGGAGCGGAAAGGATACAAAGTAATGAATTAATTAAACTCGAAAAGGCAAACCTTAAAAAAAAGCAAGCAAGCAAAGCCTCGCCGCGGTCACGGAGGACGCAGCGGGTCACCGAGCGCGGAACATTGATTGGGCAGGTGGTAATGAGCTGTGTCGTGTCGCCTCCGAGCTGATGCCCGGGAGACGGGTTTCCGCCCGCTCGTCTTTCCTTCGCGTTAGGCGACGCGTCATTCGTTCGCCGGCTCGCCAGGGCGCGGCGTCGTTCACGATTAACGCGCCGCGTCGCGGTCGTGCGTGGACCACGCGCTGTTCACGCACGGGGACTTGGCGTATACTGTGGTCTCGTTCATTCATTCATTTACATTGTGGGGCATGGCATTCATTCGCTCTGGGGTGCGTCGTGCATTGTGCCCACGGTTGACCGGTTGCCTCTGTGGCTGACTAGGTATGCCCTTGGTTGAATGATTTTCTGTCTGGCTGACTAGTTGTGTATATGGTTGAATGGTTGCCTGTCTGGTCATCATATGGCATGTTTGGCTGACTAGCTGTTTGTCGAGTCTTAGTGAAATGGTTGCCTGTCTGGCTGACTAGTCGTGTCTGGCCATCAGGTTGCTTGTTCGGTCGACCGTTGCCAATCCGGTCGATTGGTTACCGATCTGGCTGCCCGGCCACCCGGGCGTGCGGTCTTTGCGCTGACTGCGTGCTCCATCGCCTTGTTTCCCCCACTTAACAGACGCGCTGGGGCCCGAGCTGTTCGGAGAGGTGTGCGGGTTGCTGGAATCCGGTGCGGGCGAGTCGTGCGTGCGGGAACGCTACCGGAGCACGCTCGCCGAAGATCACCTCTCTGCCTGCCTGATGCTCCACGGCGCCACGAGCGGAGCCACCTGCGTGCGGTGAACTCCGATCGGGCAGAAAGAGGAGACCCGGTGTGGCATGTGTTGCCCTTGGTTGTTTTTTTTTCTTTCATGACTGAACACAAAGAACAGGAGTCACAGAGGGGAATACATTCCGCGTGTGCACAATATACTCGGCTCAGCCGTAACCTCTGGAGTAAATCTCCCCCCAGATAGGGGCCGATTTAAAGTTACCTACCCCTACAACAGTAAGGATAAGATTCGGGACCAGTGGATTAACCAGGGAAGTGGGGGGGGGGAGAGGCATGTTGCCCTTCCTAGTGGTGTAGTAGCTATTGAGGGTGCAAGCGGTGCAATTGCACCTGGCTCTACATGCCAAAAGGGCCCAGGCGGTGAGCTAATATGAGGAGGGAAATTGGACAGAGGGCCGCAATATCATTCCTCGTACCAGGGTCCCATGTCAATGACGCCACGCCAGTGAACCTCCCCACTTATGAACAGCAGCCCTGGTCTGCACCCTGCCCCACCCCTCATCCATTCCTATTCAGAGGCAGATCCTCAGGGTGACTACGTAGGAGTTTCTGGTTTTAGAAATCCATCGTGCCACCACATCTCGCCGTCACTTCTTTGCAATAATACTGTAATGTAACAATAACAATGCTGATCGAGTCTAAAGGCTTTTTTTTGCATGAGCAACCTGCATCTGAATGTTTGACCAAATGCCTTTAAAAAAGGAGTGTTTTGTCTGTCGGAGGAAACTTGAAGTGCTTGGAGAAAATTCACCGCACGTACAAGAGGATACAACCTAAAGATGTGCACAGATGTATACGCAGAGCCTCTTGCTGTACCGAAGTCTACCAGCCAGATTACAGCCCATCGGGTTTAGGAGTTTTCTAGAACTTTTCCTACAAAATCGCTGGACTACAAGTTTTGCACTTTTCAGCCTTTCCTGCCTTCAGATATTGAAGCATCTGGTCTCCAAGTTGACATCTGGTCTCCAAGTTGACATCTGGTCTCCAAGTTGACATCTGGTCTCCAAGTTGACATCTGGTCTCCGAGGTCAGCTCTGATGTCTCATTCATCTTATGCAGTTCCGAGGGTGTGGCTTTGGGTGCCCTCCTATCCGAGGTGGCTTTCTGTTCCCCTCTTGACTGTGTCTTGCACACACAGATTGATGGGGCAAGGGCTTTTGATTTAAAGCTTTCGTGACTGCAGGGATTCATCTTCTTGGTTCTTTCGGTAAAGTCACGTGACTTTACCGAAAGAACCAAGAAGAGGGGGCAAGGGCTGTCAGTCGGCAGCTATTCATCGTCACAATTGAGCACTGTGGCCATCACCGCGCTTGGCCACCTTTGTCTCACCATTGCTAGTGCTTTTACTGACTCCGCCCCAGAACTCATTTAAAGCTGAGTCGACCTATGGGAAGCCCAGGGCAACTTCTGGTACCACATGCCACTGATATTGTCTGTGGCTAGGAATCGCACTCAAGTCACTAGGATCGCAGTGCGGATCATTGTGCCACTGCTGCCATCGATACCAGAGCTATGTGGTGATGCACAGCCGCGTGTGTGTGTGCATGCATAGAAGAGCGGTTTAACAGGAGATGCAGGAAGGTGCTACCAGACTTGGGGAATCTGTTTGAAAGAATCTTTCCATGGGTTAACGTGGCCACCGAGACTTAATGCTGACTGCCTCATTCAAATCACGTTTATGCAGATCGTTGTGAGTTGTAATTGTTATGTTTCACCGCCACAATCAGCCCTGTTTAATCCGCAGCTGGATGAAGGCCTCCCCAAGATGTCGGCCAACCCGGTTGGTCTCGTGATGCAAAACAATTCGTCTGTAACAACAGGACACGAGGCGATCTCATCGCTCCATCTCCACGGTGAGACGTCCTCTCGGGGGCATGCTCCCTCCTTTGGCTGTGACTCCGTCGTTAGTCTCAGCCGCCGGCCTAGCGACGCGTGCTGCCCTAGCACACTCGCATTTCTAAGTATGTATCGTTTACATAGGTTCAAGTGGCACTCATCGCTGTTGGCATTATGAGGCCGATTCTACATTACTATGGCATGGGCAAGTATTGTCCACAAGGCAGCCACAGTTGACTTGGCACAAAGTGATGCAGTCTAACTTGCTGGCACTCATTTGACCAATTCCATTGTTAGATGATGATGATGGCAGTTGTTTGGCCCTGATGAAGATTTTAATTTACAACCTCACGATTAGGAGCCTCTGACGTTCCACCAAACTGAGGCGTAGGCTGCCGGCTTCGCATGAACACGATGAACGTGTTGGGAAATCTGAGGTTGGGGAAACAGTGAAACTAACCGCGTTTTAAATTTACTAAGCGACTAATGTCAAAGCACTTGCAAAATAAACTACTGTATTTGTAATGGTAATTTAAAAAGCTGTTCGTCTGTGCCTTCTTATTCTGAATAATAATACAAGTGAGTAATTTGATTATGACACTGACACACACACACTGGCTAATCTAGCGTGCTGATTCTCAGCGTGTATTGAAAACAATCCACATGTCTACAGCAGTAACCATTCTCTCCTAAGACCAATAACTTTCAATTGTACGAGGATTCCCATGAGACGTATGATGGTGCTGGTGCTCTTGATGATTATGGGACTACACTCCAACATACACAAATACATAACAACAACCTACTTGCTGTGCATCCCTGGATAGGGACAGGGTGCTGCTGCTGATGATGATTATGGAATTACACTCAAACATACACAAATACATAACCTACTTACTCTTTGGTTCTTTCGGTAAAGTCACGTAGGTAGAAAAATAATAGATCACGACGTTTCGATCGCAACACAAGCAATCTTCACCAGGTGGGACAACCACAGCAAGAAAAACTGCTGAAGTATGCGCCTACTTAAGCAGGATTTTTTCTACCTACGTGACTTTACCGAAAGAACCAAAGAGTATGGATGCCTGCAGTCACGAAAGCTTCATATCAAGATGGAACAACCTACTTGCTGTACATCTCTGGAAAGGGACAGGTTGCCTCGTAGTGCTACACTCGTTAGCCTGTGTTCGAGGTCAAGTTGGGGGTAGTATGAGGATTAGAGATAGGAAAAGAGCTGTAGAGTTGATCGGATTCCTCCAGTATGAATTAAGATTGATTCTGAAAGGGGTGGGGTGAGTGGTATTGCTAATATTAAGGGTAGTTTTAGTTGTAGGGGAAGTGTTAGGAAGTGTAAAGGATAGTGTTAGTGTAAAGGGTGATAGTTTTATTGGTAGCGTTAAGAGTAATGTTAGGAGTGTTCACGTCTTTTTTAGTGTTCGGGATAATGTCGGTGCTATTGATAGGAGCAGTATTAGCGAAGGCGTTCGGGGGGATATTGTGTTTTTTATGTGTTAGGGGAAGTGGTCGTGTCGATTGGAGCAGTCGGGTGCGTGGTCTGTGTCCGTGTTGGGGGGTAATGCTACGGAACGCGGCTCGTCCGCGCGGGGTGATTGCAATTAATCGATTAATGTCCTTCCGCTCGGCGTCCTCCCGCTTCAGAATCGCTCACCTCTCTCGGCATTCACCCGGACATCCAATTAGTCTCCTAGCAACCGTGGCCACCGGGCGGACATGCAGAGCGAGCGCGCGATGGAGTGTTTGTGCACGTGGGTGTGTTTGTGTGTGTACGCAATGTGTGTGTGCACGTGGGTGTGTGTGTACGCAATGAAGTGTGTACACGTGGGTGTGTGTACGCAATGGTGTTTGCCCGTGGGTGTATGTGTGCACGTGGATATGTGAGTGTACGCAATGAAGTATGTGTGGACGTGGGTGTGTGTGTACGCAATGTGTGTGTACACGTGGGTGTGTGTGTACGTAATGAAGTGTGTGTGTGCACGTGGGTGTGTTTGTGTGTGCGCAATGAAGTGTGTGTGTGCACGTGGGTGGGTGTGTACGTAATGTGTGTGCACGTGGGTGTGTGTGTGTGCACTGCTCTCTAACCACGTGTAACGCGCGCCGGTATAATACGACTCCACTTCTTGAGGGGGGGGGGTACCCAGAGGTGTGTGGGGGGGGGTCTAGACCAAAACACTAACTCCTCACCGTAATAAATGTATTTTGGGGGGGGTGGGGATAGATCTCGTAAATATACATGTGTCGTTAACCCACCACCACCCGACACAGCCAATTAGTAAAGGTTGTCAGTAAATTAGTTACTACTTCAGCACATCAGGTGTGTTTTGGCGAGGAGTAAACCCACAACGTTTACAATTCGAGTACTGTGAAGTTTCGCTTGTGATTACACAACAACAACCACCAGCTTCATCGGGCGATTTGTCAGCCACGATTGCAAGTCACAATTCTGGCGACTCTTAATATTAACCGTGCCCCCTAACCCTACCCCTTGCACTGACCAGACTCCTAAATCCTACTCCAACCCTAACCCTAATCCTACCCCGACCCTAATCCTAGCCAAAACCTAATCCTCCCACGAACACAACGCCTACATAGGTGCTCGCTAACAGCAATTGCCCAGCGTGTTAAGGGCTATTTGGGGTGTCTTTGTCGATGTGTGCACATGCCCTCCGTGTGAGGCTAAATCTTATTTCATGTATTAATGTTTATCTATTACACCTTCGGAGTGCTGCTTGTTGTTTACCGCTTGTAAATTTGGGCGTTTGTGCCCTGTGCTCAGCAACCATGATTTTAAAATCTCCGTGTCTCTTCTCCTCTCTGTGTCAGTCGCTCTCTGTATCTATTTGTGTTTCAGCCTCTGTCTTGTTTCCCCGTCTCTCTATCTATGTCTGTGTCCCTTTGTCTTTGTTATTTCTCTCTGCGTGTCTTTCTGAGATGTTTGGCCAATTCCATTAATGACGGGGATTTTTTTTTGTACACGTGCAAAGAAGCCGGAGTGCCCAGAGAAAACCCACATTGCATACAAGGGAGAGTGGAGGTCACACTCAGAGCTCCACACAGATAGATTTAAGCACTGAGGTCCTGAGTTTGAGTTGCGGGCAACTACCCTCGCTGAAACGGGGTTCTCCAGGCCAGGAAGTTGATCGTCTCAGCTTGGTCACCAGTGGCTGCTTCACAAAGCAATTAAGTTATAGACTTTGCACTTAATCCGGCAATTCCAAGCTCTGAGACACAGCTAAAATACAACTCTGACTGTCATGCAACAAACACCGATTCCAGCAAAGTGTGTGGGAAAGTGCGACCCCCTCCCCCCCTACTATGTAAAATAATAAAGAGGCCACTGCCAGGGGTTTTTCAGAATTCCTGTGAAAAGTATATTTTTCAGGGATTCCATGGCACGCATGTTCCACTGCCCTGCAATGTTTATTAAGTGTTTTTTTTTCGTAATATTTTCGTGGGGATATTTGTATCGATAATTTTTTTTCCATAATAAATTTTATTCCTGCAGTGCCACTTTCTTGAATGGGTGCTTGCTAGCCAGGAACACTTGACCCGAAAATTTCTGCGAGCCTCGAATGGTGGAGGGTGCGTGACTGTGTAATGTGCGCCGCTCATTCTCTCCTATAAATCACAGCGGGCCCTGTGCAATTACCCTGCACTGCCGTGCACTTGTATTTCACTCGCTGACATTGTTTAATAGTTACCCAACAGTCGCCCCAGCCACCACCAGCACCCACCCTTCATCATCACTCCCCCCCCCTCCCTGCGCCCCCCCCCCTTTACTTCGTCAGCAGTGGCGTGGCTATTGAAGAGTGTAGGCGGTGCAACTGCACCAAGGCCCATTCCCTTCCAGCTCGATATTATGAGCTTTTTCTTAGGTTTTTTCGGTAAAGTCACGTAGGTAAAAAATTAAAATTAATAAAAGTAAAATAAAAATAAATAAATCACGACGTTTCGGAGGCAACACAAGCTTCCGTCTTCAGGTGGAACCGTCACAGCACGATAGCTGTATCAAGTGAGGGAAATACCAAGAAAACAGTATTTGTATATATACTGGTTGAGGGTGGGAGTAGGCCCTGAATATTATTTTTGTGAGGTTTGGTGCGGCTGAAGCACGCTGTTAGGAATGAGCCTTTGTTGTGAATCCTTGCAGTCACGAAAGCTTCAAATCTAGAATTATGAGCTTTGGTCAGGCCGTATTAAGAGTTTGAGGGTGCCCAAGGCGAAAAAGAGGGAAGGGTCGAAGTATGAATTACATAATTGGACAAAAATATGTATATGAAGTCATCAAACTTTGTGTTTGTTTACCCGTGTAAAATTAACGAATGTGTTTGACTCGACGTCAATGCATTGCGCATAAATCGCTCGCCACACTCATTCCTTTGAACAAACGAAACATTCCTCGCTTCGAGGCGCGGCAAAGTGAGGGATGCGTGTTTCATCGTAATTCAAAGGCCAAACATTTCTGAGAGGCTGTAACTTCAATGTGGAATGGAGAGCCTAAAGAAGGGCCTACAAAATATGAGGGGGTCTCGGGGTTAATCCGTCCCGGTAAGCCACTTCACGAAGCACTCCACACCCCTCTCTTTCTGTCTCTCCACGTCTGTCTTTCTCACTGCCGTTTTGTCTGTTTCTCTGCCTCTGTCTTATCCTCTTCTCTACACGTCTCTCTCCTTGTCTCTTTTGAATTGTTCGAGGCTTCTATGTCTGTCTGTCGTTCTTTTTGTATCTGCGTCTATATGTTTATTTGGTTGTCTACATATCCCTCTGCATGGCTTTCTTTGTGGCTTTGTCTCTCTATGCCCATGTCTGAATGCTTTTGTATCTGTGTATCTCTATGCCTGTCTCCGATGCCTTCATATCTCACTCGCTGAGCTCCATCCATCTCTGTTTCTCTTTCTCTCCATGGTTATATGCATGTCTCAGCCTCTGGATATCTCCATGTGTGTCCGTGCGTTTGTCCCCGTGTCTGACTCCGTATCTGTCTCATATGTTTGCTCGTCCGGCTGTGTCTGTCTCTCTTCATCTCTCCATCCTAGGGTTCCTTTCCCACTGTTTTGTACAGATCCCCACTTCTCCGCTCACCCCACCCCCACCCAACACCACTACCACCACCCACCACAGAATTATATGTCTTGAGAAAATTGGCTTCGTGACTGCGAATATATGGATGGGAAATTGTGAGCACGCGTGATCGATCTACGCGGGGCAGCGAACCCATGCCCATTGTGTTTTACCCACACAACTTTTATGAAAAATGTGTCCCTCTGTGTTGAACAAAAAATACGTCGAAAAATCACAATTCAATCTTGATGGGTCCCACAATACAATAATGTGTCGTGGTGGTGGTGAAGCACTGGGTTAGCGCATGGCGCTACGAGCCTGCTGACCCGAGTTCGATTCCCTGCCACGGCTAATATATATATGACACGGTCTTGGGCACGTACGTATGTTGAACTTCTTTCGCACTGTACGTAGCCAACCGTGCTGATCGGTTGGCTACCGATTACCACGGTTGACTCCATATTAGCACGGAGGTGGGCCTCCCCTATGTCGACTCAGCCTTAAAATTAGTACCTGTTGAAATGTGCAAACATCAGCACTGGGGTAGACAAACGTGGCTGGGTATGGCGTTGGCCTTTGTGTGCCATGCCAGCCTTAATAGGTCTCTTTGCTAACAGCACTAGCCCCAACAGCCTATTAAGGCGATACGGGGGATCGTTGCCTTTGCTGTTGGTTAGTCATGGGGCGTACTGATGCGTCGATTAATCATTTGACATCGATTGTCAACTTCAAAATAAACGCATAGAATCACCTACGTCAGGATTGATTGCTTTCCATTCCTATATTCAGGTACATTCGATGTAAAATGGAATATTATTCACTGATTCGAAATTGAGATGATAATTATTATATCCTCATGTTTGTTAATGTTACGACCATTCGATGAATTGTAACAATTCTGGGTCGTGGTCAGATTTAACAATCTATTACATTTTTGTGTCGTTTATATTTCCTCATATATTTTGTTGGTCTCATTTTCTACCTTGTCATTTCTTCAGTCGGCGTAATTGTAACATTCACATATCGCACGTAGGCAATGCGAATAATCGATTCTCGCCACGTATGATACCATGAGTGCACGGTAAGTGTAGGAATTAATTATAACCGATTACATCAATGCATCATTACATGCCTAGTGGTCACCAATCCTTGGACTCACAAACTCAGTGTTTTCTGATATAATCTAGTATTGAATGGGCTCTCCCCTATGTTGACTCAGCCTAAAGGTCTCATGAATTGCAGTGAAGGCACGTCAGGTGAAAGAGGTCTTCTGGACCAATGCAGTTGATGCCCCCATACCTCGCCATCACTTCCCTCCCTCCCTCCCTCTGATAGATCTGGTTTTTGTTGCGAAGTCAACATCTGACCTCCAAGAATCGCTCTCACAGTCTCATCATCACAACGATGTGGCTTTGAGTCTGTCCCTTGTTCCACGGTTCATATGTCCTGCAAGAGCATCTCTTGCAGTGTCATCTGGCTTCCCCTTGATTACTGACCTCTGGGTGTCACTCCAATGCCCGTCTTGATCCCCTGTTTTCCTCCACCCACATCACAACCTCCTATCCCGCCCGGACCACAGCTACAATTCTCTCTTGCCGTGCACTATTACAAGCTTCTACGGTGCTTGTGTGCAAGCGTCAAGGCTCTGAGATCCTCCTTCCCCCTCCCTCCCATTGCCTCTGTCCCACTCATGGGCACAACGTGGGTAACACTACGGATGTATGTATGCACGTGTATGTTGAACATCTTTCGCAACGTACGTTAGCCAACCATGCTAATCGGTGGCGCTTAATTGTAAGCGATTACTGAAAACAAATAAAGAATTCAACACGATTGACTGTACAGCCGACAGCAATTTATCTTATCGAGACAAGAGGTTTCTCAGCCCATGGGTTAATTAATGGATGTTTACAAAGGATATTTATCGAGGATATTTAAACATGTGAAGTCATGCTCAGGTCAACATGTCTCCATGCTCACAGTAAGCAATGGAGTAGCACTCGTCTCTGGAAATTCGAATGATGTGGGGCCAGTCTGTGTATGGGACAGCTCCTGTAAATGTGTCCCGACCCAGCGTCTAAAATGCGACGTCTAATGATGTCCTAGAAGACAGACATTTTCACGGCAATATCGACAAGTATACGCTTTAATGTGAAAAATGCAAAAAAGCCACATCTTTTTATAAACAACCTGGTCTATTGCGACACGGCCATCCCAGAGTCCCACGCTGCTCTAAATCTCGCGCAAAACACTTACAAACACGCGGTCTACATCACGAGCGAACAAAATAATTTCGCCTCTCGAGTGGAGCGCGACATAAAGGCCGATAGAAAAGTGCGCGGCAGGGCACCGCGACCGGCTGCCGGTTTAACATGCGGCGGGCATGGCAAAGTCGCCAGTGCCGGATAAACCCAGCAGCATGAGTAGCTACATATGTAGTTACATATGTAGTAGTAGCTACATATGTAGCTACTACTACATATGTAGTGGATACATATGTAGTCGTAGCTACGGGCCCCACACTTTCAAGGGCCCCCCGCTAAATGCTTTCAAGCTATCAATTCCGGTTCGGTGATTCTGCACTTGCTATATTACTATAGTACTATACCGCCTTCAACTTTTGTTAAAGGTTAGCGATTTGTCGTATTCTCTGGCTGTATAGCAAATGAAAAATACAATTACTTTACTATGCAAGTAAAAAATGTGTGTTTTAACATTTACATGTTTTTATTCAGGGCTCCTTTATAACATATGCTACAGGCCTCGCACCAGCTTCATCCGGCACTGAAAGTGGGTCGCGCTGAGATTTTTTCTTTACCGCCAACCGAGACTCGCCCCTCGTGCGCTCAACTCGTCGCGCCGGTTAATGTTGACAGATCGTCCGTGTCGAGTTTTTTTGGCACTTCACATCTGCCCAGGCGCTCATTTCACGCCGGCGCTCCGATAGACGTGGACGTATCTGCGACCGTAATATTTCACGTCCATCAACCCGGGAAAAGTTTACCTCTCAGGCAGTGCCGGATTAAGCTAGTGCGGGGCATGTAGCATATGTTATAAAGGGGTCCTGAATTAAAAAAAACACGAATATTAAACCACAATTTTTAACTTGCATAGTAAAGTAATTGTATTTTTTCATTTGCTACACAGCCAGACAATATGACAAATCGCTAACCTTAAACACCCAGTCGTTCGTAAAAGTTGAAGGCGGTATAGTACTATAGTAATAGAGCAAGTGCAGAATCACCGAACCGGAATCGATAGCTTGAAAGCGTTTAGCGCGGGGCCCTTGAAAGTGCGGGGCCCGTAGCATCTGTAGCTACTCTTGCTACTGGGATCATCCGCCACTGCCTCTCAGGTGCCTTGCCCACCTTGGATGCGTTGGCAATCTCGTTGTGTGCGTGCCGCCCTTTGCTCAGTCCGCTGCTGGATGAGAGCCTCCCCGACGCGACCCTTGCGAGTTGTTGAGGGTCAGCACGATGGTCAGCGTGGGCTGTTGAAAGGCGGCGGGCGGCATAGACGCATGAAGTATAAGAACAGTGCAACGGTGTGTTGTTCAAGCTTGTAAATGTTGTAGATTTGCTCTCCAACACACCGGTGTGCTGGACTAGTAACGAATTTGGCACGTTCTGTTTACGTGACAAACCTTACATTCATATTTAGGCGATCTAACCCCATAAAAAAAAATCTGTATTATGGATGTTTTGCTCTGCTGCACACCGCCTAGCCCCGGTATTACATATCCAGTGCAAGGAGGTGTCAGTGACTGAGTGGGTGATGTAAATTCTAATTATGCTCTACAAGTGCTAAAAAGCTGATATATGGAACAAATGCAGTCAAATTAATATGGATTTTTAATTGGGCCTCCAAAAATGATGGCTTTGAGGTTTATTGGTTTCAATCATAGGGCAGGGTCAACCTGAAGTCCTACATTTCTCCAATTCTCGTGCTAAATGTGTAAAAAAATTATGCGATCGCCATCATTAATGAACCAGATAATTGTACTCTCATGCAGTGTAACTCTAAAGCTGAAAGGTAGTTGCAAAGCCCACTGCTGGTTATTAATAACGAAGACATAGTCCGTTAATCCAGGAAAGCCTCGCGAATTTTCAGGAGGTTCCTGCTACATAGGGATGTTTGTCCACTTCCATTTTTTCTTAAACACGGAGTTGCTTTGCTTCGATTGGCAACAATCGGGAAACTAAACAAAAATCCACCACGCTTGCAAAGGGATAATACTCAAAAGTTCCGCCCAGATGGGCTCATGGACCCATTCGCTGTAATGTCATCTCTGCAGCCCAGTGGCGGGTTCGGAAATCCCACAAAAATCGGTGTGATCCATCAACCCTCGCCACCGAAGCGTATTTGTTCACGTGCATGCGTGAACAAACGGCCACGGTACTGTCTGAAGACCGTTATAATCGTGTTGTTTTTATTGCAATTTTCACAAATCACATTTGAAATGGGCAATCGACTAAATTGCAGGTTTTTTCCATAACCAAATCCGGGTCATCATCGGTCTTCAGTTCTTACCACGGCCGGCAATATACCAGTGGCCTTGTAATATTAATGCGGGTGAAAATTTAATTGGCATACTCCGGGCTGCAAATGAACACATTATTTCTGTTCCAAAAATATGAACCGTGTGCATTGAACTCTGTTAAGAGAGGAGGGATGATGAAGAGGGATGGAACAATGCATTGATTCCTCAATTAATATCGATTCCGGAGCTCATGACGGACGATGCACGCATTGAATCACGCGCGTAACAATGTGTTTTATTTGTGTGTCGCATGCAATGGATTCACGTCACCCTCGGCAGCCACTTAAGAGGCCTCAACATCTCACACCGCGGCGTTTGATCCGTTTGTTAACTTTTTCTTCCAAGGGTGGCAAGGGGTGTGCGAACGATGTAAATATTTTTTTTTGTAATTCTTAAAATCGAATTGTGATCCAGAGTCAGGGCAGTCCAGTGATTTGGAGAGCGTGGGGCTGAATGGTTACGAACCGAATCGTCAATATCTAACTGCGCACTAATTGGCCTCCCGTGCTGTGGCCAACAACGAGGAGGCTGACCAATGAGATCGTGTGATTACATGAGGGTTGGTTGATCACACAAATGTCGTCAAACTCCCTTCCCGTGGCCATCAAGGTGCAATACCCTGGCTCGCCAGGAGTAGGCGGCGTAGCAAAATGTGGACTCCACCTGTTCCGTCTGGATGGGGATAAAGTGTTACTCCTCTCGCCACGTATGGGTTCCCTCCAGGTGCTCCGGTTTCCTCCCACGACTTAAACACTCATGAATTCACCGATACCACCTTGGTATATAGAGGAACTGCAGAGCTCGAGCAATTGTTGGTTGCTCCAGCTCACCGTTTGTTTGCTGCTGCTGCCCTTCCCACTCGTCCGTGTGTCCTTCTCGCCCCTCCGAGTCGGTCTCTCTCGCTACGAGAGCGAGTGAATACCGTGAGGTGGCAGAGCGCTGCAAGTTGATATTACTGGTAGGAACGAAGTGAACCAGCCTACAATAGATTATATCGTCCGTCCGTCCGATGTCCGATTAGGTGTAGCAACATCGCCCCCTACTGCAAACACTTGGCAGGACTCTACAACAACCTTTAGACTCAGTGAGGCTTTCCTGGCTAAACAAGTGTAACATTCCCTTATAATTCCCTGAGATAGTTTTTAATTAAAACATTTAAATTAAAAATTAACTAATTCCCTGAGATAGTTTTTAATTAAAACATTTAAATTAAAAATTAACTCACAGCAGCCTAAAGCCTACAGCTAGGCCTAAAGCCTAGAACTAGGCCTCAAAGTCTCCCTTCGTATCGTATTTGTTCGTTCCTACCAGCCCACCCCGCAGGGACCTGTTAATTATTATTATGGAGGCGCCGCATGAAAAAATTAAATCCAGTTCTCCGATTGGCTCAAGTGAGCTCCTACGGGGTGTCTCTGTATTGAGCAGTCAGGGTGCACGTAATCCAAGTCAACGGCGCGATGCTGCTGCTGACGACAATTTGGAAAGGCAGGTGATGGCAGATGGCTCACCTTGTGATATTTATTCATTATAGCCACTCAAAACTAATAAGTTAAATCAATTACAGCTACAGCTGTTGGGTGCCGCTGTAGAGGCAGTATGCTATTTGACTTGTTATTACAGTAGATTAAAGGTGGGGGGGGGGGGGGTTCCTCTGCTGTCGAAAAAAGGACAGGCGCAGCCCTGCAATTCGTTGCTCAAGCCACTGCTGGTGGATGGGCCTCCACTCTGGAGGGGCCTCTCTAGAGCAGTGGTTCTTAATCTCCACTGCAGCCTTGCACCCCCTTTGGTCCTCAATCTTTACAAAATGTATAATTTTGATTTAAAGCTTTCGTGACTGCAGGGATTCATATTCTTGGTTCTTTCGGTAAAGTCATGTAGAAGGGAATTTTTGTATTTTTTATTTTTATTTTATTATTTCCCTTCTACGTGACTTTACCGAAAGAACCAAGAAAAATGTATAATGTTATACATAGGATTTGATTAAACAAAGTAGTTGTACTTACGTGCCCCTGCTTAATTTGTGTTTTCGATTATTTGCCTTCAAAAAAAAATCTGCCCATGTCCCGCTCCCCCAGAAAGGGCATCTCGCACCCCTAGGTGGTGCGTACACCCCAGATTAAGAACCACTGCTTTAGAGAGTTCCTCTGGGGGTAATTGGCTATTTGGCCTCCACTTGCACACTGGTCATTTGCCTTGGAAGAGGTGGGAGTAACCACGCTTCACCCCACCCGCACACGCGACACGCCAATCGACTGCGGTGCACCGCCGATTGAGACTGATGGGTGAACAGAGGTGGTCGGGGATGTGGGAGGGCAGATTTAAGAAACCTGCACTATGGTTCAATTTCTTTATTTGTTTATTAACTTTAGATTTTGCTTGGTAGTAGGGTTTTCATTTGCAAGGTAGTGGCTATATATGGGATTTGGCTCTTATCTATCATTAATACTATAATGAGCCAAGAATGTCTGTGTGTCCCGTGTGTGACGTCACTCCACGTCGGACAGCCCCCCTCATTAATAATCATGAGCAGGTGACGTCACTCTACATGTAGCACCCCCACCCCTCATTAATAATCATGAAGAGGTGACGTCTTCCAAATGGACCCTCCCCCCCCATCCATTAATAATCAGCGGGTGACGTCACTCCACATGGGGGGCGAGGCGCCTCCTCCCCCCCTCCTCGGCGTCAACTTACAACCCTCACTACGAAGGCAGAACCCTCTAGCCACACAATCTCCGTAACGCTGTTGAGACATAGAAGTAAAAAGGACGTCATGATGCACAAGGGATTATAACCTTTAAATGAAATAGGTCTGTGTCACCGCGCCCTTACAAATTGCACACGAATTGATGCAATGAATATCACGTCGCCGTCTGTGCTTTTCGCTTGCAAGTTTCAGATTTACTGCAATACACCCGTCCTTGGACGGGCTAAAGGCTATTCATTAATGTACAGCTTTATGGGACGTGCTACGAGCATGAATTACGCGATATAAAATGAAAGTATACATTCTGATTATTATTATTATTTCAACTGGCAGTGAATTACCCGCACTTTGTTTTACCATCGTAAACTAATTGAGGAGGGGGTGAGGGGCGGGGGTGAGGGGGGGTGAGGGGGGCGGGGGTGAGGGGGGCGGGGGTGAGGGGGGGCGGGAGTGAGGGGGGCGGGAGTGAGGGGGGCGGGAGTGAGGGGGGCGGGGGTGAGGGGGGCGGGAGTGAGGGGGGCGGGGGTGAGGGGGGGCGGGAGTGAGGGGGGCGGGAGTGAGGGGGGCGGGAGTGAGGGGGGTGGGAGTGAGGGGGGCGGGAGTGAGGGGGGTGGGGTGAGGGGGCGGGGGTGAGAAGGGTGGGAGTGAGGGGGGTGGGAGTGAGGGGGGGTTGGGGTGAGGGGGGCGGGGGTGAGGGGGTTGGAGTGAGGGAGGTGGGAGTGAGGGGGGTGGGGGTGAGGGGGGCGGGAGTGAGGGGGGCGGGAATGAGGGGGGCGGGGGTGAGGGGGGCGGGGGTGAGGGGGGCGGGGGTGAGGGGGGCGGGGGTGAGGAGGGCGGGGGTGAGGGGGGCGGGAGTGAGGGGGGCGGGAGTGAGGGGGGCGGGAATGAGGGGTGCGGGGGTGAGGGGGGCGGGGGTGAGGGGGGCGGGGGTGAGGAGGGCGGGGGTGAGGGGGGTGGGGTGAGGGGGTAGGAGTGATGGGGCGGGGGTGAGGGGGGCGGGGGTGAGGGGGGCGGGGGTGAGGGGGGTGGGGTGAGGGGGTAGGAGTGAGGGCGGTGGGGGTGAGGGGGGCGGGAGTGAGGGGGGCGGGGGTGAGGGGGGCGGGGGTGAGGGGGGTGGGGTGAGGGGGCGGGGGTGAGGGGGGTGGGGTGAGGGGGTAGGAGTGAGGGCGGTGGGGGTGAGGGGGGTGGGGGTGAGGGGGGCGGGGGTGAGGGGGGCGTGGGTGAGGGGGGGTGGGGTGAGGGGGCGGGGGTGAGGGGGGCGGGGGTGAGGGGGGCGGGGGTGAGGGGGGCGGGGGTGAGGGGGGTGGGGTGAGGGGGCGGGGGTGAGGGGGGTAGGAGTGAGGGCGGTGGGGGTGAGGGGGGCGGGAGTGAGGGGGGTGGGGTGAGGGGGGGTGGGGGGTGAGGGGGGCGGGGGTGAGGGGGGCGTGGGTGAGGGGGGTGGGGTGAGGGGGCGGGGGTGAGGGGGGCGGGGGTGAGGGGGGCGGGGGTGAGGGGGGTGGGGTGAGGGGGTAGGAGTGAGGGGGGCGGGGGTGAGGGGGGCGGGGGGGGCTCCCCGCGTGCTCGTGCTGGGTTCCTGAGGTCAGGTGGGTATCGTTCGCCAACCCCCATGGACCAGTGTGGCGAAGTATGGTCCGGTTTGACGACACCCCCATGGTCAATAATATAGAATCACAGCCCTTCGTCCGCAGCAGTTATGGATCCAACTGTCACGATAATGGCCGCCTGATTTGAGCAAGACGCTGCCGCACGTGACCTTTATATACAACAAGTGAACTCGAACCTTTTAGACCTGGAGACAGAACCGAGAGAAATAAATTGGAAAGTAATTGGTCTAAGCGAGGTGAGAAAATGAAGCAATTTCATCCGTTTGAAAAATGGAAACCTTTTCACTCGCGGGTAACGTTCAACCGAGTGTGACGCTCCCATATCTACCCAACAAAATAAAAACGTCCACGCGCGGGCAGGGCGCGGGGTGATTAGGACAGGACTGGTGACACTTCACGCGCCCTTCCTTGTGGGCTCACGGCCCTCTGGCGCTGAAATTACTGACATTTCCAAAATTACGAGGAACACAAACGGTGGGAATGAATGTGAAAGTGACAGAAAGGCAGACGCACGCAGCTTGACGATGAGCAGCAGCAGCAGCAGATTATTAATGTGGCCCCATCACATCCACACCCCCCCCCCCCCCAATATGTTCCATTCATTG
This sequence comes from Lampetra fluviatilis, assembly GCF_964198595.1. Classification (NCBI taxonomy): domain Eukaryota; kingdom Metazoa; phylum Chordata; class Hyperoartia; order Petromyzontiformes; family Petromyzontidae; genus Lampetra; species Lampetra fluviatilis. The sequence continues at coordinate 8,947,232 of NC_136293.1, forward strand.
GCTACCACATTCAGATAAGCCCCCCCCCCTCCCCCCCTTAACTTGTATTTAAGAACTTGTATCTTGGAATTTTTGCCGCATTTGATACAGTAAATCTAGCTGTGACGGTCCCACCTGATGACGGAGACTTGTGTTGCCTCCGAAACGTCATGATTTATTATTTTACTCCTATTATTACTTTTATTAATTTTATTTTCTACCTACGTGACTTTACCGAAAAAACCTAAGAGTATGAATCCTTGCAGTCACGAAAGCTTCACGACTTTTTGGCCGCATTGTTTGAAGACGATAGATATCCAACGGGGGTAATAGACACACCTGGTTGTGAGGCCGTCTCAACGTGGTAATGAGGTAATAGACACACCTGGGCATGCGACCATCTAAACTAGGTAATGAGGAAATGCACACGTCCAACTGCATGGCACACAGTAAACATCTGAAAAAATTTTAGATTTGAAGCTTTCGTGACTGCAAGGATTCATATTCTTAGGTCTTTTCGGTAAAGTCACGTAGGTAAAAAATTCAAATTCATAAAAGTAAAATAAAAATGAAAAATCACGACGTTTCGGAGGCAACAAAAGCTTTCGTTGCCTCCGAAACGTCGTGATTTTTTATTTTTTATTTTATTTTACTTTTATTAATTTTAATTTTAATTTTTTACCTACGTGACTTTACCGAAAAAACCTAAGAATATCTGAAAAAATGTTCAGCCAGCAGTGTCGTAAAAATAGTGAACGTCTTTTAAAATGAAGAATCTAGGAACCAATCGCCATGGAAGGGCCCAAATGGGGAAATTTCAAATGAGATTGCTCTGATTCTCATGGACAAACCCGCAGACTGTCAGATATGTCTCTCGTCAGGAACTAATTACAGGGTTGCGCATTGCGAATTATACTTAAACACATGCCAAAGAGAAGGCAACGCCGATCATAAGCTTATAAAAAAAATAACTCATGATATTCGTCAATAGCACGGCCTTGAAAAAAATATCTATAATAGCCGACGTTTTGGGCAACAATCCTTCCTCAGAGCAAATAAACAGAGAGGTCACAGATGTCCCTCCCTCTCTGGCCTCTATGTTTTTTATTGTTGTAATCTTGACGTGGCCAATTACAGCAGATTTTGTGACAACCATTCGAAATGTGGATTACCTGTATTTGATAATCCACTGAAATGATCCACTCGTATTAGACGCTTAAACACCGCAGCACTCCTCACCTTTCGCGACCTCCGGCGCTACCCCCCAATTCTGCTCTAGCCCATGGACTAAAAGACCAAAAAGAGAGATCTCGGAGTAAGTGGCTTAACGGGCTTGTCAATTTTTCGATTTAAAGCTTTCGTGACTGTAGGGATTCATCTTCTTGGTTCTTTCGGTAAAGTCACGTAGAAGGGAAGTAATAAAATAATAAAACATAATAAAATAATTCTCACGACGTTTCGGCCACAACGCAAGCAGCCGTCCTCAGGTGAAGACCAGGTCTGTCGGGGAGACAGCGTCTGACGCTATATATGTAAAATATTTTTTTTTTGCCTAAAAAGTGTAAAATTTTGGGAATTTTTTTTCACGAACAATAATTGTCTCGCACAACGAGTCTGTGTGGAAAATGTCAGCTCGATTGGATCACGGGAAGTGGGTTAAAAACGACCGAAAGATTTGCACGGTCGTAAGCAAGCACGCAAGCAAGCAAGCAAGCACGCAAGCAAGCAAGCGAACTTAATATAAAGGATTTAAAAAAGGCGTGACATGAAATGGGATGGAAATGTCAAACAAAAAATGAAGACTTGGAACTGTTTTCTTTGGTTCTTTCGGTAAAGTCACGTAGATAAAAAAATAAAATTCAAAATTCAAAATAAAAGCAAAATACCCACGACGTTTCGATCGCAACACAAGCGGTCTTCATCAGGCGGAGAGAAAAGAGAGGGATTTTTTTTATTTTCTATCTCCGTAGAACTGTGTAGAACCATTAGGAAAAGAACTAGAATGGAAATCAGAGAGCACGATGCCAAAAATTAACCCGTAAAAACAAAGATTTTCACTATAAATCCTTTATATGCGTGGCATCGGTTTTATTTTATTATTCATTTCTGTTTTTCATGAGTAAGAGTTTCATTTTTATCACATTGGTATTTTAAATTAAATATGAAAAAAAAATGTTCCTAAAAAGTGGAAATTTTTGGAAAATGTTTTTGACGAAAATAAATTGTCACGCACAACGAGTCTGTGTGCAAAATGTCAGCTCGATTGGATCACGGGAAGTGGGTTAAAAAACGACCGAAAGATTTGCACGGTCGTAAGCGCGCAAGCAAGCAAGCGAGTGAACTTAATATAAAGGATTTAAAAAGTGATTGAATATGAGGCGTTACAATGGAACGTGCAACACGTCGAGTTCTCGTCAATCGTGCAGCGAACTTGTCGTACACGGCCACACACACACACGCTCAGAGTGCCGCAAATGGGAAATGCCGAATTACACACACAAACACACAAACACAGCATAAACACTACGCGGCAACGCGAATTTTCAGGCTGAAACTAAAACGGAGGATTCTGCGAATGAAATAGAGCGTGACCTCAAAAGGGCCACCCCTGTCCTTTATCGAACGAGCAGAAAACTCCGATGCCTTTTTTGCCGATACCCAGTCCCACGTGCTGCGAGGCTGTGCCCAGCGCCGCCGGCCGAAGTTGCCGTGAACCCTGCCTCACTTCCCCAAGGGTGAATTGAATCCGAGGTATTTGTAATGAGAACTTCGTTAAAGTAACAGATTACAAATATGTGTAAAACTAAAAAAAAAATCACAAAGGATTCTTCAAGGGTAATTACGCGTTTCAGAAGCATTAACACACACACACGTCGAATTGATGTATAATACAAATGCTTGACATTTTTTAACACTACGTCGAGCATCTGCATACGTTGTCACGAAACAAGGTTTAACCATATTCTTGGTTCTTTCGGTAAAGTCACGTAGAAGGGAAATAATAAAATAATAAAAATATAAAACAATGAAATTCTCACGACGTTTCGACTGCAACACAAGCAATCATCATCAGGTGTGAAATCCACAGCAAGAAATGTTTTTATTTTATTATTTCCCTTCTACGTGACTTTTCCGAAAGAACCAAGAATAGAATATGAATTCCTGCAGTCACGAAAGCTTTAAATCAAAAATGTTTAACCAGTCTAACACGGAGGAGGCTTTCGCTCCCAGTATTATCCATAATAGAGGTGTTTGGGTGAGATCGTGTAAATATAAATGTCCCGTTGAACCCGTTTGCGTGACAAACCTTACTGAGTGGCTGTGTCGGGTGGTGGCGGGTTTAACGACACATTTATATTTACGCGATCTAACCCACAACAACAACAACAAAACTCTATTAAGCTTTAACCACACAGGGACTCGCCTTCACCAAATGTGCATTTCATTTTCAGATGAGGGTTTATAAATCCTCTTGGAAAAGCGGGGTTTTTTTTTTATCAGACACGGATTCACTTTTCTTCCATTCTCCCCCCTCTCCAAAGCTTCCCTCACCTGCTCTCTACCCCCCAATACCCCCGCGCCCCCCTCTTTCTCACCCCCCACCTCCACCTCCTCCCGCGTGCCCTCGCAAATCCTTCGTTCCACCCCGGGTGACTTGATCCAAACGAGAGAGGGCTGTGCGTATCGCATCAACATTACCAGCTCAAGTGTGACGGCGCATCTTATAAACCTTCAAATGGGATGTCTGCAAGGAGCAGCGGGGACCTCTGCACGAGCACAGAGAGCGGTCGTGCAGAGCCACGGGCACCACACAGCGAGCGGCCGGGGGAAACGCGAGTGAAGTGCTCCATTACATTGCCATGCTATATAAGTGCCTCTCCGTGCTTCGCAATCGTACGAACATCAGACAGCGGGAATGCGGCCGGGCGCGCCGTGTGCCAGGATGCATGCCGAGCTTCTTCCGCGCGGTACGGAGCCAACCGCGCTCATCTCAGGTGCGGGGGGAGGCAAATGGACGAGAAGCTAAGCACAAAAAAAATCAGTTCTAAAGAAATAAAGTTTTCACTCGAGACTATTTTAAAGTGCGCAGCTCGCAGCGGCGTCCTAATGTCGGGAGGAAGAGCGTTCCAGACGGCCGCAGAAGGGGTGTCTGAAAGCGCAGCGTGATGCGCTGTGACCGCCGTCTTTGATCGATGGCTGAGCTGCCAAATGTTCGATGGCGTGCCCGTTTATTCCAGCTCACCTTGTTGTGAATAAGTTTCGCGGCGCGCAGAGAGGTATCCGCACCGCTGTTCACGCACTCTCGTCACCGTGATGATATTGGCCGAGGCTGGATATCAAAAGCGGTGTCGTGACGGGCACAAATAGCGCGGCGAACCGCTCGTTACTTTTGCGCTGTTAACTCGAAGGCAGTGCCATCGCTGTCCACATTCGTCGGTATACAACAACCGACACAGCAAGCAGTGGCAGAATTCTAGGACGGTCGCATCTTCAATAAGAAGAATTTAAAAAAAGAAAGTAATTGTGAGCATCTTCTTGGTTCTTTCGGTAAAGTCACGTAGAAGGGAAATAATACAATAATAAAAATAAAACATAATAAAATAAAAAATTCCGACAGCTCTGTTTCTTCACCTGAGGACGGCTGCTTGTGTTGTGGCCGAAACGTCGTGATAATTTTTATTTATGTTTTATTTTCATTATTTTATTATTTCCCTTCTACGTGACTTTACCGAAAGAACCAAGAAGATGAATCCCTGCAGTCACGAAAGCTTTAAATCGAAATTAAATTGTGAGCAGATGTTATGTTTATTTTAAGAATACTCACTGTAATGCATATGCATTTATTAACCCCCCCCCCCCACTTCGTACGCGAAGGGCTCACAAGTGAAATCATCACATCTACGCTTCTATTTAAGGAACGAAACGGGAGGACTTTTCCACAAGTCTGACTGTCGGCTGATGATGCCGGATGTAATTACTGGCGAGACGTCGTACTCAGATTGTAAATGTGGATTTGCTCTCCAACACGCCGGTGTGATGTACTAGTAACGAATTGGCACATTCTGTGTACGTGACAAACCTTACTAGTTGGCTGTGTCGGGTGTTGGCGGGTTTAACGACGCATTTTTATTTACGCGATCTGATCCATAAAAACCTCTTATGGATGTTTTTCTCTGCTGCACACCGCCTAGCCCCGGTATTACATATCCAGTGCATGGAGATGTCAGTGACTGAGTGGGTGATGTAAATTCTAATTATGCTCTACAAGTGCTAATAATCTGACACATGGAACAAATGCAGTCAAATTAATATGGATTTTTTATTGGGCCTCCAAAAATGATGGCTTTGAGGTTTATTGGTTTCAATCATCGGGTGGTGGCGGGTTTAACGACACAAACTAAAAACCCGATTATGGACATTGTGTGTTTTATTTGCCGCTTTTAATCCGCTGGGCAGTGTCCTTAAATACATCGCCGGCACTCCGCAGAGCGCACGAGATTTGTGTAAAACATTTCTGCCCCCTCCCTGTCTGTGTGTGGTGTGCGTGGTGCGTCTCCTCTTGTCGCATCCGAGAGGCTGTTTGTTTGAATAAGAAGGCACATTTCACGCCGCGAGAGAGCCGCTCCCAACGTTAATGGAGCAAGGCGGGAGCCATTCACTGCCTTGAAGGACTCACGGTGCCTGCCTCTTGGCGTGAAGTTCACGCGCGCGCGTGTGTGTGTCTTGTGTCTGTGTGTGGGTCTGTCTTGTGTGTGTGTGTGGGTCTGTCTTGTGTGTGTGTGCGGGTCTGTCTTGTGTGTGTATCTTGTCTGTGTGTGTGTCTTGTGTGTGTGTGGGTCTGTCTTGTGTGTGTGTGTCTGTCTTGTGTGTGTGTGGGTCTGTCTTGTGTGTGTGTGTCTTGTGTGTGTGGGTCTGTCTTGTGTATGTGTCTTGTCTGTATGTGTGTCTGTCTTGTCTGTCTGTGTGTGTGTGGGGAGCGGTAGAGGTAGGCGGTCGATATGTTGACGCTGCGTTTGGCACACGTGCTGCTTGTTCACACGTGCAGCACGTGTCCACGTGATGCACGTGTGTTTTTTCCATACCAGCGCTACCAAAGTAGATCGCACGCCGCTCTTCCAATTGATCAATGAATGTATCGATCGACACAAACGAATCTTGAATCATGTACTCGAGTAGATACGTTAAAAGGAGTCGTTAGTTGTTTTAATTCATCTAGATTAGCCACAAAGCCATCTCGGTGCATTCGGCCCAGTGTCTGGACACGGACATTCCCCTAATGTAAACTTTAATCTCCCTTGATTATGGGTTCAATTTCACAATAAGTACCGGCAATGCGTGCTTACCCCCCCACCCACCCATTAGGCGCACTACAGCGCCTTCTCTTGCCGCCTGCAGTTTGAACGGCACGCGATGGACGACCGCGCGCTCATTGATGGAATAAAAACAACAAAGGGGGTGGTGGTGGTGGTGATTGTCGCCAATGGCTTTGTCGTTCCTCGGCAAGCCTCATTGGCTTCGTCTCCCCTAACTTCGCCTGCCCAATACCGGATTATCCCAGTAGCAAGAGGAGCTACATAATGCTACGGGCCCCGCACTTTCAAGGACTCCGCGCTAAATGCTTTCAAGCTATCAATTCCGGTTCAGCGATTCTGCATTTGCTCTATTACTATAGTACTAAACCGCCTTCAACTTTTACGAAAACTGGGTGTTTAAGGTTAACGATTTGTCGTATTATCTGGCCGTATAGCAAATGAAAAAATACAATTACTTTACTATGCAAGTAAAAAATTCGTGTAATATTTACGTTTTTTATTTATTTAGGGCCCCGTTATAACATCATATGCTACAGGCCCCGCAACAACTTCATCCGGCACTGCGCCTGCCTCGTGTCGTGGCCACATCAACAGACAAACAGCGCGCGCCTGGGACAGGGACACATGGGGGTTGGCATGGGGGATGGGGGCGTAGTGACTACATTATCAGTGGTGTAGTGACTACACTATCAGTGGTGTAGTGACTATATTACCAGTGGTGTAGTGACTACATTACCAGTGGTGTAGTGACTACATTATCAGTGGCGTAGTGACTACATTATCAGTGGTGTAGTGACTACACTATCAGTGGTGTAGTGACTACATTATCAGTGGCGTAGTAACTACATTATCAGTGGTGTAGTAACTACATTATCAGTTTCGATTTAAAGCTTTCGTGACTGCAGGGATTCATCTTCTTGGTTCTTTCGGTAACGTCAGACGCTGTCTCCCCGACAGACCTGGTCTTCACCTGATGACGGCTGCTTGCGTTGTGGCCGAAACGTCGTGAGAATTATTTTATTGGTTTATTTTTATAATTTAATTATTTCCCTTCTACGTGACTTTACCGAAAGAACCAAGAAGATACATTATTAGTGGTGTAGTAACTACATTATCAGTGGCGTAGTAACTACATTATCAGTGTAACTACTAATAATGTAGTTACTACACCACTGATAACACTGTAACAATTTTTTTGTTCCTGAGTAGTAAGTGTTATTTCGTAATTGCTTATGCCGAAAAAGTATAGAAAATGGCTATTATTCCCCACAAACTTTGCTTTTGTGACCAGGACAGTGGTATTTTGAAATTTACCTATTTTCAATGAGAAAACGGGCGAATTTGTGTCTTTTCGTTCACAAAGTCAGAAAAACAACAACATATTAATCAAAATGTACATGTATTTATACTAAAGTAATACAAAAATGACTACAAAGATTTAGAAGTGAGTAGTTTTTCGAGATTTACGATTATACTGTAAATCGCTTTCACGAATCAACCCCCAAATGTAGTTTCCCATCATGTTCTCATTATACTGTCCTTGGTAGCGGCGTTCAAAGTCCCAGTATATCCTGGTGGAAGCGCTCGGCCAGGTTGCGCTCACAGTCTCAAACATTTAGCGTTGTAGGATCGCTCCGTCTTCGCAAAATGCAGCCACTACCAAGTGAAATAATTTTAATGAAAATAAATTTTAACCGCGTTTGAAGCCAGTTTTTTTTTGTTCTTTGACACTGTTGTTGAAACCATCTCTAATTGTGGTTGTCAAGGAAGCCCCAACTCGTAGCTTTGGCCACCAGGATGGGGGTGCAAGGCACCCCCTGTCCACACACTCGTTATTCTACTGGGGGGGGGGGGGGGGCACTGTTTGCAGAGCCTGAGACTGATCGAGAAACTTCCCAAGTAAGGGGGAGGCAGGGGTGGTCCAGAAATTCCAAGACCTTTTTTTCTCAATAGCGCCCCTGCGTTACTAAAAAAAACCCCAAAAAAGTGTGTTATCTGGTGTCAACAATGTTCGGGGTTGGGAATTGGGGAGTGAGGGTAATTGCTTTGCCCCCCCCTTCCCCCCTCTTAGATCCACCACTGCCCTTTGCCGATTCAATCCCCCTCCCCGCCCCCCTTAACTCTTCACCGCCAACCACTCAGTGGCCGATGCCAATAAACACGTCACTGCTCTCCACCCCCAGTTATTTAAAAACGCGGATTTTTTTTAAAACGTGACATATTACGACTTGCAAAGCGAAATGCGCTTCAACACGAACAAAACTGTTTTAATTTCCGCACGTAACTGGGAGTAAATCCACACGGTGATGAAGCTCTGGTTTTAATTGCCAACATTATACTTTCATGGATGTATTGTAATCACAGTGCCGCGTATAATGTTTTGAGTATAGAAATAAATACATACTTTAGGGATTTTTTTGCAGGCCATGCCACCTGAAGAAGACCACGAGCCGTGATGCCAGCTTGAAAATAAAATGGCAAACACACCCAGGACCGGTTGAGACAATACAGGGTGCCTAAAAAAAATGTTAACACTTCTGAGAATTTGCAATCGTTACCACGAGAAATGCGCCTCCAGGATTTGGAGACCACCTGGCGAAATTTCCAGGCGTGCGTTGACAATGGTGGCGAACGAGTGGAGACTCTGTGACTTTTTGAAGGTATTAACGTACATTTGTTATCATGTTATAGTGTATTATCAGTTATTTTTTCATTAAAAACGATAGTCCCATGTAAGCGTTAACATTTTTTTGAAGCACCCTGTATTTTGTATTCGGACGCTACTGGAGGCTGTGGACTTTTAAATCTACATTGAAGGCAATTTTTTTTAGAACTGCTTTTGTGTTTAGTTTATTGTCCTTCCACCGCACCTCCGATTAGGACGGTTGGCTACGTACTGTGCGAAAGAAGTTCAACATACATACACATACATACGAGAGCACGTCCACCGTGGAGATGGAGTCATCCGATCGGCTCGCGTGCAGCAGGAGCTCGATTAACGATTGCTCCGCAAGACCGTGAGAGATGTATACTCACAATAACGATGATTCACCTAATTATCCAGGAATGTCACACTCAGTTTGTAGGAATCTGTTCCAGGAGGATCCCATTATATTGCGTTTTTTTTACGTTTTCAGTCGATTAAAGATGCGTTGTGTTTATTATTCACGTGGGGTGAAGGGAGGAAAGCGGTGCACCCCGAGAAAACCATTGCCTTGTGCGAGGGGGCAACACTCTATCCCCGTTCGTATGCACGTTGGACTTGTCTCAGATGCAATACACGGATGTCGAAGAGGAGTCCACTCCCGGGTGAGCCAGGGGTACGGCCACTACCTCGACGCCCACGAGCAGAGAGTGTTCGCAACATTTGTGTGTGCGGTGGTGATCCACTAACCCTCGCTGCTGCTGCTGCTGCCGCCTCCACAGAGTGGCAGTGGATCAGAGGCAGCCGCGTGCACAGTCACCACGCTCACAGCTTGAGTGGGATCCGTCAAGCAGTGGATATATCAGAGCCGTCGCTGCCGACGACGACGATGATGATAATGACGACGATTCCTCATTGTGTCCTCATCAAAGCGAGGGTATTACGAAAGTAATGACGAGGGCTGAATTATGTATTTATTTGGGGGGGGGTGGTGGGTATACAATGTTGCGTAACGCGCACGCACACAGACTTCGCTGCGAGGACCTCGGGAAAACGGAAAATCTAATTACACCGCAGCGTACATCAAAGGCGACAGTTAAAAGCCAATGAGACCAGTATTGAGATGTGAGCCCCGCAAGATGAAATCTGGAAGAGTGAGAGAGAGAGAGAGAAAAAAATAAACCCTTTGGCATCGAAATGAGAACGCTTGCATAAATTACTGCGGCGGCGAGGGCGTTTGCGCGTGCGCGTGTCTGAAGTGCGGTAAACACGCAAAAGGCAGAGAGAGATCCCCCCGTGTAACCCAAAGCAAGCTGCACAAGGGGGTAAAGCGCTGTTGGCGATCACCGACCTGCCCTTGAAGGCAGCAGTGTGGGACAGCACCCACGCCTGGGTCAGCTCTCGTCTCGCCAGCGCTGATATTTTACATTGCAGTGCCAGTACTCGTTTAAGGCTGAGTCGACCTGGAGGAGGCCCATGATGCGGTTAAGATATTCGCTACTGATGTTAGCATTGAGTGGGAATCGAACTCGAGTGGGGGGGGGGAGGTGCTTGATTTTCAGTACGGTGCGCTAACCGCTGCGCCACCACTCCCCCACATTTTGGCTTAACAAATACAAAGATTCCCCGTGTAGCCTGTAACAGACTGTTGGGGCAAGTGCTGTTAGCGAGCAACTATGAAGGTCGGCAGTCACGCGAGGGGGTGGGTGGCCAACACCACGCCCGCTCGCCTTTGTATCCCCAACGGCGATGTTTACACATCGCACCGGGTACTCATTCAGGGCAGGCCCAGGATCGCTTAAAATAACCGTCACTGGGTGTTGGCCGTGAGCGGGAATTGAACCCGGGTCGCCGGGTTCGTAGGGCAGCGTAGCGCTAACCGCTACACTACCGCTCCCCCCCCCCCCAAACACAAACACACACGAACACAGACGCACGCGCGCGCGCGGGCCCACGTGCTGGCACGCGAAACGGACGCGAGAGGCAGCCGTGCTGCACAACGGCAAGGGGCTTAATTCGCTTCTACTCGTGAAGAGACGACGGTGGAAGCGCCCAAAGAAGAGTCCCCGCGCCTGTTCCGTCTCTTCCCTCGTCGGGCACGTGGCAAGCAGCGCGCGCGCTGACAACTCCGAACAGAACGCTTCACTCGACCGCTTCGCCTGTTTGGGGGGGGGGGAGCCGCGGTCTGCTAACGAGCCCCTCCTGACGCCCGAACTGAGACCTCTCAGCTTCCCAGGGGAGCTGATCTGGTGGGAGCCCAGTGCTGGTGCATCATTGTCATCAAAAGGCACAAATATCCCCCGTATAACCCTAACAGGCTGGTGGGGAAAGTGTTGTTTTGTTGCGTACCGCCAGAGGGGACGCAATAGATGGGGGCGTTCGTGCAAACATCGCGGCGTGATGATGGCTGTGATCAGAACGCCGACTTTGGCAGCCGGAGGAATTCGGCCCCGGGGCTTGGCAGAAGCCGTCGCATGCAGCCTTTAAAAAGAGAGTGAATGTCATTGTGACAATGGCTTCATCATCATCACCACCGCCATCATCATCATCATCGCCAGCCCTATTAAATTAAGTTTGGTGTGGGCAGGTGCTACTGTGCACGCCTCATTACCTAACGCAAAGGTTTGGTGATGACAGGCTTGCTGGATCATGCAGAGATCACGATCGTTATCATGATGATGATAATCGTCACGATCATCAACATTGTCAGCGTGACCACTGCGGTCACCATTGTCGTTGTCATCGTGTTTATGAATAATCGTGATCGTCGTTGTCATCATCGTTATCATAAATCATCATCGCCGTCGTCGTCATTATCGTTATGATCATGAGCTTGACGGTGGCAGCCACTGCAGAGACTCGCCACACGCTACCCTCCCATCCAAACCTCCGCTGATATTCGGGGTCGGGGAGCGGGCGGGTAGGAAAGGGGGAGGCATGCGACACAGGAGATGGAGAGACTACGGCGGCAAGAATTGAAACGGCGGGGGGGGGAGGGGCGTGAAAGAGACTGGAAGGAGATGGAGGGAGAGAGATGGAACACTGAGGGAGATGGGTGAGGGAGACGTGGGACACTGGGAGAGATGGGTAAGGGAGACATGGGACACTGGGGGAGATGGGTGAGGGAGACGTGGGACACTGGGGGAGATGGTGAGGGAGACGTGGGACACTGGGGGAGATGGTGAGGGAGACGTGGGACACTGGGGGAGATGGTGAGGGAGACGTGGGACACTGGGGGAGATGGGTGAGGGAGACATGGGACACTGGGGGAGATGGGTGAGGGAAACATGGGACACTGGGGGAGTTGGGTGAGGGAGACATGGGACACTGGGGGAGATGGGTGAAAGAGACATGGGACACTGGGGGAGATGGGTGAGGGAGACATGGGACACTGGGGGAGATGGGTGAGGGAAACATGGGACACTGGGGGAGTTGGGTGAGGGAGACATGGGACACTGGGGGAGATGGGTGAGAGAGACATGGGACACTGGGGGAGATGGGTGAGGGAGACATGGGACACTGGGGGAGTTGGGTGAGGGAGACATGGGACACTGGGGGAGATGGGTGAGGGAGACATGGGACACTGGGGGAGTTGGGTGAGGGAGACATGGGACACTGGGGGAGATGGGTGAGAGAGACATGGGACACTGGGGGAGATGGGTGAGGGAGACATGGGACACTGGGGGAGTTGGGTGAGGGAGACATGGGACACTGGGGGAGATGGGTGAGGGAGACATGGGACACTGGGGGAGTTGGGTGAGGGAGACATAGGTCACTGGGGGAGATGGGTGAGAGAGACATGGGACACTGGGGGAGATGGGTGAGGGAGACATGGGACACTGGGGGAGTTGGGTGAGGGAGACATGGGACACTGGGGGAGATGGGTGAGGGAGACATGGGACACTGGGGGAGTTGGGTTAGGGAGACGTGGGACGCTGGGGGAGATGGTGAGAGAGACGTGGGACACTGGGGGAGATGGTGAGGGAGACGTGGGACACTGGGGGAGATGGGTGAGGGAGACATGGGACACTGGAGGAGATGGGTGAGGGAGACGTGGGACACTGGGGGAGATGGGTGAGAGAGACGTGGGACACTGGGGGAGATGGGTGAGGGAGACATGAGACACTGGAGGAGATGGGTGAGGGAGACGTGGGACACTGGGGGAGATGGTGAGGGAGACATGGGACACTGGGGGAGATGGGTGAGGGAGACGTGGGACACTGGGGGAGATGGTGAGGGAGACATGGGACACTGGGGGAGATGGGTGAGGGAGACGTGGGACACTGGGGGAGATGGGTGAGGGAGACGTGGGACACTGGGGGAGATGGGTGAGGGAGACGTGGGACACTGGGGGAGATGGGTGAGGGAGACATGGGACACTGGGGGAGATGGGTGAGAGAGACGTGGGACACTGGGGGAGATGGTGAGGGAGACGTGGGACACTGGGGGAGATGGGTGAGGGAGACATGGGACACTGGGGGAGATGGGTGAGGGAGACGTGGGACACTGGGGGAGATGGGTGAGGGAGACGTGGGACATTGGGGGAGATGGGTGAGGGAGACGTGGGACATTGGGGGAGATGGGTGAGGGAGACATGGGACACTGGGGGAGATGGGTGAGAGAGACGTGGGACACTGGGAGAGATGGTGAGGGAGACGTGGGACACTGGGGGAGATGGTGAGGGAGACGTGGGACACTGGGGGAGATGGGTGAGGGAGACATGGGACACTGGGGGAGATGGTGAGGGAGACGTGGGACACTGGGGGAGATGGGTGAGGGAGACATGGGACACTGGAGGAGATGGTGAGGGAGACGTGGGACACTGGGGGAGATGGTGAGGGAGACATGGGACACTGGAGGAGATGGGTGAGGGAGACATGGGACACTGGGGGAGATGGGTGAGGGAGACGTGGGACACTGGGGGAGATGGTGAGGGAGACATGGGACACTGGGGGAGATGGGTGAGGGAGACGTGGGACACTGGGGGAGATGGGTGAGGGAGACGTGGGACACTGGGGGAGATGGGTGAGGGAGACGTGGGACACTGGGGGAGATGGGTGAGGGAGACGTGGGACACTGGGGGAGATGGGTGAGGGAGACGTGGGACACTGGGGGGGATGGGTGAGGGAGACGTGGACACTGGGGGAGATGGGTGAGGGAGACGTGGGACACTGGGGGAGATGGGTGAGGGAGACGTGGACACTGGGGGAGATGGGTGAGGGAGACGTGGGACACTGGGGGAGATGGGTGAGGGAGACGTGGACACTGGGGGAGATGGGTGAGGGAGACGTGGGACACTGGGGGAGATGGGTGAGGGAGACGTGGACACTGGGGGAGATGGGTGAGGGAGACGTGGGACACTGGGGGAGATGGGTGAGGGAGACGTGGGACACTCGGGGAGATGGTGAGGGAGACGTGGGACACTGGGGGAGATGGGTGAGGGAGACATGGGACACTGGGGGAGATGGGTGAGGGAGACGTGGGACACTGGGGAGAGGAGAGGAGGGAGACGTGGGACACTGGGGAGAGGAGGGGAGGGAGACGTGGGACACTGGGGGAGATAGTGAGGGAGATGTGGGACACTGGGGAGAGGAGGGGAGGGAGACGTGGGACACTGGGGAGAGGAGGGGAGGGAGACGTGGGACACTGGGGGAGATGGGTGAGGGAGACGTGGGACACTGGGGGAGATGGGTGAGGGAGACGTGGGACAATGGGGAGAGGAGGGGAGGGAGACGTGGTACACTGGGGAGAGGAGGGGAGGGAGACGTGGGACACTGGGGGAGATGGTGAGGGAGACGTGGGACACTGGGGGAGATGGGTGAGGCAGACGTGGGACACTGGGGAGAGGAGGGGAGGGAGATGGGACACAGGGGGGGATGAGAGGACGGTTGCTTGAAAAAAAATCCATGAAAAATGTGGCCTTGTAATCGAATGCAATAATGAAATTTGTACGTATGAAGTGCAATTCATCCAGGGATCTGATTGCGCCAATCAGACACCCCCTGCCCCCTCGCCTCCCCCTGCCGCCCCCACCTCCCCCAGTCATCGTTGTACTCCTTCCTAATTTCATTATCATCTGAGGTGTTTTCCTCTTTTTTCTGGCAACAAAACAAACCTTTTACATGGAATCATGTCTGCATTAACCACAATACTTGTGGTCAGAATGCAAACAAAAACATACTCTGATAATATATGCATTGTCTTTGAAACTGATTGATCCACACCAGGGACAGCTTTCTGTTGAGCCTCGTCTCAAACGGTGTTAGACCAGAGGACGCCAAAAGGCGCACAGCACAAAGACAATGCACTATCAGAGTAATGAGAGCTCGGGGTGAGCATGGACATATTCTCATATTTTGGTACTGGCAGGGGAGGTCCCATTCATTTTCATCGTAATGAATATATTTTGTTTTCTTTCTACAGGGCACACAAAAAAAACCCCACCGAACAGCAAAACACCAAAAGAAACCTGGTATAATAGAATACAAATATATAGTAAACACATACAAATACTAACTAAAACACCAAAGTAAACATTTCAATCGAATAACATCCATCTATTAAAAGAGGAGTCAAACTGCATTTTGCTAAAACAACAAAACAAGGAATTTCTCACACCACGGAAAGTGGGAGCCAATTCTTAAAAGGGCGGAGATGAAAGGCAAGCCTGATGCAGCGCTTCCCTTATCTGCCTCTCCACCATCGTGTTTATTTAAACTATGAAACTACTCAACACATTTGTTTTATCCATTTTACCAGGTAAGACCCACTGAGCTTTATATATTTTTTTTAAAAGGGGCCCTGGGCACAAATGATAGCTCAACAAAGTGGCTTATCGTGCGGAAATTTATAGCAGCCAAATATATTAACTTTCCAAAAAGCACACATTTATTTATTCATTCATTAACAAGGCCTGTTGACCCAGGAAGGCCTCATAGAGTCTCGAGACATCTTCCAGAGGGTCCTGCATTGATACACGTTTGGCTAAATCTACTGATGAGCGATTCGCTTTTCAGTGTAAATCAGAGTGGCTTGAGAAGGGATTAACAATCAGCCAAAGCACTCTAAACGCGTGATGTTGTTTCTAAATGTGGTGGGAAAAACCGGAGGGCCCGGAGAAGAATCCACGCGACCACGGGGAGAGACACACACGCAAAGTCTAAATATACAGCAAGGGTCGGGATCGGGATCGAACCCACGACTTCCTGCATACCAGGCGAGGTAGTTAACATCTCCTAGCCACCGTGATGATGATGAGAGAGAGACACGCAAACTCCAAATATACAGCAGGCGTCAGGGTCGGGATCGAACCCACGACCTCCTGCATACCAGGCGAGGTAGTAACATCTCCTAGCCACCGTGATGATGATGAGAGAGAGACACGCAAACTCCAAATATACAGCAGCAGGCGTCAGGGTCGGGATCGAAATCACGACCTCCTGCGTACCAGGCGAGGTAGTAAACATCTCCTAGGCACCGTGGCGCCCTCGCCACTGTATCCCACTTGCACTATCTATTCACTATTTATATAGTGCAGTGGCACAAGCGCACAATGTCCTTCCCGTGTGAAGTGTAATTGTTATTACATCTCATAAGGAAACAAAAAACAACAGCAGCAGCAGAACAGTGTATCCATAATACAGGTTTTTTTTATTTTAGATCGCGTAAATATATAAATGTTTCGTTAAACCCGCGACCACCCGACACAGCCAATCACCATTGGAACCTCATTTGCCAGTAAAAAATATGATAATTGGTTTTTTACCATTCTATCTGGCAACAAAACTGACACCTTTTTTTACAAGGAGTCATGTTTGCATAGACCACAATACCTGCAGCCATAATGCAAACAAAAAACATAACTCTGATAATATATGCAGTTAGAGTTGTCACGTAAACAGAACGTGGCCAATTCGTTCCTGGTACAGCGCACTGGTGTGTTGGAGAGCCACGCCACAACATTTACAATCTGAGTAACGTGATGTTTCGCCAGTAATTACAACTGTGTGTTTGATGTCTGGTGGAACGCGTGTTGGTGCTTTCAAAGTCATAGCCTCCACTCCGCAATTAATAGCATCAACAAAACCTCCAGGTGATTACATCAACACCTGCAAGTGACGACCATGCCCAACATCATGCATCATCAGCATCGGCCGTGGTCTGTCCACTGCTGGATGAAACTGTTGTCAGCCCTCGCTGTCTCGCGATGCGACGATCCATCGAGCTGCTGTCACGTCGTCCCATCTCCGTGGTGGCTGTTGCACCAAGGCGTGATCCCTCCTTCGACAGCCACTCCCGTGTCAGTCTCGACCACCGTAGTATCGCAACATCCTGGCTTTTGGCATTCCACGAAGACAACTGGTGCGATGATCGACCGCATCAGCGGGCCGATGCGCCATATCTCCTCCACCGAGTGGGCGGTTGAAGACACAAGCTACAGTCGTGGCCAAACCACTGAAGTTGCGTACCACATCGTAAACCACTGCAGTCTGCGTTACTTAAACGCAGGAGGAATGGCAGAGATGCACGACCTCCCCCCCCTCTGTCTCTCTCTCCTAAAGCCCTCTCGTCGTGACCAGAAGACCTCGACATTGGCACCAAGCGCCTGAACGCATGGCCACGCGAAAGGACACCTGCGATCGGCTACGTACGGTGCGAAAGAAGTTCAACATACATACAGAACCGGTCGACGTGCCCTGTCCAAGCCCGCTTCCCCTCTTTCTTAACGGTCTACGTGATGCCTCTTGCTTGCGTATGTTCTCTAATCCACGTGCTCCTCTTCTCTACGCGTCTTTGTTTCGTGTGCGCAAGCGCGTGTCTTTGTGTGTGTCCTGTTTACGTGACAGACCTTACTGATTGGCTGTGTCGGGTGGTGGCGGGTTTAACGACACATTGATATATTTACGCGATCTAACCCAAATAAAACTGCATCATGGATGGAGTGTAGCGGTTAGCACGCTGCACAACAAATCCGGCGACCCGAGATCGATTCCCGCTCGCGGCCAGCATCGGAAATGGTCCTGGCCCTCCCCTAGGTCGACTCAGCCTCAAATGATTACCCGGTGCGGTGTGCAATCGTCGCCACTGGGGAGAGACAAATGCGTCCAGGCGTGGTGCTGCCCACGTTGCCCTGCTCGTGTGTCGTGCCGACCTTCCGAGGTGCTTCTCGCATACGGCACTTGCCCCAGTAGCCTGTTAAAGGCTATACGGGGAGACCTTTGTCTTTGGCTCCTTGAGAGAGACTGCGCGCAGAGCTTCTGGCGAGAGAGCAAAGCCCGTGAGATGAGATTCAGAAATAATTGGGCTAACTCGGGTGATTTACACTGGCGGGCATTGTGTGTCAGGTAGCCAGCCACGTTGCTGGTACGAGCTCAACCCACCAAAGACAAACACAAAGACCCCCCCCCACCCCCCCCCAGTCATATAATCTACGTAGACTGTTGGGGAAAGTTATGTTAGCGAGCATCAATTTAGGCTGGCGCAGCGGTGCGCCAAGCATTGGTGTGACCAGCACCCCACGCCCGGCCGCCTTTGTCTCCCTAGTACTGATCTCTACACGCCACACCGGACATTTTATTTCAGGTTGATTCGGCCTAGGAAGGGGTTGAGACCTATTATGTTGACCAATTGGCACGGATTAGCCAGTTGGTCGCGAATTAAAGTCGGGGCTGGCTGGTTCTGTTGCGCAGTGCGCTCACCGCTGCACCACCGCTCCTCATGCTGTCAACAACAACAAACAACAGATCACGAAATCGTCACCTGGCTCAAAATCGCCACTGACCCCCAAACAACGATGGGAAAAATTCGCCAAACGCGATGAGATGCGTGCCAACCCGTGGTTCAACAACTTGCCTCACCCCTCGGTGTTTTATACTCGACATTGCTAATGTTTACGTGAGTGTTCACGAAAATCATCTCGTATACTGTACCCTATTGTATATGCAAATTACGACGGTGAAAAAAACACACCGACCAGGTAACCCTCAAAGTGCCCGGTGCCACAGTCAGATCTCGCAGGATAAGCGCGGTGTTACGCCTGGAAAGTCATTTCATGGAAGACTGTATGGGAAGACCAGGTGCTGGAGGCTGTGGTTGATGGGTGGCCATGAGATGGCAAGAGTGAAATTGATTCTTAAATCTATCTGTACGTAGTTTTGAGTGTGTTTAGATTTTTTTTACAGGATCTCAGATCCCCTCCCCGTACCAAAGTCACGCATTAATCAATGGAAGTGGCCAAACATCTCAAATGCAGAGCCCTCTTGAAACGGAGTCTTGAGATTCGCAGAGGCTTTCCCGAGGTGGATAACTCTGCATCGCTGGGACTATCGGTCAAAATCTCTTCGGCGGCTGCATCCACAGTCAAGACTCGCGCGCCGGGCTTCAGTACCAATCGGCGTCGTGACCTCTGACCCTCGTGTGCCAAGGGGACGTCGCTTGCAAATAAAATCAGTGAGAGTGGAACACGAGGGTTGGACCAACAGCCAAATAACAAAGACAAAGATGGCCCACGTAGTCTTTAACATACCGTTGGGGGCAAGTGCTGTTAGCGAGCAGCGTCTATCAAGGCCGGGACGGAGCACGAAGCGGTGGTGTGGCCAGCACCACGCTTGGCCGCCTTTGTCTCCCCCAATCTCAATGCACACATTCCGCACCGGGCACCGTGTTCATTTAAGGCCAAGATCGATGTCGCGGAGGGCCAGAAACACGTCCACGTATCGGGGTAGTGCGTTGCGGAGTGTGGCGGGGGAGTTGGTGTGGTGGTGGTGGTGGCGGTGGGTCGTGAGTGTTGTTGCATGGGTCGTGGTGCCGAGGCGGCGGCGGGGAGGAGGAGGAGGGGGGTTTGGGGGGCTGTAGGGGCGGGGGACTGCGGTTGGTGAGTGTGGGCGGCTGGGATGGATTCATGATGCAGACACCCACTGTCTCATTAGGAGCGATGCGGAGAGAATTATGGAGCGCGCGCCTCTCCCGAGCGCTGATTAACGAGCCGAGATCCGAGTGGAGACGAGGCGGGTGTGAGCGACGGGTGGCGAGACGGGGAAATGCGACTTGCGGCGCATCTGTGTGTCTTCTTGTGTGTGCGTGTGGAGGGTGTCTGTGCGCGTGTGGAGGGTGTCTATGCGTGTGTGGAGGGTGACTGTGCGTGTGTGCCACTGTGTCTGAACACGGGGAGCGGCAGTGTCGCAGTGAGCGCGTTACGCTATGAATCAACATCACTGATACATATTTGAACCGGTCTTGGGCCACCCCCTAGGTTAATTCGGCCTTAAATAAGTACATGGTGCGGTAACATCTCTGCTGGCGATACAAAGGCGGCCGGGCGTGGTGTTAGACACACCACTCCCCCCCCTCCTTGTGCTGTGTTGGCCTTCATACGTGGCTCTCTAACGGCACTTGCACCACCAGCCTGCGGAGGCTACACGGGGTATATTTGTATTTGTTACGTGTTCTTGTCGAATGAGTTAAGTGATTATTATTATTTGTGTTTGTGCACCAATGCCAAAGCAGCAGCAGCATCACAAAAAAACACCACCACCACGTGGCACATCATTCCAACCGCCGGGTTCGATTCGTGGTCAACAAACATCGCTCACTTGATGTAGCAGCCGCCGCAAGGTGTAAACATTATTCTCATTAAACTTGAATTAATGCATTTCAAACGAAAGTCCAGGTCACCTCTGGAGGCCCCGCTCACTAATTACGCTAATTCTGTTTGTGTTTACATGCTTCTTTATTTAAAGAGTCATTCGTTTCGCTGCCTTTAAACTTTTAATCCAATTCCTCTGGCGTCCCGCTGTCGTTTTGGCAACAATCCAGACCGGCCGGCTCATCTCTCCCCCACCACCCACCTTTTCTTCATTCCTTACCTGCCCCTCGCTCTTCACGTGACCGCTAATTAACGGACGGATGCGCGACTGAAGAGGCGCATGACCCCCGTAGCTGAACGTGCAGCGCTGCTCCTGAGAACCTGGGTTTCGAATGCATCTTTTAAAAAAAAAAGATTTGAATTTTTTTTTTAAAGGCATTTTTTTTTGTTTACCAGGTAAGGCTCACTGAGCTATGTATCTCTTGTTCAGAAACGACCTGGCCACAAACGATAGCTCAACGAAGTGGCTTATCACGTGGAAAATGTAAAGCGGCTAAATACTCTTAAACGCGTGATGCTGATTCTAAATGTGGAAATCGGAGAAAAATCCACGCGAACACGGCGAGACAGAGGACACGCAAACCCCATATATACAAGCGTCGGGCTCGAACCCACCCACAACCTCCTGCATACCAGGCGAGGGAGATGACATCTCGCTACACTCCACTTGCGCTTTAACCGGGGTCTCAAGTTGTTTTCGGGCTGATTGATGGTCTCAGCCTGGTGACCGATGACTCCGTTATTAAACGTGACCACGTTTTCGTTGTTGTTGTGATGCTGCTTCTGCTGCTTTGACTGTGGTGCGTAGGGCACAAATAACAACACAACTAACTCGACACATTCGATCACCCCGCTGTGATGTGACGAAGGACGGTTGCCAACAAGATTGCCGATTGCATATCGTGCTGATGATTTACACACCGCACCAGGTACTCAATTAAGGCTCGGTTAACTTAGCGGAGGCACCAACACCGTTTCGAACCGATTCGGATAATCGTCACTGGTGTTGAGCTGGAAACGAACTCGGATCGCCCTGGTTCGGAGTGAAGCACGCTAACCACAGCGCCACCGCCCCCCTTTCCCACACACACAAAGCTCCCCCGTGTAGCCCACACAGGCAGTAGGGGCAAGTGCTGTTCGCGAGCAGCGGCGCCTATGAACGTCGGCGATGCACACGAGGGGGTGGGTGGCCAGCCACATACACACACGCGCGCTCGCGCGTGCGATTGAAATGAAATAAATGAACAGTATTTAATTTCAAGACAATTGTGCATGCTACTGACGAATGTGAAGGGTGTATCTTCAATACGGTTTGTTTTAACTTAAATTGGACACATCCTAGCTTGTTTTCAGCGGCGAACGATATTCTATTTAGGATGTACATACTGTAGCGCTCTTTCCAGCGCGCTATATACATCCGAACCAGTGACTTGTCACAAACCTCATTCAATCCAGCAGTCGACTACCGTATTCTCTGGATTATAAGACGCACTCCACGCCCCCCCACCACCCCCAAGTTGTAGTTTAAAACAAAATGTGTGGATGCGTCTCATAATCCGGTATGTGCGCGCGTGTGTGTGTATCGTGCTGGCCACACCATCCTCCCCTCGTGTGCGTTTCCGACCTTCATAGGCGCTGCTACTCGCTCACAGAATGTGCCTCCTACTGCCTGTGTGGGCTACACGAGGGGGGAGCTTTGTGTGTATGTATGTGGGGAGTGGTGGCGCTGTGGTTAGCGTGCTGCACTACGAAACCCAGCGAGCCGAGTACGTTTCCCACTCACGGTCAACACCAGTGACGATTATTCGAACCGGTTCGAACCGGTCTTGGGCCTCCCCTAGATTGACCGAGACTTAAATGAGAACCTGGTGCGGTGTGTAAAACATCAGCGTTGGGGAGACAAAGGCGGCCGGACGTGATTTCTAACCGCATTTGCCATGCTGCTCTTGATAGGTGATCTCTGACAGCACTTGCCCCTACAGTATGTTAAAGGCTACACGGGTGATCTTTGTCTTTGTGTGTGTTGTGTCACCACATCCGTATA
Organism: Lampetra fluviatilis; assembly: GCF_964198595.1. Taxonomy (NCBI): domain Eukaryota; kingdom Metazoa; phylum Chordata; class Hyperoartia; order Petromyzontiformes; family Petromyzontidae; genus Lampetra; species Lampetra fluviatilis. The sequence continues at coordinate 8,969,857 of NC_136293.1, forward strand.
ACTTCACTGGCACCGGGCACAAGTTTAGGGTTTGCGTCTTTGCTTTTGTCCGGTGCGTCTTATAATCGGAATACGACAGCAATTTTAAAAAAATTGTAATTTGAATTGCACGTGTGTACAGAAATGCGTGCGAATATCCGATAACACATCAAAGGTATATATATATACGCGCCGCCAGAAGCGACTAAGAAGCGCACATGATTTAGCAAGGCACGCTTACTTAATGCCGCATAGAAAGCAATCTCGCCCATTATTGTGATGGGGCCTCGGTGCTGAATTGCAGTTTGCCGCTGAAGAAAAGTTTCTCCCTTTATTCCGGGACGAAGCACATTAAAGGGATATCCATCGTGGTGCCTTGCATCGCTCACCCTTTGCAAACGGGACCAGCAATGAGTTTAGTTTAAAAAAGCCAAAAACATTGTGACAAAGTTTTAGAGGTACGTGTTTGGACGGAGCAAGCCAGCAAAAACGTCAAAGGTTGATTTAAAGCTTTCGTGACTGCAGGGATTAATATTCTTGGTTATTTCGGTAAAGTCACGTAGAAGAGAAATAATCAAATAATATTAATATAAAAAAAATCATCATCAGGTGTGATTGCTTGTGTTGCAGTCGAAACGTCGTGATACTTTTTATTGTTTAAATTAATATTATTTTATTGTTTCCCTTCTACGTGACTTTACCGAAAGAACCAAGAATATAACGTCAAAGGTATTATAAATATTCATAATAATTATAATGGGTGCGAACGACCGCGAGCAATTACGGATTGATAGCACGGCGGCAGATTGTCCAATGAGACACGAGGCAACGATGTAGCAGGAGCACCGTTTTGGGCTACGAGGCATCGAAATGAATCGAGGCAAGGATGAGATGTCGTCTCGTGTGATGTATCCATGCGTGTGACACGGTGGCGAGGAGATGTTAACTACCTCGCCCGCTTTACAGGATGTCGTGGGTTCGATCCCGACCCTGACGCCTGCTGTACATTTTGGAGTTTGCACGTTCTCTTTTTCTTCGTGGTCGCGTGGATTTTTTTTCTCTCCGGGTGCTCCGGGGTTTTCATTCCACATTTAGAAACATTTGGCTGCTGTGAAATGCCCACGCGATGAGCCACTACGGTGAGCTAGCAATTGTGGCCAAGTCGCTTCTGAAAAAGCTGTATAGCTCAGTGGGCCTTATCTGGTAAAATAAAAAAAAATGTTTATTTGGTTTTTGCTACAGCTGGGGAGGAGGTAATGAGGAGGGTACGAAAAATATATATTTTATGAATATCCCAAAACATACGCATGAATTTTCTCATAAGAAATTACCGTCATCCCTGGCCGATAAATAATCATTGATATTTTCTCACGATGATAATTTTCCATCCCTGAGTCAATCAATCCACTTGTGGCTGTAAACCAAGTCCCATGTCTTTGGGAGTGGCACATCCTGGACACGGGAACGTGAAATTTCCACCACCGGCTGAGGGGTTGTAAACAGTATACGAACGAACACAGACGAACTCTGAACTTCTCCCAAATAAGCGCATTTATCCCAGGGCTGACATTATAAATAGGTGAATACATGAGTGATGTCACAGCGATGATGTCGAGAACCTGTTCTCGCGTGCGACAGCAAAATGTTCATGAGCTAAATGCCAATGTGGAGGTCTGCTCGTTAAAAACAAGAAAGACACACACAAAAAACCTTTTTGGCTTTTGCCTCGTCTTCATTTAAGAGTTATCTTCGCTTTTGCATACGCACAGACGCTCAAACCGCCATCACAGCTGCAGCCTCGGGATGATGATGATGATCATATGCTAAAGTTGTCCTCTGGTGTAAGGTGTGACGGTCAAACGTTAAATGCAGGGCGGCTTGCCGCAGGGAGAGATGTCTGTGCGTGGAAGATGCGCGTGGCGTGTGCGTGTGCGCTGCTCGAGGCTGTGCGAGTGGACAATGTGTGTTTGTGTTGTACGTGCACGATGTCTGGCGTATGTGGGTAGGTGTGTGAGCGAAGGAGTGGGTGAGAGAGATGCTAACCGAGTGAGCATGCGAACGAATAGGTGGATAGGTAGGTGAGTGAGTGGGTGGGTGAATATGTGGGTGGGTAGATGGGCGGAGGAGTGAGTGAGTGGGTAGGTGATTCAGTGAGTAAATGGGTGGGTATATGGGTGGAGGAGTGAGTGGGTGGTTAGGTGAGTGAGTGGGTGAATGAGTGAATGGGTGGGTGGGTAGATGGGTGGGTGAGTGGGTGAATGAGTGGGTAAATGGGCAGAGGAGTGGATGGGTAGGTGGGTGAGTGGGTGAGTGGGTGAATTGGTGGCTGGGTAGATGTGCGGAGTGAGTGATTGGGTGGGAAGGTGAGTGAGTGGGTGAGTGAATGGCCGACTTTTGCACGTTGAACAGACATCTTGGAAGAGTTGAGACTACCCACACTTCACCCCACCACACGCGACCTATCGATCTCCCAACTGTGGTGGTACAGCCATCTCTAACCTCGCTGGGTGAAATGCGCCAATGTGTCAATTAGCTGCCGCGCCGGGAAATTGAATCGTAAATCAAAGTCTGCTCACCAGTAAACCAAAGCATGCAGTTGATACAGTACACTGTATCAATAATTTCTGTGCAGAGCATTAGTTGTGAACGCATTCAATTCGTATGCATTGGATTTAAATGGAACTAATTTAAGATTGTGAGGGTGTTTTTTTTAAATTATCACCGCCTTCAACCCTCATCCCTCCCCCATGAGAGTTATACCCCCCCCCCCACTCTCCCCACCCTCGATAATGGTTCTCAAGTGCCTCCGTTTAACCACAAAGATCCCCCGTATAGCCTGCACAGACTATTAGGGCAAGTGCTGTGGGCGAGAATCTACAAAAGACGGCAAGGCACACGAGAGGGGGGTCCGGTGGCCAACACCACGCCCTGCCGCCTTTGTCTCCCCAGTGCTGATGTATGTTTTACACAATGTACTCATTTGAGGCTGAGTCGACCTAGGGAAGCCCGAGGACCGGTGCATAGTCAACTCGGGAGGCCGGGTTCGTAGCGCAGTGCGCTAACCACTGGCGCCACCGCTCCCCTACTGCAGGCAGACACACACAAGACAAAGATCCCCCGTATATTATTGTCGGACTGTTGGGGCAAGTGCCGTGAGCGAGCATCACGGACACACACAAGACAAAGATCCCCCGTATAGTACTGTCGGACTGTTGGGGCAAGTGCCGTTAGCGAGCATCACGGACACACACAATGCAAAGACAAAGATCCCCCGTATAATATTGTCGGACTGTTGGAGCAAGTGCCGTTAGCGAGCATCACGGATAGACACAAGACATAGATCCATCCCGCTTATAACCATAAAAAGATTTTGGGGTGGGGGGGGTGTCGGGGGGTGTTGGGGCAAGTGGCCGTTTGCGAAGCACCACGGAGGACAGACAGACACGCGCGCGCGCGCGCTCGCACCGACAGACACGAGAGTCGTGTGCGCGCACGATTTGAATCCATTAACATTTGGGGGGGAAGCTTTGACGAATGTCTCGGCCGCAGACTGTCGACCTTTGCGCTGTTATTCTATCCTGCACTTTGTTCCGCGCTCTCCGTCACTGCGCCCAAGTCGCCCGGACGCGCCGACACGGCATCCGCTGGCTGCCTCGCTCGCCAATTATCCCGTTTTGTTTGTTGAACGGGCGAGCTACGAGCGAGACGCGCACGCGCTTTGCGTGCGATAACAACGCAACCTTCGCGTGCCGTGGGGTGGATGGCGAGCGCGCGCGCGTGCGTGTTTTGACGTGTGTGCGTGCGTGCGTGTGTCTGTGCTTGTATCTGTGCGTGCGTGTGTGTATCTGTACGTGCCTGTGCGTGTGTCTGTGCGCGTGTCTGTGCGTGCGTGTCTGTGTGTGTCTGTGCGCGTGTGTGTCTTGACGTGTGTGTCTGTGCGTGTGTATCTGTGTGCGTGTGTGCGCGTGTCTGTGCGTGTGTGTCTGTGCGTTGGTGTGTCTGTGTGCGCATGTGTGTCTGTGTGTGTCTGTGCGCGTGTCTGTGCGTGTGTCTGTGCGTGTGTGTGTCTGTGCGTGTGTGTGTGTCTGTGCGTGTGTGTGTCTGTGTGCGCGTGTGTGTCTGTGTGCGCGTGTGTCTGTGTGCGTGTGTGTCTGTGTGCGTGTGTCTGTGCGCGTGTGTGACCACCGTTGATGATTCTCTGAACCGGTCCTGGACTTCCCCTAGGTCGACTCGGCCTCAAATCAGTGCCTGGTGCGGTGTGTAGTAAACATCGCCACTGGGGAGACAAAGGCGGCCGGGCGTGGCGCTGCGCACCCACCTCCCCTCGTGTGCCATGCCGGCCTTATCTGAACCGGTCCTGAACCTACCCCCTAGGTCGACTCAGCCTTAAACAAAAACAGTACCCGTTGACCGGTGTATAAACATCAGACAAATGCAGCCAGGTGTGGTGCTGGTCACCCTACCCCTCGTGTGCCGCGTCTCATCTTGGTCGCTGCTGCTCACCCACAACACTGACCCACAACAGTCTGTGGAAGGCTATACGGGACGGAGGGGGGGGGAATCTTGAACTTTCTCCACTTCTCCCCCCCCCCCTTCCTCTCCTTCCTTCAAGTCGTCAAGCATCATCGTTCTTCTTCGTCTGCCTATTTCCCCCTAATCCTCCATTCCATGGTTTCCACCTTCACAACTCTGAGGGTGTCCAGACCACATCTTTTGACCCACTTGTGGATTGTTCTCCAGTAATTGCGTCACCCCCCCCCCCCATCCATTCCATAAAATCTCCTTCCAAACTTTCAATCGAACGGGTAAAAGCAAAGGCAGCAGGCGCAGCCCTGCAATCGCTGCACTCACGCCACTGCTGGCGGAAGGACCAGAGGGGCCCCTCTCGAAGGGCATCTTGAGCCCGACTCTGCTGCAGCGACGAGACGTCTTGGAACGGGGGGGGGGGGCAAGCAGCCGCGCTTCGCCCACGCCACGCGCGAAACTGCCGATCGACGATGCGCTTCTGTGGCCGTCTGGAACGCTCTTCCACCGGGAGCTCGGCACTTTTACATCGTCTAGATTGAAAGCGGATTCATTTAGGGCCGTGTGATTAGTTTGTTGTCCTTGCCCCCCGCACCACCGATTATCACGGTTGGCTACGTACGGTGTGAAAGAAGTTAAACAAAGACAAACATCCCCCGTGTAGCCTTAACAGACTATAGGGGCAAGTGCTGTTAGCGAGCACCATTGAGGCGGTGGGTAGCCAGCACCACGCCCGTCCGCCTTTGTCTCCCCAGTGGCAATGTTTACACATCGCACCAGGTGCTCATTTGAGGCTGAGTCGACATAGGGGAGGTCCAGGACCGGTTCAGATAATCGTCACCGGTGTTGGCCGTGAGCGGGAATCGAACCCGGGGACGCCAGGTTCGTAGCACAACGCGCTAAACCACTACACCACCGCTCCCCATAAAGCTCAACACACACGTGCACACATACACCCGTGGTGTCACCCACGTTGTATCGATGAGTGGGGCAGAGGCAATTGGGTGGGAGGGTGGAAAAGGAGGATCTCGGAGCCTTTGACGCATGTGTCAACTCCCGCATCTGCAGATCGAACCGACACCGGCAACCACCACTGGCGCGCTCGTCATTTTCACCACGGCAGCTTCGTCACGCTCCGGGTCGTGGGGGGGGGGGGCAACCTTTCTAAGAAGAAGGAAGAGCCATTGCTGTTTTGCTTTAGTCTTTGGCCAAAACATAGTTCGAGAACCGCATCACACGCCCAGGGACACTTGTACACAACAAACACGGCAGCGGGTAATACAGCAAGATGACAACAACAACAACAAACACACGTTCTGGATTAAATAAACAAAAGTGGTGATGGAATAAACTGCGTCTATTTAGATGTTGCCCCCCCCCTCCCTTGGTTATTCTTGAACAACAACAGTTTGTTTGTGGCTTTGTACATTTCGTTGTCACCAAGACATTTCATGGCGACCCCCATTCCCTGCCATGTTTATTCTTTACGTTAAGTTACCTTTAGGATTTGTCTGCCCGCAAGTGGAGACAGCCAAAGAGCCACCGCATGCGGCTCCAGAGCCACAGGTTGCCGACCTCCCCGTTCATGGCGATGTTTGCCGCGACCTTTCCACATGCACACAGCACAATGTTTATTTTTCCGCGACTCGGCTAACTTGGCGAGTACTTGGCAACATGCGTAACATGCGCGTCACTTGGCTGTGGCGCGTGGCGCGGCAGATGGGCGCGTTTCACGAGGGGCCCGCGCTGGACAAACAATACTCAAAACAATAATCCTCGCCGTGATTGCAGCAGCAGTAGCAGCCTCCTCCTCCTCACTTCATCACTCGCGCGCGTCTAATGGGACGCGCTGTTGAGCTTAGTGAGTGCGGTGCGGGGAGCGGTGGCGCGGCGGTTAGCGCGGTGCTACGCTGCGAGCCCGATGGGCCAACCCGAGTTCGAGTCCCGCTCGCGGCTACCACCGACGCCAGTGATGATTAATTATCTGAACCGTTTCCTGCTCCTCCGCTAGGTCGACTCAGCCATAACTGAGTACCTGGATGCGATGGGGAGAGAAAGGCGGCCGGGCGCGGTGTTGGCCCACCCACACCCTCATCGCGTGCCGCGCAGGCCTTCATAGGTGGCTACTCTCTAACAAGCACTTGCCCCGCAATCTGTTGAAGGCTATACGGGGGGTCTTTGTCTTTGTTTGCGTATGTCGCGCACACGCGCGCAGTCAGTGGTGAGCAGGTGTGCGTAGTCATGCATTTCAGCAACTGTGATATTTTGTTAAAAAACTTATACATACTCAGAATGAAGGTTAATTTGGGTGAGATCGCGTAAATATAAATGTGTCGGTTAACCCACCACCACCACAAGCAGCTTCGTCCCCCAATTTTCCAGAGGCAAATCACCAGGGACACATCGTACTCAAATTGTAAATGTGCGTTTACTCTCCAACACACCGGTGTGCTGGAGTAGAAACTCACTGGCGCGTTTTGTTTACGTGACAACCCTTACTAATTGGCTGTGTCGAGTGATGGTGGGTTTAACGACACATTTATATATTTACCCGTTCTAACCCAAAATAACCCACGTTATAAATAATATTGGTCGCGACAGCTTACGAGTAAAAAGCAACTTTCCCTTCAACGGGCAATTATTGCCGCTTCATCCCAATTGCGCTACGGTCGTCACGGGACGGACAATCCGTCCCCGATCTCTCGCAGAGCGATGCGACCCCTTTCCGTGTTGGGGAACGGCCCGTCTGCGGAAGTGGATCTCACAAAGCTACCGCTTAAGATTGCCGTCTTCGAGTGACACTCTAGGGTCCACGTACAGGAGATGGCACTATTCTAACACCCGCTCTGCTACTGTGAGAAATGTGTGTTGACGGTCAGATTAGTTTTTTTACATTCTTCAGAGATGGAATTTTGACAAATCGATCGCATAACCGATTAGCACGGTTTGGCTACGTGCGGTGCAAAAGAAGTTCACATCCACAAGACGTAATGGGATTGGAGTTTTGTGCAGTCATTGGTGCCCTGGCTAAGACAATCGACTCACTACGCTCGAGAACCCGATTTCATCTAAGGTGGTAACAAGGATTCGAACCCAGCGTTTTAGCGGTGCCAGCTCTGACCTCTGACCTCTGGTGCCAGCTCTGACCTCTGACCTCTGGTGCCAGCTATGACCTCTGTTGTCAGCTCGGCGCTCTGACCTCTGATGCCAGCTCCGCCCTCTGACCTCTGAGCGACCTCTCACGTGATCGACGTACGGCCCCTTCGCGCTCAGCCCTATGCTTTCTTCCCTCGCTATGTCAATCGTGAGGGTTTACTTTGACCATACTTCACCACCGCGCTGGTCAGAGAGGGGTTGGTGAAGGAGGGAAGTCCAGGGTCGGCTCAAATATCACTCGCGACGGGAACTTACCCGGGTGGCCGGGTTCATCGTGCAAATGTGCTAACCGCTGCGCCACCGCTCCAGCCGCTCCGCAAGACACACGTAGATGAATATAATGTACACAAATATATAATGTACGAAAATATAATGTACACAAATATGATGCACACAAATATTATGTACATACAATATAATGATGTACACAAAATATAATGCACACACAATATAATGTACATACATATTATGCACATAAAATATAATGATGTACACAAAATATAATGTACACACAATATAATGTACACACAATATAAATTACACAAAATGAAATCAAAGTCCGCTCGTTGGTGGCATCGGCGCCCAGTGACGCTGTGATCCTGAAGCCACAACACGCCAGAGAGACAGCAGTAGGGGAGAGAGGAGAGAGAGAGGAGGGAGAGTGGCAGAGAGGGAAGAGGGAGCAGAGAGTGCCACGGGGAGAGGGGTCAGGAGAGTGAGTCGCCGCGTCGTTCACGTCGTACGCTTGATTCGTTACAGCGACGGAACTAACATCGTCTCAATCGTCAACGTCGGCGAAAGTGAATCCACTGTTGAATGAAGGCCTCCCGAAGCTGCCATCATCCCTCGCGAGAGCTGATCGTTCTTATTTTCAGAAGCAGCATCAGCGCTTGTCTCCCTCTTCGGAATGTGTTTGTTGCGTACGTGGTCGTGCCTGATGCTGGTCACCCACCCCCTCGTGTACCGTCCCGGCCTTCATAGGTGCTCGCTAAACAGCACTTGTCCGAACAGTCTTTTAAGGCTATACGGGGGGTGGGGTCTTTGTCTTTATCTTGTTTGTGTGTAGGGGGGGCGGTAGTGTAGCGGTTAGCGCGCTGCGCGACGAACCCGGCGAACTGGGGTTCGATTCCCGCTCACGATCACCACCGGTGACAATTATCCGAACCGGTCCTGTGCCTCCCCAATGTCGACTCAGCCTCAAACGAGTACCGTGTAAACTGTCGCCACGAGGGTGGTGTTGGCCACCCCAACCCCCTCGTGTGCCGTTCCGGCCTTCACATGTGCTCGTGAACGACACTTGCCCCAACACAGTCTTTGAGACTATACGCGGGATCTTTGTCATTAGGGTGTGCGTGTTTGTTTGCCGTGGGGGGAGGGGGCCGATTGGGTTGTGTATAGAAGATTTTTTTAATATAATTACGTGGAGAAACCGAGATATGAAGTAAGAGACGCGCATCTTCTTGTCTGCGTGTCTATTGTGTTACCCACGTGTTCTGACGCGGTGCGTTCACTCCACGTGTCCAGGTGATGGGACGGAGCCTCTAAACCCATACCCGCTCACAGCAGCACGTGGCACGCTCATTAATTATTCATCAGCTGGACATTTACATAATTTTCAGATGTACAAAACATATAATCCACATTCACCCATCTGCCTGTCGTTATTCCACAAAGTTCTATAAACATCGCCCGTAGCGATTAACCGGACGGTTTAAAGCGATTGAGATTCACGTTGATCAGTGCATGGAATCGAGCGTGGAGGAGTCGTCGATGATTGCCAAACGTCTGAAAAAAATCTGAAAGGAAATCGGTGTAAACGTCAGGCGATGGAGCACAGAGTATGAGATCGAACGTCGTGCAGGAGGGCAGACGAACGAGATGGCACGGGCGAGAGAGTAAGAGCGACGCAGGGGTAGAGTTTCTCGACAGACACACGAGACAGACACATCACACAAAAGAGGCTGAGTCGTAAAGAAGACCCAGTTGATCGCTTCGCGTGTAACGAACGCGAAATTGTTGATCGACGCACCACGAACCCGGCCACATGAGTTCGATCCCCGTCCACGGCAACCCACCAGTGGCGAGTGATGTCTGAACAGGTCCTGGGCTCCTTCCCTTACCCCCCGCCCCAGAATCCCGCAGTGACCAGCGTGGTGAAGTATGGTCAAACAACTCCCGTGACCGACACGGCGTAGAGAGGAGGCCTTCGTCCAGCAGTGGATTTGAAAGAGTCTTCATATCTTTCAATGTTTCCCCGGTGGAGCTTCGCTGACTCCACCTAGCGTCGACTTATCGCCTCCACATATGTAGATTCCATAAATCGAGATGGATGACTTTACCGAAAGAAGCAGATAGTATGGATCCCTGCAGTCACGAACGCTTCACATCAAGATTAAGACCGAATCTATGAGGATCAAAAAAGGCAAATTGCTTACCATATGACATCGATACACAGCCCTTTTATTTTTCTGTTCTTCACCTGAGGACGGCTGCTTGCGTTGTGGCCGAAACGTCGTGAGAATTATTTTATTATGTTTTATGTTTTATTATTTTATTATTTCCCTTCTACGTGACTTTACCGAAAGAACCAAGAAGATGAATCCCTGCAGTCACGAAAGCTTTAAATCGAAATTTAACCCTTTTATTCACTATACTGCTGTATAACGGTGGTGGGGGGGGGGGGGATTGGGGGAATGTTTGACCATACTTCACCACGCTGGTTAGTAGTGCGGGTTGGCGAAGGGTGGGTGGGGGGGGGGACGCCCGAGGACTGGTTCCGGTATTGACTGATGCGAGCCGTGGTCCAGGAATCGAGCCCAGCTGGACGGGTTCAATGGACAGGGCCGTCGATATTGGAGTGCGGGGCCCGTGGAAAACCCCACCGTGTGCCCCTCCACCCACCCACCCCCCATCTGAGACCGTGACGTCAAAGCACAGGACCCCCCCCCCCCCCCCACAAAGCACAGGGCCTAGGGCGGTCGCCCGGTTTCGCCGTGCACCCTCGGGACAGCGCTGCCTACGATGTCGCGTGCGAACCACTGATCCACCCGCTCCACGACGCTGCCCCAGCGCAAACATCTTACTGCTGGAGGCAAATCAATGCATATTAAATAGGCAATTATGTATTAACATATGTTAATTTGTTTACGTTGATCATTTACGTCGGCGAATAATTTATAATTAAAATGTATTGAAATAACGACTTGGCTCGCGAGGATTTAGTAATTTGAACATCGTTGTATTTTTGTTGTTAATGTAAAGAGCAAAAGTGTTCCATTTTATAAACAGAAAACCGAGGGGAAAAACACCAAGATTATGGTGAGAATCTCTTACGGCTGAGGTTTGTTTAAAAAAATTAAAATGGGATTGAGAAAATGATCCTGGATCAACATTCGAATCGGATTGTAAGACTGTTTGGGCACGGGCATAGCACAGCTCCTTGTTGGATAATCACATATTTGCATTTCATGTGGATTTATAAAAGATAAACTGATGAGACCATAATCTTGTCCGTGGGATACTGTGTGTGCGTTTTTCTCGTGTGTGTGTCTGTGCACTGTGTGTGTGTACTGTGTGTGTGTTTCTCGTGTGTGTGTCTGTGCACTGTGTGTGTGTACTGTGTGTGTGTTTCTCGTGTGTGTGTCTGTGCACTGTGTGTGTGTACTGTGTGTGTGTCCCATCGGTGAGCTCCTCCGTCAGGCAAGGCTGCGTTGGCTGGGTCATGTAGCCCGCATGCCCAGCCACCGCATGCCTAAACAGCTTTTGTTCTGCCGGATCGAGGGGGCTAAACGGGCGCGGCACGGGCTAGAGAAGAGATGGAGTGATGTGGTACAGGAGGATGTGGAGCTGAGTTGACTTGTTGATGACTGGTACCAGCGGTGTCAAGATCGGCCTCTGTGGAGGAGGCTCGTGAAGGACGCTACTGGGCAGTTGGAGGCAGTCGCCCTCCAACAACAACGGAGGGCGGAGGAGCGACGCTCACAACAACGAGCGGAGCGCCGGGTGGCTAAAGCACAGCAAGTTGGCACAGTAGGGGGCACAGGTGGTGCATCAGCCAGTCATCTCGGTCATCTCAGTCAGTCGACCCATGGCACCTGGGTCTGTCCCGTGACCTCCTGCCACCGGGCGATCGACACTTCACGTGGCCTCAAGGTGCACATGGCCTGGCACAAGCGTCGTGGTGACGTCACCGCCACTTAGTGGCGAATGGCGGTTGTTGTTGTGTACCGTGTATGTTTAAGTGTGTGTGTCTGTGGGTCTTGTGTGTAGATAGGGGAGCAGTAGTGTAGCGGTACGAACCCAGCGACACGAGTTCGATTCCCGCTCACGGCCACCACACACGTGACGATTATCTTAACCGGTTCTGGGCCTCCCCGTAGGTCGACTCAGCCTCAAACGAATAGGTGCTCTCTCACAGCACTTAGCACAATTGTATGTTAAGGCTTTAGGGGGGATCTTTGTCTTTGTTCCTTTGTTGTTGTGCCATCCCTCTTTTTTCCCCCACCACTCTCAATGATTTTATTTCCAAGTGACGTCCCCTTGGCACACGAGGGTCAGAAGTCATGAAGCCGATTGTTGCTGAAGCCTGGCGGGCGAGTCTTGACTGTGGAGGCAGCCACCGAAGATATTTTTGACTGATAATTCCAATGCCATTTATTCAAACGAAACTATGTTATATGTATTTTAGCAGACGGTGGGATTTTCCCCAGGTCCCGCACCCCCATATGGACGGCCCTATGCAAGCTCTACGAAGTGGCTTATCACGTGGAAATGTATAGCAGCCAAATACTCTAAACGCATGTTGCTTCTAAATGTGGAGGGGAAAAAAACCGGAGGACCCGGAGAAGAATCCACGGGGCGAGAGAGACATGCAAACTTCAAATATACAGCAGGCGTTAGGGTCGGGATCGAACCCACGACCTCCTGTTTGGGATGTTGGGTCAATTCCACTGATGAGAACTTGAAGGAAAGCGGAGTGCCTGCGAGGTGATGGGGTGATTCCGAATTTCGCAACAGATTGATGCAATAATCAACCGTCGTGCTGCCATTACATTTGGTCAAGCAGACACACTCTGCACCGGTTTCGACAGTCTGGGTCTCATCAGCAGTCAGGCTCGTTGAAACAATTGCTGCTGGAGAATTGCACTGAAATCCTCTTTCCTCAAGGTCACGATAAAAAAACGACGCTGTAGGTTCGAGAAATTGTTATCGGCTGAGAGCAGCAGCAGTGATGCCGGGACAGACAACTACGGAACGGTTTGGTGCTGGCGAGTTAGACTGATGAGTCCGCATAAGGACGAAACCGGTCCACAGTTGTTTTATCACTGCATCGCTTGCTGCGGTCACAATGTGTTTAAGCTTACGTTGATGATGATCGAAGACGAGGTGACCTGAATCCGATTCTTTAGAAATCACATCACGCACGTGGTGTGCCATTGGGTCAATTAGTCACCAATCGTACTCCTCTTCCAATTTTCTAAACCTCGAAATTCCTGGGCTGGTTGCTGGCTGGGCTCCTCTTAACCCCAACAATAACTCTAAAAAAATTAACCCGTAAAAACAAAGTTTTTCACTCTAAATCCTTTATATGCGTGGCGGCTAGAGTCCTCTCGTCCTCTGGCTTGAGATGGCTGCCACCTATGGGTCAGATGATTGCCTGCCAACATTAAGCAATTGGTAATTAAATATAATTTTTTTTTCTTCCTAAAAAAAAGTTATGGAAAAAAATATTCACGAAAATAAATTGTCACGCACAACGAGTCTGTGTGCAAAATGTCAGCTCGATTGGATCACGGGAAGTGGGTTAAAAAACGACCGAAAGATTTGCACGGTCGTAAGCGCGCAAGCAAGCAAGCAAGTGAACTTAATGTAAAGGATTTAAAAAAGAGTTGTAACGCTCATCGGAGTTTCTCACTGTAAACAACGATTCTGATCATATTGTTAGTGGTTGCGTAACGGGCTAAACGGGAATTTTCGTGGAACAAATCCACGTTCAGTTGGAACGGCGGAAGAAGTTCGGAGGACATCATCGTAATAACGATTATTATGGATCGACAGCGACACCAAAGAGGTGGGAGAAACGAATACAGATTGACGACGGTTCAATTAAAATTGCTCGAACTTTTCTATTCGTGCTGATATTTCTGTAATTGTGTTTGCCAGAGTATTCTTTATATCCTAGAACATATATATATATTTTTCAAACCTCACAATACATCTTATCTTGGCATTATTAGTATAATATAAACAAGCGGATTATTTGCAATGCTCCGAGTACAGGAGGATTGTAAAAAGAGTACAAACACGACAGCTCTCCCATTGTCCATTGCAGAGAAACGGCTTCTCTCTTCGTCATATAAAACATATTTAACTTTTAAAGGCCACGGTGTTATAGCTGGAAGATAGTTCCGACTGGAAATGCCTTTGTCTCGTGAGATGACAAAAGTGAATATAATTTCGCGAGAAATACACGACGCGAAAAACTACGGCGTTAAAGGTCCAACGCTTAGACACCGCGGGCACGTGTCACCCACCACCACAAAGACAAAGACCCCCCGTATAGTCTTAACAGACTGTTGGGGCAAGTGCTGTTAGCGAGCACCTATGAAGGCTAGAACGGCACACGAGGGGGTGGGTGGCCAGCACCACACCCGGCAGACTTTGTCTCCCTAGTGGCGATGTCTTTACACTCATTTGAGGCCGATTCGACCCGAAGAGAGGCTCGGTACCGGTTCGGATAATCGTCACTGATGTTGGCCGTGAGCGGGAATCACCTCCAGCACCACCACCACTTCCAACAACACCACCACCACCACCTCCAACAACACCACCACCACCTCCAACAACACCACCACCACCACCTCCAACAACACCACCACCACCACCTCCAACAACACCACCACCACCACCACCTCCAACAACACCACCACCACCACCTCCAACAACACCACCACCACCACCTCCAACAACACCACCACCACCACCACCACCACCTCCAACAACACCACCACCACCTCCAACAACACCACCACCACCACCACCACCTCCAACAACACCACCACCACCTCCAACAACACCACCACCACCACCACCTCCAACAACACCACCACCACCACCACCTCCAACAACACCACCACCACCACCACCTCCAACAACACCACCACCACCACCACCTCCAACAACACCACCACCACCACCACCTCCAACAACACCACCACCACCACCACCTCCAACAACACCACCACCACCACCTCCAACAACACCACCACCACCACCACCACCTCCAACAACACCACCACCACCACCTCCAACAACACCACCACCACCACCTCCAACAACACCACCACCACCACCTCCAACAACACCACCACCACCTCCAACAACACCACCACCACCACCTCCAACAACACCACCACCACCACCTCCAACAACACCACCACCACCACCTCCAACAACACCACCACCACCACCTCCAACAACACCACCACCACCTCCAACAACACCATCACCACCACCACCTCCAACAACACCACCACCACCACCACCTCCAACAACACCACCACCACCACCACCTCCAACAACACCACCACCACCACCTCCAACAACACCACCACCACCACCACCTCCAACAACACCACCACCACCACCTCCAACAACACCACCACCACCACCTCCAACAACACCACCACCACCACCACCTCCAACAACACCACCACCACCACCTCCAACAACACCACCACCACCACCTCCAACAACACCACCACCACCACCACCTCCAACAACACCACCACCACCACCACCTCCAACAACACCACCACCACCACCACCTCCAACAACACCACCACCACCACCACCTCCAACAACACCACCACCACCACCACCTCCAACAACACCACCACCACCACCACCTCCAACAACACCACCACCACCACCACCTCCAACAACACCACCACCACCACCACCTCCAACAACACCACCACCACCACCACCTCCAACAACACCACCACCACCACCACCTCCAACAACACCACCACCACCACCTCCAACAACACCACCACCTCCAACAACACCACCACCACCACCTCCAACAACACCACCACCACCACCTCCAACAACACCACCACCACCACCTCCAACAACACCACCACCACCACCTCCAACAACACCACCACCACCACCTCCAACAACACCACCACCACCACCTCCAACAACACCACCACCACCACCTCCAACAACACCACCACCACCACCTCCAACAACACCACCACCACCACCTCCAACAACACCACCACCTCCAACAACACCACCACCACCACCACCACCTCCAACAACACCACCACCACCACCTCCAACAACACCACCACCACCACCTCCAACAACACCACCACCACCACCTCCAACAACACCACCACCACCACAAACACCACCACCACCACCACCTCCAACAACACCACCACCACCACCTCCAACAACACCACCACCACCACCTCCAACAACACCACCACCACCACCTCCAACAACACCACCACCACCACCTCCAACAACACCACCACCACCACCTCCAACAACACCACCACCACCACCTCCAACAACACCACCACCACCACCTCCAACAACACCACCACCACCACCTCCAACAACACCACCACCACCACCTCCAACAACACCACCACCACCACCTCCAACAACACCACCACCACCACCTCCAACAACACCACCACCACCACCTCCAACAACACCACCACCACCACCACCACCACCACCTCCAACAACACCACCACCACCACCTCCAACAACAACAAAGATAAAGATCCCCCGTATAGCCTTAACAGACTGTAGAGGCAAGTGCTGTTAGCGAGCACCTATGAAGGCCAGAACGGTACACGAGGGGGTGGGTGGCCAGCACCACGCCCGACCGCCTTTGTCTCCCCAGTGACGATGTTTACACACCTCACCAGGTACTCATTTGAGGCTGAGTCGACCTAGGGGAGGCCGGGACCGGTTTAGATAATCGTCACTGGTGTTGGCCGTGAGCGGGAATCGAACTCGTGTCGCCAGGTTCATAGCGCAGCGCGCTAACCGCTACACTACCGCTCCCCACAACAACAACACCACCACCACCTCCAACAACACCACCACCACCTCCAACAACACCACCACCACCTCCAACAACACCACCACCACCTCCAACAACACCACCACCACCTCCAACAACACCACCACCACCTCCAACAACACCACCACCTCCAACAACACCACCACCACCTCCAACACCACCACCACCACCTCCAACAACACCACCACCACCACCACCAACCACCCAGATGATTTATGAGCCACTCAATGGAGCGTGCAAAAACCATCGCGTCCTCTCTCAGTGCGCTCCGTGCTCTTTTGTGTTCTGCGTAATCACGAGAAAGATCGAATCTGGGCGCGAACACCTGGCGCCTTTTATCGAGGACCTTAAATAATAATAATGATGATGATGATGTTGTTAACAAAGGGATGGAGCAGTGGCGCAGTCGTTCGCACACTGCGATACGAACCCGGCGACCCGATTTCGATGCTCGCAGACAGATAGCAGCGAACATCAGTGGCGAATGTTTGAACTAGTCCTGGCTCTATGTCGACGCAGCCGTAATTTACTACCCGATGCAGTGTGTAAGTAGCATGTGTGTGTGCGGAGTCGTGGGGAGCGGTGGCGCAGTGGTTAACGCGCTGCGCTGCTCACGGTCAACGCCAATGACGATCACGTGAACCGGTCTAGGGCCTCTCCAAGATCGACTCAGCCTCAAATGAGAACCTGATGCGGTTCGCGCAAACACATCGCCACTTGGGGAGATAAAGGCGACGACGACGTCACGCGCACGGGTTCCGCCACCACCAGGATCATCAGCAAGACAGTCACCCTCCGTTCCAAGTCCGCCGAGAAGAAGATGATCATGATGATTTTACGAGCTGACGATGTTATTACGAGTGGCTCCTTTTGCAGTGTCCACTTCGCTCGCGTGTTGGAGCGTTAATGATCCGTGATTGCTGATCTGTGATTGCTGATCTGTGATTGCTGATCTGTGATTGCTGATCTGTGATTGCTGATCTGTGATTGCTGATCTGTGATTGCTGATCTGTGATTGCTGATCTGTGATTGCTGATCTGTGATTGCTGATCTATGATTGCCGATCCGTGATTGCCGATCCGTGATTAACGATCCGTGATTGCCGATCTGTGATTGCCGATCCGTGATTGCCGATCCGTGATTGCTGATCCGTGATTGCTGATCTGTGATTGCCGATCCGTGATTACTGATCTGTGATTGCTGATCCGTGATTGCTGATCCGTGATTGCTGGTTTAATTGCTGCCGTGAGGTATTGTCGCCATCATCATCATCACCACCACCATCAGTCTTGTAATGGTCGTCATCATTAATAAAGGCCTCATCATTCGTCATGTTGCCAGCTTCCTCTTTATTAATACCACCGTTCAAGTGTAGTGTAGTTTTGGTTATTTTCCTTGAACCTATCTACGTGACTTCACCGAAAGACCCAGAGACAATGAATTCCTGCAGTCACGAAAGCTTTAAGCCTTTAACGGGCTGTTGGGGCGAGTGCTGTTCGCGACCACCTCTGAACGCCAACACAGCAAACACCACGCCCGGCCGCCTTTGTCTCCCCATTGCTGATGTTTACACATGACACCACCAGGTACTGATTTGAGGCTGAGTCGGCCTTAGGGGAGGCTCAGGACTGGATCAGATATTGTAAGGCAGTGGCACAGCGCGCTAACCACTGCGCCACCGCTCCCACCGAACACACACACACTACTTCAGCGCGATATCAGCAGCCACATCGGCGCAGCTCACGCTTATCGCATTCACACACATTCTCTAAGGGTGCGTCTCAGTGTTTATGTTTTGTTATATGTGCAGATAGGTTCTGTACGCTGGTACAATTCTCATTATTACCATATAGGTGGTATTTTGTGATTATTATTTTATCTGCAGCAGAGGGGGGAGGGGGAGGGGGGGAGCCGGGTCAACAAACCAAAATAACAAGAAGAGCATTTTTTTCCGCCTTCGGGAACAACAACAAAAAAACAAACTCAATATTTCAAAAGCCGCAGCGCAGCCGCGGTGAATACGAGGCGGTGGGCCCTGAATAAATAACGCCACGAAGCAGGCCGGGGAAAAGATTCAGATGCAGCAGGTCGCCCGACCACTTGGGGCTGCGTTACATCGCAACGTTTAACGCAGGAATTCCCGCGCGAGTCTCAGGACTCGTTCTCAGGAGGGTCCTGCTCGGTTCTCGCAGTAGGAGTAGTCGGGGGGGGGGGGGGGTGGTTGCCGTGCGTTTACCAAATAAGTAATGTGCGAGTAAAATCATTCTCACGACGTTTCGGCCACAACGCAAGCAGCCGTCATCAGGTGGAGAACAGGTCTGTCGGAAAGACAGACTCTGTCTGGAGAACAGGTCTGTCGAGAAGACAGAGTCTGTCTTCTCGACAGACCTGTTCTCCACCTGAGGACGGCTGCTTGCGTTGTGGCCGAAACGTCGTGAGAATTATTTTATGTTTTATTTTTATTATTTTATTATTTCCATTCTACGTGACTTTACCGAAAGAACCAAGAAGACGAATCCCTGCAGTCACGAAAGCTTTAAATCGAAATTTAATGTGCGAGTAATTAAAAACAAATCTCGACAATTTTGGCAAATCTGGACCGTGGAAGCGGCCCACAATGATATTTTGCTCTTCGAGTGACGCCCCTGGATCCTTAACAGCCACAGAAGAGCAGGCAGCGTGTGATGTGTAGTGTGATAATTAGTTTGACACCCGTGGTATTAACCGGGGCCGCTTGCTGGGCGCGCACCGCGAACCTCTGCAGCAAGCGGCTAACGCGTTACCCGCTCGCTGGGCCATGTCCCCGTAATACGGAAGACGCGTTGCAGGAGAGCCTCACTACGTCTCATTCTTATCATGTGTGTCCATTGTCCTCCCCCCCGCCCCCCCCCCCCATTGTTAATAAGACTGTGCTCGCGCCTTTGTCAGGAGACGAACACTCAACCCTCCGCGTTCGAGAACGGTCCGTGGAATTGGACACCACGGCGCTACCCTCCTGGGATCCGCCCAGCAGGGGGCAGCACTTCCACTACCCACTCCGCCGCCGAGAAGAGCGACGCTCGTTGTGCGAAGAACCCAAAAGCAACGGACCACTTTGCGTGACACGACGCGCGAACGACGGGCTGCTACGAAGCGTGTCAAGCCTCTGATTGGTGCAGAGGGACATCACAGAGGATTTTGAGCGTTGCAATGATTGGGAGGGAAATTGAGAGCGCAAAAGTTGGGGAAACGAGGGGTGCAGTGTCGGTGGGACGGGAATGGTTGACAACCGGCTGGAGAAGGAAGGAGGAGGATCGGCTGAGGGTAATGAGGAGGGTGAGAGAAACCTTCCAGAAAGAGGGGGGCTCGAGGGATATAAACGAGGAGAGAGCACGTGGGGGAAGGGACGCTGGGAGAGAAGACGAAGTTTGGCCATCAAGGAAGAGTTTGTCGGTGTTCACAATCAAGGCTGCCGGGGTAAAGCAAGGACGCGTTTCGGCCTCACTCCGGTGGCATGAGAATGACGCCGATAATTTTCCATTTCATTGTCAAAGCCGGCGCACGACGTGGTGGTTGGCTGGGCCAGCACATCTCGTGGATTCGCCTTTGTATATCTTCCCAAGTCGCGATGTTTACTGTAAAGCGCTCCAGGTGCTCATTTGAGGCTGAGTCGAACCATGGGAAGCCCACTATCGGTTTAATCGTCGCCGGTGTTGGCCGTGAGTGGGAATCGAACTCGGGTCGCCGGGTTCGTAGCGCGGTGCAATTACCGCTGCACTACCGCTCCCCACAATTAAATTCACGCTCACTCACACCATCACACTCACTCCATCACACTCACTCACTCACACCATCACACTCACTCACACCATCACACTCACACCATCACACTCACTCACACCATCACAGTCACACCATCACACTCACACCATCACACTCACACCATCACACTCACACCATCACAGTCACACCATCACACTCACACCATCACACTCACACCATCACACTCACACATTCACACTCACTCACACCATCACACTCACTCCATCACACTCACACCATCACACTCACTCACACATCACACTCACTCACACCATCACACTCACACATCACACTCACTCACACCATCACACTCACACATCACACTCACTCACACCATCACACTCACTCACACCATCACGCTCACTCACACCATCACACTCACACATCACACTCACTCACACCATCACACTCACTCACACCATCACACTCACTCACACCATCACGCTCACTCACACCATCACACTCACTCACACCATCACACTCACACATCACACTCACACCATCACGCTCACTCACACCATCACACTCACTCCATCACACTCACACCATCACACTCACACATCACACTCACTCACACCATCACACTCACTCCATCACACTCACACCATCACACTCACACCATCACACTCACACATCACACTCACACCATCACACTCACTCACACCATCACACTCACTCCATCACACTCACTCCATCACACTCACACCATCACACTCACACCATCACACTCACTCCATCACACTCACTCCATCACACTCACTCACACCATCACACTCACACCATCACACTCACTCACACCATCACAGTCACACCATCACACTCACACCATCACACTCACTCACACCATCACACTCACACCATCACACTCACACCATCACAGTCACACCATCACACTCACTCACACCATCACAGTCACACCATCACACTCACACCATCACACTCACTCACACAATCACACTCACTCACACAATCACACTCACACATCACACTCACTCACACCATCACACATCACACTCACTCACACCATCACACTCACTCACACCATCACGCTCACTCACACCATCACACTCACTCACACCATCACACTCACACATCACACTCACTCACACCATCACACTCACACATCACACTCACTCACACCATCGCACTCACTCACACCATCACGCTCACTCACACCATCACACTCACTCACACCATCACACTCACACATCACACTCACACCATCACGCTCACTCACACCATCACACTCACTCCATCACACTCACACATCACACTCACTCACACCATCACACTCACTCCATCACACTCACACCATCACACTCACTCACACCATCACACTCACACCATCACACTCACTCACACCATCACACTCACACCATCACACTCACAAACCCTCGTACAAACTCACACAAGGTCACACACACTCACACACCCTTACACAATGCCACTCGCACAAACTCTGAAACTCACACAAACTCTCACACACAAAGACAAACTCACACACAAAGACAAACACAAATACAAACACAAACTCTCACACAAAGACACACACACAAACTCTCACACACACAAACTCTCACACAAAGACAAACACACACAAACTCTCACACACAAAGACACACACACAAACTCACACACACAAAGACACACACACAAACTCTCACACATACATACAAACACACAAACTCACACACAAAGACACACACACAAACTCTCACACACACAAACTCTCACACAAAAACACACACACAAACCCTCTCACACACAAACTCTCACACACACAAACTCTCACACAAAGACACACACACAAACTCTCACACACACAAAGACACACACACAAACTCTCACACACACAAACTCTCACACAAAGACACACACACAAACTCTCACACACACAAACTCTCACACACACAAAGACACACACAAAGACACACACACAAACTCTCACACACACAAACACTCACACAAAGACACACACACAAACTCTCACACACACAAACTCACACACACACAAACTCACACACACACAAACTCACACACACAAAGACACACACACAAAGACACACACAAACTCTCACACACAAAAACACACACAAACTCACACACACAAAGACACACACACAAAGACACACACACAAACTCTCACACACAAAGACACACACACAAACTCACACACACACACACAAACTCACACACACACAAAGACACACACACACACAAACTCTCACACACAAAGACACACACACAAACTCACACACACACACAAACTCACACACACACACAAAGACACACACACAAACTCACGGCCGGGTGGCGCTGTGGTCACCGCACGTGACTCGCAGTGAGCGACGCGCGACTTCTCATCCTTGTCTGGGTGTCTGGGTGGAGTTGGGGCACGAGAGGGATGACGACCAAGCCCCCTCACCCCTTCGAGGGGGGGGGGGGGGCGATAAAACGAGCACCACTTTGTGGGACGTCAAAATAGTGTTTTATAATACTCATTCATTCGCTCCCCCCCGTCATATGAATGTGGAGTTTACACCACGATGTCCAACGCTGTTTTGAATGAACAACTGACACATTCGCTTGTATCACTCCGTGTCGCCATACAGACCCGCCGTGCTGCAAGTTCGCACGCGGTTACCAAGTATCAAGGCCTGGACCGTGTTCCTGTTGGCGGTGCGGCGAATATTCTCCCCGACCACGTTTGTCTCCCCGATGCTGATGTTCGTCCACCGCACCAGCTTCTCGTTTGACGTCGAGCCGAGCAAAGCAAGACCCAGGAGAAGTTGTGGCACCACTTGCCATTGATGTTAGCCGTGTCCGGGGAGGGATCGAACTCAGGTCAGCGGGGTGAACGGAGCGCGAGACACGCGCACACAGAGTTTGATGTCCTCTCCACGATTCGCCATCTTCGCGTTGAACATGTTGAAGCGACTTGCCACTCGCAGCCCCTGTCCCATTGCATCAATCCCACCTCCAATCCTCTCTCCATCCCACCTCTCTCTTTTTTACGATCAGAGGAAACAAGAAGATGATCGGTGTAGTCGGCACTTTGCTTCGTTCATCCTTTCGTTTTTTTTCAATGCTTTGCTTTATGTGCCCCCCCCCCCACTCTCTCTCTCATGCCCCCCCACTCTCTCATGCCCCCCCCCCACTCTCTCTCATGCCCCCCCACTCTCTCAAGCCCCCCAACTCCCCCGTCTGTCCATCCCCATCCCTCCATCTATCCGCTCCCACTCATCTCTCCCATCCTCGCTGCACAATCCCCACGCTCCCTCGTTCCATCTCTCTTCCCCACCACACTGCATTCCTTCTATCCACCCTCACTCTCCCCTCCTTCCCACCCTGTCCCTTTTCCTCCCCTCGCTCTCTCTCGCTTGCTCCCTCCCTGCATACCTCCATCCCTCCCTCTCTCTTTACCCCCCCCCCTCTCTGCCTACCTCTCCAATCCCTTTCCGCTCTCCCACCCTCCCGGTCTGTCCGTCTCCCTCCCACCCCCGCTCCCTGCCCAGCTCGCTCTGCTGGCGTATACGGAAGCGCTGTAACCGCAGCTGTGTTTCGGCACGATCCCTGCAACATGGCGTGAGGCGCTCCCGACGAGAGAGAGAGAGCGAGATACGCAGAGAGACGCGGAGACAGCCAAGGGGGAGAGAGAGACAGGCAGATCCATTTCTGTTTGGCACATCATCATCTATCTCGCTAACCTGCTCGGTTTTCGGAGCGAACTATTCCGACAGTGCGCGCGCACAGCACACACACACAGCACACACACACACAGCACACACACACATCACCACCACCATCCGTCATCGGCATCATCATCATCAAAGACTCCGACTGAATTAGACGTCGCACCATTAATCCCGTGGCGAGCTCGAGCGGGTGGGGAACGCTTCTCCCCCGTGCCCTCGTCCGTCTCGGGCGACACTCGCGGCGCGAAGAAGAAGAAGACCTCTCGCTCGCTCGCTCGCTCTCGACTCAAAGTGACTTTGAGCGCCGTTCCAGAGCCTGGCGTCGCTACTAACGCAGCTTAGCCGCTGCTTAGCAGCTGCTTGCTGCTGTCGACGATGATGATGACGGTGGCGGCGATGGTAGCGTCGGTAAGCGGCGGTCCGAAGTTAACTTGGCGCTGTTCCCTCGCCCCACTCGCTTGGCGTTCACAAGAGGCGGCTTAGGCGAGGTGGCGTTGGTGTTGCAGAGGGCCACGTGTCAAGTTCACCTTTCTCGAAGGCATCGATGAAGAACTGATTAACCGAAGACACGAGAAAGGTGGTGGGGTGGGGGAGGGATAGCATTTATTTGATCGGGAATCCGTCCTAACTCATCCCCGTCATATGGTAGATAAGAAGTAGAGCGGACAATGAGATAAGATCTGTGGGGGGTGGTGAGTGGGAGGGCTGCGTTTCACGTGGGTGCCACTTCGGGCGTGACGGACTCAAGTCGCGGAAGTCGCTCTTCCTCCCCTCCCTCCCTCGCTCGCTCTTCCTCCCCTCCCCTCTCTCTCTCGTTCGCTCTTGCCGCTGAACTTCACACGAAAAGTGCAAACGTGGCGCGTGGGCACGGGCTGGCCAGCCGCGTTTATCTTTGCTGCTTCGAGACACGTCGTCGGCACGATCTTCAAACAAATAAACCCCACCTCCTCCTCCCCCCATCCCCAACCGGTCTGTCCAGACTCGAGGAGCATCACTCACTCAACAACAGCAGCAGAAGCAACAGCAGCAACAGCAGCAGCAACAGCAGCAGCAGCTTCAGCAGCAGCAGCAACACCATTCGCGACTTAATTCTTTGGAGCGGGAGAGAGGAGAGAGTGGAGTTCAGAGTGAACAGGCAGGGAGCGACTTGAGACGGCAGCACCATGAGGAGGAGACAGAAGAGAATTCTGCAGGCCACGGGGCTCTTCGTCTTGGTGGCGGTGTTCGCGCCCAACATCGGCCTCTGGTCGCTGTTCCGTGAGCGACAGCTCGAGAAGATCCCGCACATGCCAGGACATCTGCAGGTAGGGCCACGGCTTCATCTCTCTTCTTCGTGTGCTGATGCCGCTGTTGTTGTTGTTGCGTTTGCCGTTGTTGTTGAGATTCCGTGTTTGAAGGCGAGCTCCGTGCACGGTGCCAGGACCTTTACAAAGTACTGTGGCGTACGTAGGCAAGTTGATGAATGGCTGCTGAACTTTGCCGAGTGGAGTTGTTGCTGCCGATGCTGCTTGCAGTTGCAGCTGGCCACGGTGTTTTTATGTCGCACATTGTACGGTAGCTGCGAATCTCTATCCAGTGCCAGGTGATACACACTACAACATGGTACGGTGTTGGCAAAGCGTTGTTGTTGTTGTCGGTAGTGTTGCTGGTGGCTGTGTTGTTTATATATCCACATCGTGGCACTCACTGCATGTAGCCCCATTGCGGTACATGGAGCACGTGTCATTTAGATCGACAGTCGGTAAAGTCGCAAGCTCGACCTACTGCACTGCCCAAACCAGTTGTGCGAGTGAGCACCTCGTGAGGGTGATGAGGAGACACGATTCTGGTGCTGTGAACACAACACAAACATCCTCCCCGTGTAGCCTGTAACAGGCTGTAGGGGCAAGTGCTGTTAGCGAGCACCTACAGACACACAACAAAGACAAATATCCCCCGTGTAGCCTGTGACAAGCTGTAGGGGCAAGTGCTGTTAGCGAGTAGCACATACAGACACACAACAAAGACAAAGATCCCCCGTGTAGCCTGTAACAGGCTGTAGGGGCAAGTGCTTAGCGAGCACCTATGAAAGCCGGCACTGTGGCACACGAGGTAGTGGGGTGGCCAGCAACCTTCCGTCTCCCCGAGTGGCGATGTTTGCCGCACACCGCACCGAGGGACTCATTCGAGGCCGAGTTGAACCTCGGATCGGTTCAAAACGATCCTCACCGGCGGGGAGGAGGAGGGGGGGATTGAACCTCGGGGGTCCGCCGGGTTCGTAGCGCAGCGTGGAAGCGCGCTCACCGCTCCACCGAACCCCGTGAACACGGCGAACACGAACTCATCGCTCGCTCTCTCTCACCCACACGCACAGACTTGACTTTGTCTTCCCATTTCCGAGGTTGTGGCACGCGCAACAGCAACAGGTCGTCAAGTAGTCTGGTTAAGGCCGAGTTGACCTAGAGGAGTGCTTGGGAAAAGGGGGGATGTGTGGGATGAAGATGTTGCACTCGGACATTGTTCAGAGTTATAGGTTGCGCCAGGGTCAGGGTGTCGAACCCGGGGTGGGACGCCGCGCACGTGCAAAGACAAAGATCCCCCTCATAGCCCGAGCTGACTGCTGGGGCAAGTGCTGTTTGCGAGCAGCTATTCAGGCCGGAACCGCACATGAGCATCCCTCCTGCACGTACACACACGTAGACCGCGCACCTACACGTATACGCACATATACACACACACAGATACACACGTACAAAGAGTCGTGCGCTGTATACCTGGTGTGGTGTGTGTGTAGTGGGGAGCGGTGGTGTAGCGGTTAGCGCTGCGCTGTGCTACGAACCTGGTGACCCGGGTTTCTATTCTCGCTCACAGCCAACACCAGTAACGATTATCCGAACCGGACCCGGGCCTCCCCTAGGTCGACTCGGCCTCAAATGAGTAACCCGGTGCGGTGTGTAAACATCGCCACTGGGGAGACAAAGGCGGCCCGGCGTAGTACTGGCCACCCACCCCCTCGTGTGCCATGCTGATCTTCATAGGTGCTCGCTAACAGCACTTGCCCTAAGTCTGTGCAGGCTACACGGGTGATCTTTGTCTTTGCATTATATTACGCACGCGCTAAACATGCATGCACAGTATACCAGATAAGGCACCGAGACAACACAGACAAAGATCCCCCGTATAGCCTTAACAGGGGGAAGTGCTGTTAGCGAGCACCTATTAAGGGCGGGCACACGTACACCGTCATATACCCACACACGCACATTGCAGTTGTACACGCGTACACGCAAATACACATGCGCGCGCACAGTGCTGGTTACGCAACACACACATTGTACTTTGCTCACACCTGCGATCACACTATATCTGTAAGTAGTATCCAGTATTCTTCTGTTCCATGCTGCGGATTCCTGCACACAGCTGGTGGCGCCGACAGAAGCTACTGAAACCGGTTCTCAGAACTCGAGTACGAACCGGTTCACGATAGTGAGTGTCAATTTAACACGTTGGCTTTCGCGGCCAGTAGTATTCCTAATAAAGGTTTTTGGGTTAGATCGCGTTATTTATAAATGTGTCGCAACCCTCCACCACCCGACACGGCCAATCAGTAAAAAAAGTGTCACGTTGACAAAAGGCAAATAGTTCACTACTTTAGCCCACCGCTGCGTTGAAGAGTGAATCCACATCTTCGGGCGATTTGCCTCACTGGTGAAGCCATCCACCTGCTTCTGGTCTTAAATAGTGCAGGACGATGTCATCGTCGTTGAACCCCATCAAGATTCGAGATCGGGGGTGGGGCTGTATGAAATTATGTAATCGATCAGTAATCACCCACTTAGCATGTGACTCGCCTGTAAAGAATTGCAATATGTGTTGTGTATTACTTAATAATACGCTTCCAGGGAGCGCTGAGTCGATAGCAATCACAGCGATTCAAATTATTTGAATTCTTCTCAATTTCAATTGATTATTATGAATTAGTGAGTCTCATCCCATACGCGCACAACGTGGGGTGATACTACTGTGATGTGGTTAGGGTTTTTAAAAGTATTATTCCACTCTCTTAGTTGCATCGGTGATGATTTCTTACAGCGCGTGTGTCACGATTGTGCTCCATCGCGCGGCGCTTTCAGAAGACCCCTTCTGGGGCCGTCTGGAACGCTCCTCTTTCCAAAGTTTGACAAACTCATTTCTTGAAAACTGCTTTGCGTGTTTAGTTTGTTTTGTCCTTGGCCGGCACCATCTGATTAGCACGGTTAGCTACGTGCGGTGCGAAGGAAGTTCAACATACCGGTGACATGTAAATGCGTTTACGACGATTGCACTCCTGCTGCGACTGATCGCTCAAGACGGGCACGGCTTTGTGATGAAGGCTCGCGCGGGCTCACGAATGTGCGGCGAGACAACTTCACTTGGGGGCGTTTATCCACAGGGCAGCCGGCAGAGCCTGCAATCGTGATCTGTGAAGTGGCCGTGCAGATGATGACGGGTTTCGTGCGTTAAACCACGTGTGCAAGCGGTGTCGACTCGTGGTGTCGACTCGTGGTGTGGGTGAAAGCTACACTGGGGGTCTTTGTCCTGTTCTTGTTTGACATAACCAACATCTTTATAATTACACAAAACTACGACTGATGACGTAGTTTTTTGTAATTTTTATTTTGTTTGACTTTACCGAAAGACCCAAAGAATATGAATTCCTGCACTCACGAAAGCTTTAAGTCATCATCAACATAATTCGTATGTTGGCTCAGAGGAGACGTGTCATCTGCACTGGCCGTGGAAATGATGCCCCCCCCCACCCTCTACCCGTGTGTTAAACCACGTGTCCACGCAGTGTACACTTGACATTCGTCAACATCATCGCCGTCATTGTTCAATCATGAATCATATTTCAGAGCACGTATTTGTATGCATTTGTTTCCGAATAGGTTATTGTTCATTGGCGAATGTGTTTGATGAGTGTGTGTCATTTGTGCCTGTGCGTCACTGACGTGACAAGCCATCGCGTATCTTTTTAAGTTGAATAGAGCAGAGAAGTGTGATGTGTAGGTGGGAAGGGTGATGATGGGCCTCATGCAGTCGGTACACGTGTGTGGTCGTTTGACAGCATCGCTTGTTCGTATGTCAGAGCAGAGATGTAGTAGCCTCAGTGCACACATTGATACAAAGATCCCCGTATAACCTTTAAAGACTGTTAGGGTTAAGTGCTGTTGGCGAGCAACTTCGAAGTCCAGCACGGCGCAAGTGGAGAGTGGTTTGGCCAGAACCACGTCTCGCTTCGGCTTTGTCTCGCTTCGGTGATGTGTACACAGCACACGTACACACGCACGCACATGTTAGACACACACACACGCGCACGTTGTTACACACAGTGAGCTCAGACGGCCCTCGTGGGAGGGTGCGTGAGTGTTGCCAGGTGATGTTATCACGCGAGCCGACACCGTCTCCCCGCCCACTCACCCCTACAGCACCCCCGCCCCTACAACAACCCCGCTCCTACAGAAACCCAAACCCTACAGCGCCCCGCCACTACAGCACCCCATCCCCTATAGCACCCCCATCCCCTATAGCACCCCTACCCCTATAGCACCCCTACCCCTATAGCACCCCCTACCCCTACAGCACCCCCATCCCCTATAGCACCCCTACCCCTACAGCACCCCATCCCCTATAGCACCCCATCCCCTATAGCACCCCTACCCCTACAGCACCCCATCCCCTATAGCACCCCTACCCCTACAGCACCCCCATCCCCTACAGCACCCCCATCCCCTACAGCACCCCCATCCCCTATAGCACCCCCACCCCAACCCCTACAGCGCCCCACCTCTATAGCACCCCATTCCCTATAGCACACCTACCCCTGCAGCACCCCCACTACTATCCCCATTCTCCCACTCGTCACAGCCCCGAGTCCCCGGGTCTCGCCGCCCTTGACGTCATCCCCATCGCTCTGCCGTGAGATTGTCGTCCCCTTGCTGGCGCGCGGTGGCACAGCAGCGATCGAGTGTGCAGGCGGTGCAGCTGCACCAAGCTTCACCGGCCAGAGGGGTCCACAGGTGCAAGGCTACGGAGAAAGGCCGGGGGGCATTGGGTAGAAGGATGCCCCCTTTTTAATTAATAAGAGCTTTATAGCTCATCGGATTCCTCCAGTGTTAATCAATATTCTGATTCTGAAGTCCTTGTACCAGGGCAGGTCCGGTGAACCACACTTTGACTATCAGCGATGCTGCATTTTTAAAGGCAAGGGTTGGTGGATCACGTGGATAATGACAAACTCTACAAAGCCTTAAGTCATTTTACTTTGATGTTGTACTGGGGAGCGGTGGCGCAGTAGTTAGCCCGCTGCGCTGTGAAGCTGCAGACCTGAGTTATATTCCTGGTCACGGCTGACATCACTCACTGTTCAGTGACCACCTGCACGGGATCCTGGGTTCAGAGCCCCCTTCACCAAGCCACACTGATGAGCGTGGTGAAGTATGGTCAAACAACCCCTGTCATAAACACGGCATGGAAATGCCCTTATCCAGCAGTGGCTTGACAAAGGGATCTAAAGTAATAAAAACATGTGTTTAATAAACTTCACTGATTAAAAGTTGGACATAATGTGGGGTTTATCCTTTTTCCGATTTTATTCCTGCAGGGAATTCATGGCTTTGGTCTCATTACTCTTAGTCGCTAATAAAGGCCTGAGTCTGCCAAAATTGTAACGGTCTGGCATTTTCATCCTCTTTCCCAACTCTCGCTCTCTCCGTCTCTCTCTCACGCGGACATTGCTGTGTCCCTGGTGAGTTCAGCAAACTGCTGTAACGCAGACGCACGAGTGGAGAGAACATCGCCACGTCTTCAGTCGCAGATCGTTGCACGTGTTTCGGTGGATGCCGCACAACCAGGATTTTAATTTCAACCATAAATATCCCCCCCCCCTCTCCGTCTCCCCCTAGTCTCTGCCCCCCTCTCCTCCCAGCGTTATTGTTGGGTAAAAAGGAGATGGCGCTGAGGGATGGAATGGGGGTGTCCAGGATAGCAAGTTCCCAGAACATTTTCATGAGAAATTAAGCCCCGCGCGTAGCTTACTTTAATGCAAAACGGAATTATGTTAGGAGCCAAACGCTGGCGCGCATGCGCTAAATGTACCGTTCTCTGTACATGCTCAGAGAGAGCCCCGTGTCACTCCACTGTTGGATGAGGGCCCTCCCCGTGCCGATTCAGTCGCGGGAGCTGCTGTTTAATCATTCCGCCGCGTTGAGATATCACTCGCCACTGAATTTTGCCGTGGCCGGGAATTGAACACCACGTTGCCAGGTTCATTGTCGGTTACGGTCGCTGGGGATACAAAGCTCTGCTCGCGTGAAGCTGTCTGTTTGTCTGGGTGCGATACGTGACGCTATCGAGACTTTAGAAACGTCAGCGTGCCATGCCACTTCACAATTGCCACTTGACAAGCGGAGATGAGTGAGGGCTGTGGAAAGTTTTGCCACCCACTGTGACACATGCCAGCCGCTCACCTGTCAACCCTCCCACTCATCCACACACTCAACCGTGCACCCACCAAGCTGACCTCACACTTGCACTCACCCAACCATAACAAAGGCAAAGACAAAGACCCCCCGTAAAGACTTAACAGGTTGTAGGGGCAAGTGCTGTTAGAGAACACCTATAAAGGCCGGCAAAGCACACGAGGGGGTGGGTGGGTGGCCAACAACACGCCCGGCCGCCTTTGTCTCCCTAGTGGCGATGTTTACACATCGCACGAGGTATTCATTTGAGGTTGAGTCGACCTAGGGGGGCCCCAGGACCAATTCAGAAAAAGCGTTACTAGTGTTGGCCATGAGCGGGAATCAAACTCGGTTCGTAGCGCAGCGCGCTAACCATTACACGACCTACACGACCTACCGCTCCCCAACCACACACGCGCCAGCACACCCATTGAATCACCAATAACCGTGTACTTGCCCACTTTATGACGATCAACCCACCCAACCACTCATGCCTCCACCAAATAATCTGCACAACCATCAGCTTTCCCATGAATGTCCACACATACATCCACCAGTCCATTAATCTACCACCAACCCCATGCACCCACCGACCCCCACGCACCCACCGACCCCCACGCACCCACCGACCCCCACGCACCCACTAACCCCCACGCACCCGCCAGACCACACACGCTTCCAACCCATCCACGCACGCGCTGTGCATTCAAAAGAGCGCCTCCTGCTTTGATGCCCCCCCCCAGTAGTTGCTGAATAACGCACACAGCGGCAATTACGATCTCGGCAGCGCGCCCAAGTATATGCCCCACGTGCGCACACCCAACCGGGTTTTTTCGTCTTTTTGTTACTTTGACGCGGTCCTGCCGACACCTACGCTTGACACGCGAGCGCTCTCCCCTCGTCAGCGGCGCGAGCTAGCGGCAACGAAAACATTCTCCCGGTCTAGCGGTGATATTCTCCCTCCCGTCTATCGGTGATAATCTCCCCCCCCCGTCCACCCCACTCAGAGACGTTGCGGGGCCGTGCCGCGTCGGTTCGTGTCGCGGGCGTTTTTGAGTCGAGACGCCACCCGCAAAGTCACTCGCTCGGTTTAGACTCCGCCGTGGATGTCTGTGCGCTCGGCGGAATTCACTGTACTGGTGTGTGGTGGTGGTGGGGGGTGGTTGAAGGGGTTGGTGGGGAGAGGTGGGGGTGCTTGGCACGTCGACGATCGCCGTGTTTGGCAAGTGCACGGGTTGACGCAGCCAACGCTGCAGCCGCCACGCCAATCGACATCTCCAGGGAGTCCTTACAGTGCTTACTTTTTGTGCGCGCACGCGCGTCTTGTGCACGTTGTGTGCGTTGTGTGGATTTCTGCGTTGGGGATGCGGTGTGTGGGGGTTTGGAGGAAAGCGGTCGCGTAGGTCGGTTACAGCTGCGCTGCGCTACCAATTTGGCCACCCAAGTTCGACTCCCACAACTCACGGCGCCACCAACACCAGTGACGATTATCTGAGCCGGTCCTGCTGCCCTTCGCCGAGGTCGACTCGGCCTCAAATGAGTTCCCTGGTGCGGTGCGGAGTAAACATCGTCAGCACTGGGGAGACAAAGGCGGCCGGGGGTGGTGTTTTTGGCCACGCAGCCCCCCCTCCCCCCCCCATCGTGTGCCGTGCCGAACCTCATAGGTGTCCGCTAACAGCACTTTCACCAAAAGTCGGTGAAGGCTATACGGGGGATCTTTGCCTGCGCATCGGGGCGTTCGCTCGCTCGCGTCCGCGGTGCGCTCTGAGTTGCGTGCGCGCGTGTGACGGGATCT
The DNA here is from genome assembly GCF_964198595.1 of Lampetra fluviatilis. Lineage (NCBI taxonomy): Eukaryota > Metazoa > Chordata > Hyperoartia > Petromyzontiformes > Petromyzontidae > Lampetra > Lampetra fluviatilis. The sequence continues at coordinate 9,003,400 of NC_136293.1, forward strand.
GTGTGTGGGGTTTTGTTGTTGTTGTGAACACGAGGAGTGTGCAGGTATAATAGCAGCTGTGTTTGGCATGGCTTTGTACTCGAGTGATGTAGTGGGGGGGGGGTCGAGAGAGAAGGGGTTGGGGTGATTTTTAAAGCAGGGTGCAAACCCTTGCTGTTTTATTATCGCCACTGCAGCTGTATTAAGGAAAGAAAAAAACCCGTTCATATGTTTCCTAAAAAGAAAAGTTCAATAACAATAGAGCCAAACAGGACATTTTAATTTGGCGATTATTTGGCTTTTGGTAAAATTATAGTCCTTGGAGCCATGTGGAAAGTGAAAGAAATCGCGAGAAACTCAACGGATCTTGCAGAATGTTAATGCGGTGATGTTTGAAAGTAAACTGGTTATCTCGTTATGAGATGCGATGTTATGTTACGTGTTAAATTGAGTGGAATGTTACGTATTTTTGGAAAACCGTTCTCAACTCGGGGCCTTCTCTCCTTCGCGCCGCATCCATTAGCCTCATCTGCTCCAAACGAGCATCGAATCAACCTGCCTTGCGTCCCACTGTATATTTATTTCACCAGGTTAGAGAGCACAACGGAGATTACTTTTTTTTGGAAGTGTGAATGGAGCAATTTTGAGTGTCCACGGACAATACGATGTTTCCGTTATTATACTTAAGTTGTGGATATTTCTTCCAAACTGTGGGTTTGCGCCTCGGCACCGGTAAAGCAATTGGTCCCACTTTTGCTCGTGACACCGCGATGTTCCTCGAACATCCACTGTACCCGCTGTTGGTAAACCGCTGCCGAATATTTCATATTCGCAAGAGTGTGCCTTCGAAGGCGAGAGCAGCAATGAACAGCAATGCCAGCATGCTTTGAATGATCGCGTTTCTGCTTTTGTTTCGTCTACCGGCTCAGGTCTCCTCTTGAGGTTGTGGTGCGAAACCAGGCCGTAGTGCAGCATGTGCTCAAGAATGACGATGTCATCTTGACATGCAATCAATGCTGCGATTCCTTCCTTTGTCACTGAAGACAACTTGAATGCATGACTCCGATTGGTTTCCAACCTACATTTGTTTTCCTCCCAGCCGTTGTGTTTTCTTCTTCCGGGGAAGTGCTTCTCCCGTGAAAGAAAGTCCGTGGATCTTTTCTCCGATGTTATTTTAGGGGTAGTGCATGGAGCGATTCGGTGACCTGAAGAAGCTCCCGGCACGAAACGTTGGACGCTGCGCCAGGCAATGCGTGGCACAACCTGAAACCGCGGCGGGAGAGAGCTAGGTGGGAGCACAATGGTGGAAGCACTCGAATCTTGGTTTCTGCAAATGTTTACCAGGTATTTTTGGGGCATTGAACTACCAACTGAATAGAAACCGGCTCCTTTGCAAATGCATTGACTGCCGATGCCAATCGCAAAAGCGGTGGGATATAAAAAAAAATGTCATCGACTGCGTTTCCGTATTTCTCTGCAGCTTCTAGGAAGTGTGCGTTGTGCTGAGATAGTTGTAGTTTCGTGTAATTAACTTCCTCTGGGATTGTTACAGGGCAGGCTCAATTTTTTTCTGAATATTTTCCAGGTCGCTAGTAGATGGGAGTAAGGCCGGTTGTGGCCACAAGCCGTAGCGAGCGGCATACTTAATGTGGTGTGCTAATGCCTAGATATTTTCACAGACACAGCTAAAATATTTCTCTGGCTCTTAAATTTAAGCCGTATATGTTTAAACGTCTAGTTGATAAATCAGCATTGGTATGTTTGTGTAATAGCATTACATACGGATGTTAATTGTGTATCCAGAGAAGTTAGCGAGTTATCAAAGTCCACCGCAAGTTAATTTAACCTCGTCACCATCGGCAGCCGAAGTTATCCGTCGTGCTTGACGATGTCCATCCGCTCATTGCCCACGTTGTCTTAACGCACGTAATTAAATTGTGAGATAAATACCTTGTGTCGCGAATCGCATTTACAGAACGGACACCTGCCCTGTCCGGCTGCTTTGTTCGCGCGACGCCGTTGATGCCCGGTACTGCGAGGTGTCAGGGTGTCCCGTGCTGGCTGGCGTTGACGGAGTGGGTGTCCTACTTTGAGGCACAAGAACACCACGAAGAGAGCGAGAGAGAGAGAGAACGCAAAAAAAAATCAATGAACTACGCTAAACAAAACCGCTTTGGCATTCAGCCGCCAAGGACACTAATCAACAAAAGCAAACGCCACATCATTTTCTTCCAGCGTTGGAGTCATTAAAATGGGTCGTTAAAAATAACCGCGGTGGATCTGTTTTCATTCCCGTGATGAGGCCGAATTCCTGCTTAGATTCCGGGCGTTACGTGCTCAGTCCGTAGACGTTACATCAGTAGTCCAGTACGCAAAGAAGTCCTTTTTTTTACATGTGCCGTTTTGTTTTCGTACTGTCGTCTGTGGAGATTTACAAGGGCTCTTTGAGCGCAAGCACCGTGGAATAATAATAGTGCCCCTATTATTATACCCAAGAATGCCCGAGTCTTGAGACTGTTTTTCACGAGGGTCCTGCTGCCTTGGTGTTTGGCCTCAGGTGGCAGGAAAGTGGAGAACTTGGAGAAAACACCGTCATACGTACGGCACAAGAGGTGAAACACTCAATGTGTGTACCCCCGTGGCCCCTAAGCCTCACTCAGTCTCAAGGTCAACTCCCCAGAAGGGGGGGAGGTCCTGCGCTCAGACGTGTTTGGCTCATGCGGTTTGCGCGTGTTGGCCTTGCGGCCGGTCGTCGGTCGCTTGCGTAAACTCGCACACCCCAGGTCGACAGCGCTCGAAATGTCGCCACACAGATGGATTCGAGAGTATCCATCGTTGCGCTGCTGCCGCCAACCGACCACATCTGAGCTCGAGCATTGCAACGCTTGGTTATCTCCCGGGGCAGGCCTTCCATCAGAAGTACGATGCGCCATGCTGACCTGCCCTCTCCTTGCTTAGCTTCCGAGAGCTGACAAGGTCGGGGGGTCAGAGCGACGAGGAGGTGGGGGGGGTATGGTGGGTGGGGGGGTTAACGGGCACGTGCGCCGTCACTCCCGGGCGCGTCTGTGTCGCATTAGCACTGCACAGAATGTTCGGGGGGAAAAAAAATACAGAATAATAATAAACGTTCTGTCATTAATATTTTCACCCACCACCCACCCGTCCCCACCGGCCCTTACCGCTCTCACTTTAATCAGCTTTCAAAAATAGTATCCGGCCCGTTTGGCAAACGTTTCAAACGCTGCCAAGTTAGGTACTTGCTTGCGCGCGTTGTTGGTATGAACGGAAGGGGCCGGGCGGGGGGGGGGTGCAGGAGGAGGTCCAAAGGGAGGAGAGAGAGAGAAAAAAAATAGTAAATCGAAATTATTTTGTCTCCCTCTCTCTGAAAAAAAAAACCTTGGTCTGTAGGCAGGGCAGAGATGGAGAGAGAGAGAGAGAGCAATTTGCAGCGTGAATTGAGAGGGTTACTGGGTCATGTTTGACAGGCTGGTTAAGAGACAGAATCCAGCGCACGAGCGTGCCTACAGGAGACATCGGTGATGAGCCACTGATGGGTCCAGGAGAAATGCCCCCATCCGTCATCCACACGGCCGCTTCAGCTTGTTTGTCTGAAAATAAAAGATGATTTTTATTTTATTTATCATCCGGATGTGTGGCGAAATAAAAAAAGTGAAATATTATCAATCGCAGGAGAAATGGGTACAAGCACACAGTTTGCATGTACGTACGTTGAACTTCTTTAGCGTCATCATGGGACCTCCTTTGCCAGTACCAAAATATACTAATAGGGGTTTTTCCCTTTTTTCTGGCAACAAAACTGACACCTTTTGCAAGGAATCATGCTTACATTAACCACAATACTTGCAGTCAAATGCAAACAAAAAACAATACTCTGATAATTTATGCATTGTCTTTGAAACTGATTGGTCCACACCAGAGACAGCTTTCTTTGGTGTGGACCAATCAGTTTCAAAGACAATGCATAAATTATCAGAGTATTGTTTTTTGTTTGCATTTGACTGCAAGTATTGTGGTTAATGTAAGCATGATTCCTTGCAAAAGGTGTCAGTTTTGTTGCCAGAAAAACGGCGAAAAACCCTATTAGTATATTTTCTTTAGCGTCGTTCAGTCGTTGGCGTGGTAAGTAGGTCGTGCGTGGTGCGATAAAGTGTGGGTACACCAGGCAGTTACGTGTGAGAGAGCAGGCGCTCCCCAGAGCTTCCTCTCGCTGAGGCTGTTCTGCCAGCAGCGCCCTAAACTAGCAATTGCAGGGCTGCGCCTTTATTTTGTTATCGAGGGGGCTCTGCAATTAGACGCATGTCCGGTCTCTTCATTGAGTTGCGGTGGTTTGGTTTGCCGAATGAAACTCCACCCAGAGAGCTTGTACACCGACGAGAAGAGTCACCGGCACATGTCAGGAAACCAACTTGCTGTACTGCCTCGCTGTACTGCCTCGCTGTCTCGTGTCAACCGGATTTACGCCATCTTTGCGCGAGCTGCCGCCCCTCAATCGCATCTAAGTGGCAAGATCACAGGAATGTGCCCACCCATGCTTCGTGGTCATTTGACCTTGTGATGTTTGTTGCTGCTGCTCCTGCTGCTGCTGTTTGCGTTTAAGCTCAGAGTGGGTGGCTGTGTAACTCTGGATGGCAGTGTAACTCGGGGTGGCGGTGTAACTCAACCCATTCATCTGCACGCACCAGAACCCACGCACGTAACCGGCGCTCACCACACGTGCACACACACATATACCCACCTATACAAAAGACAAAGGTCCCCCGGATAGCCTTCACGGACTGTTGGAGCAAGTGCTGTTAGCGAGCATCTATAAAGGCCGGAACGGCACACCAGGGGCTTGGTGGCCAACATCACGCCCCGTCGCCTTTGTCTCCCTTGTGCCGATGTTTACACTACACCCAAGGTACTCATTTGAGGCTGAGTCTACCTAGAGGAGGCCCAGAACCGATTCAGATAATCGTCACTGGTGTGGCCCCGTGAGCGGGAAGTCGAGCTCGGGTCGCCGGGTTCGTAGCGCAGTGCGCTAATCGCTACTACACTACCGCTCCACCCCATATCCACTTAAACATATGTAGTGAGTTCAACTGAGTCGTAGACGTAGACTTGGAGGCAACACATTTATTTAACTCCAACACACGGGGAAACAAGGCTAACTACACTAATTACAACCTAACTAGCTACTACAGACTGGGACCACAGCTCGGGTCCAGGTCCACGTGTTGGAGACTCTGTAGGACGTTGAACGTAGACGAAGGCTTCTTCAAGATGAACAACAACGCCGGTCCCTCTGGGGACCTGGCTTAGATCCTCTGCGGCGTGGCCGGCTCTGCCCTTGGCCACGCCCACCTTCCAGAATCCTCGGGTAGGATCTGGACCCCGACCACGTGACCACGCCTAGCCCACACTTGGAGCCCCTTTGTAGACTTTACCAGTCATGTGTCCTCTCGGGTCAACCAGAGTGCCATGGCCTCTAATAACCTCATTCCTACGGCCGGCACTCCCACACCCTGCCCTATAGGGCCGGCACTGCACGTCAATCGTGGTGCCACCCAGCGCTATCAATCAGCGCTCACCGAGCCCCTCTCGGGCCGGTACTACACCCACACCCTCGTGATGTCCGCGATGTTGTTACACCGCACGCCGTGCCTCTCTTGGGCCGGCACTACACAGTCACATCCCGCGATGTCACTACACATACACACTTGTACACGTGCGCAAGCAAGCACGCATGCCCACTCGCACACACTTTCGCACATTGACAAAGTCCACTCAGTTCCAAGTCCTCCGACATCGCATTTATCCATCTCCTCTCAAGCCCCATCCGCGTCTATTTAGCCCACTCTGTTTGGTCAAACTGAAGATGCTTGGGCATATGGAGGGAGGGGGGGGGGCTACATGAAAGAAGGTCACTGGAGGTGAATCTGTCCAGATCTTTCCAGCATCTGTGAGCTCCTGATACAGTCCAGTTTGGTTTGACTCGGGATGGATCGGTGGCATATAAAACTGAACGGTTCTGGTTGGGGCATAGCGTGTCCGTGGCATAGAAATGAGAGGAATTATACAGGTAGGAACAACAATACCACACTGCCCACCAGGGATTATTTGTCTGTCGTGCATAGCCCCTCCCAAACATGTACGCTCCCGGATTGGTTGAAGGGCATCACGTGACCGCGAGCTTTCTGTTGGGCACAAATGCGCTGTCCAACCAAGTTCCTACCTGCCCACTCCGAAGGAACGTGTTTGTCGCCTCGTAGGCCTGGGGCTTCGTGTGCAATTGCAGACCTGGCGGCTTCCGCGCACTAGATGATCATAAGACAATGCAGCTCAACTGATTCTGGGTTAAATCTCTGCTTCCAAGCCAGAAATGGTCATTGGCACACTTCCCAGGCATGACAACCCCTCTACCCACTCCACAAGCACTCACATTACTGTTTGGGAGAGTTGACGGGTTGGCATGCTTGATGACGTAGTCCTCAGGGAGGCACCGCCTCAGGGTGGGAAGCTGCTCGCCTTCACGGCAGAGCCTCCAACCCCTCAGAATGAGAAGACATTAACAGATTATAATCGGCACGCGCATCGTGGCTGATGAGTTGTCAGCCATTCCTAGACGACAGGAAGGCATTGATCAGCCTCCTGTTGATCCAGAGTTTACCTGTCTTGAAAGAATGCTGGTGAAATGATGCACTCTCAGAAGCCCGTGCGGCTGATGGGTTGTGTAAGACGTGCTTTCAGTGGCGGCTCGTTGTATTGTAATCTTTTTAAACACGACGGAACTATTTGTATGAAGGTTGTTTTTTTTCGATTAGAAAAATAATTTATCATCTCCAGGTGCTTCGTGGAGCGGAGCCCCAACGCCCCTAGCGGAAGAACCGCCCCTGCGTGGTTTTGTTGATGTGATTGAGACGTTGTTGTCTGTTTATCTCTTTGTTTATTTATATTCTCCACAATGACGCAAATTATTATCCGAGCCTCCCCATTGCATCTATACGAGATGACTTGAACACTGGCACGCCCGTGAAAGTACTCCTGGACTTATATGCTCAAAAGGGATTTTAAATTGTGTAGGAGCCAGAGGACATCCCTGTTGCATTCCAAATGTGAATAGGGAATGCCTCTTTTTTTTTCCTGGCTGCCCAGCTTTATTCAGGCATGCATACCATCATGAAGGTCCTTAATGATAATGAGCAGCGGGTCAGGGACCCTAAAAGAATGAAGAACAGCCTAAAGCCCTGGTCTTTTGATGGTATCGTTGACATTAACCAGCTCAATAAAGCAGAGGTGTAGATCCTTTAGAAATTCCCTAAATCCCTGCTATAGCACACACACACAAGCACACACACGCACACAAGCACACACACACACACAAGCACACACACACACACAAGCACACACACAAGCACACGCACACAAGCACACACACGCACACAAGCACACACACGCATACAAGCACACACACACACAAGCACACACACGCACACAAGCACACACACAAGCACACACACGCACACAAGCACACACACGCACACAAGCACACACAAGCACACACACGCACACAAGCACACACACGCACACAAGCACACACACACACACACAAGCACACACACGCATACAAGCACACACACGCACACAAGCACACACACGCACACAAGCACACACACGCACACAAGCACACACACGCATACAAGCACACACACGCACACAAGCACACACACGCACACAAGCACACACACGCACACAAGCACACACACGCACACAAGCACACACACGCACACAAGCACACACACGCACACAAGCACACACACGCACACAAGCACACACACGCATACAAGCACACACACGCACACAAGCACACACACGCAAGCACGCACACACACACTCACACATGAACGCACAAAAAAGACAAAGTCCTCCCATATACGTGGCTATTGGGGCAAATGCTGTTAGTGCGCATTTACAACAGCAACCACACACACTTATGCAGGCACACTTAGATTCGCACGATCACTCGTTCGTACAAATGCACATGAAGACAAAGATCCCCCCTGTAACCTTCAAAAGACTGTTGGGGCAAGTACTTCTAGCGAGCATCTATGAAGGCTGGCACAGCACACGAGGGGGTGGGGAGCCACCACCACGCCTGGCCGCCTTTGTCTTCCCAGTGTCGATGTTTACACACCGTACCAGGTCCTCATTTAAAGCCGAATTGACCTAGGCGAGGCCCAGGACCGGCACAGATAATCGTCATGCAGGCACACACATATTCTCATGCACACGCGATTGCCCGGCCATCTCTGCCCTCCGCACTCTCTCACTTCGGGGCACGGCCGCCACCACCGCGCCGGGCGTCCTGTCGGTCGGCGTGACGAGCCACGTGGTACGTGTCATGGCCCCGGAGATGAGCGGTTCGTACGGGCCCCACGTGGGGCCCACGCACTCTAAACTAAACACATTTTTAAAATGTTTATTTTATCCAGGTTATACATTGCTCTTTTTCAGAAGCGGACCCGGCCACAAATGATCGCCCGATGAAGTGGCTTCATCGTCATCACGTGGAAATGCATGGCAGTTGCCAAATTACTCGAAACGCGTGACGTTGATTCTAAACGTGGGGGGGGGGGGGGAAACCGGAGGACTCGGAAAAAAAATCCACACGACCACGGGGGAGAGTGAAAGAGATACGCAAACTCCACCCACATGTAGGGGTCAGGGTTGGGATCGAACCTACGACCTCCTGTATATCAGGCGAGGTAGTTAACACCTCGCCTGACCCCCGCCCCCCCCCCCTTGGTGGTGGGTGGGGGAGGCAATCGACTGGTAGGTTCCCTCGTGTGCACGTGGACCATGCGTGTGCTCGTCATTATGCTGTGGTGGGGGTTGTTGTTTTTGCTGTCAGCGCTTTCGTGCAATTGTCGATGGATTTGCCTGTTGCACGGGCGCTAGCCAAGTGGGCTGTGTCGACCACTCAATCTGTTTTAAACGAAACCCAACGCTTTCGTCGATAATCAACACTGCGGGCCGTGGAAGAGAAAGAAAATAAATATACGAGAGTCAATGTTTCGGGCAGTGGGCCTTGTTCATCGCACAATCGATCTCCGTGGTCAGTGGGAGGTCGCTTTTTCTCCTCTGCTGCTCTCCCTCCCGCGCCCTTCTCCAGCCGTCCGTGCTCTTGATTCCCCGCACCTCTTGCTGAAGCGCATCCTCAAAACTCCTCCTTTAGTCCTCTGCCTATGGCCGAGCACCTCACTCGCTGCAAAAGTATTCCTGCCCGCTGTTTGTGCACGGCGTATTGGGGTGCGGTCACATTCAAGACGCCGCTGTATGATTCCGCGATGTGTACTACCTCGCCTGGTATACAGGAGGTCGTGGGTTCGATCCCGACCCTGATGCATGCTGCTGTATATTTGGAGTTTGCATGTTCTCCCAGTGGTCGCCTGGATTTTTCTCCGGGTCCTCCGGTTTTTTTCCCTTCCACATTTAGAAACGTGCGTTTCCTGTAGTTGGTTGCTTGACATTTCCACATGATAAGCCACTAAGTTGAGCCATCATTTTGTGGCCAGGTTGCTTCTGAAAAAAACTGCTAAATCGCTCAGTGGGCCTTTCCTGGTAAAATAAAAATAAAAACTTCAGTTTAGTTTTCTATAACAGAGGTTTTTTTTGGGTTAGATCGCATAAATATATAAATGTGTCGTTAAAACCCGCCACCACCCGACACAGCCAACTAGTAAGAGTTGTCACGTAAACAGAACGTGGCCAATTCGTCACTAGCACAGCACACCGGTGTGTTGGAGAGCCAAGCCACAGCATTTACAATCTGAGTACGACGTTTCGCCAGTAATTACAACCAGCTTCATCAGGCGGCAGCCAAATTAGTGCAGAAGTCCACCTGTTTCGTTCCTTATATAGAGGCGTAGATGTGGTGACCACGCTTCTGTGCTCTTGCACAATGTGTGTGGGGGGGGTGGTTACTGAGGCAACGTACATTATGCGTGTGCATAATGCGAGCCCTTTGGACTTGTCCTTCCTTTTTTACCTACGTGACTTTACCGAAAAAACCTAAGAACAAGAAGAAGCGTTGATCTCCAGCTATCGTCCCCTCCTCGGGGAGATGGAGCCGTGCAATGGGCAGCATCTAAAAGACCGCGAGAGAGAGAGAGATAGTGACGTTTTGGGGCGAGGGGGGGTGGCCTCATCCAGCAGTAGATAGGTCATGGCTCACGATGAGGATGTGATGATGATGATGAAGTGGGATTTTTTTTTCTCTCCCTTCCTCTGTTTGCGCCAGGGTTCTCGTGACATCGGGGACTGCGGTTAGATCCAGTCGTGAATCCTCGCCATTTGACAAGGCTTCAAATTAGGCTTAGTGCTAGATGCTATCTATCCTCAATTAACTTGGTAATTTGATTTTATGTCTGTGTTTTTTTTTACTTACTCCATATTAAAGTGTGCTCTTCCTTGATAATGCTTTCAGTTTGACAACTCTTAATTTCACCAAACCTTTTTTTTTTCCGAGATGAGTTAACGTTTTATTTTAACACGCCCCTCAATAAGGTCGTGGACGTGCATTGCCTTAAAAAGTAATAAAATATACTAGGCGACGTTTCATACACTGTGCCCTTCTTGTCTCATCTGCTATGAAGACGGTCACCGCTTTCACATGTGCTCCGTCGGCCGTCTGGAACGCTCTTCCTTCCAATATCAGGAAGCCGCTATGGAGCTATGCACTTTTAAATCGTCTAGATTGGTAAACTTTTAACTTGCCTAGTAAAGTAATTGTATTTTTTCATTTGCTAATACAGCCAGATAATACGACAAATCGCTAACCTTAAACACCCAGTCGTTCGTAAAAGTTGAATGCGGTATAGTACTATAGTAATAGAGCAAGTGCAGAATCACTGAACCGGAATTGATAGCTCGAAAGCATTTAGCGCGGGGCCCTTGAAAGTGCGGGGCCCGTAGCATGTGTAGCTACTCTTGCTACTGGGATAATCCGGCACTGCGTACATACACACGCGAAGAACAAGATCTCCCCCCCCCCTCCATCGCCCGACATGCTGCCTATTGCCGGATGTCGTTCTCGTTTTCGGCCACGGTGTTCGGACGGATTTTTGTTTCTTTATTTGTGCACCACTGGCAATGCAGCAGCGGCATCACAAAATATATTGTATTTTAGTTAGCTATTATAATATATTTGCAGCCCTTGGAGGCTTTTGTTGTTGTTACGAAAGCTGTTTTGTTAACAAAATATATTGTTTTAATATTAAAAATAACATTGACCCCTGCTTTGCAATAAATGTAGCAGAGATATTATAGTAGGGATGATGATGGTGCTGCTGCTGCTACTACTAAAGATGATGATGGCGATGATGATCCTGCTGATTGTGATGATGATGACACTGCTGCTGTCAATAACTTCATAACCCTGTTGATGCTGCTGCTGCTGCTGCACGCTAACGACGATGCCATTGCCGTTGCCAATGATGACAGTGATTTTTGGCAGACAGCCAATGACATCACATTTTCATCTGAGTGATGTCAGCAACTCCGTACTTGACAGTTCATACAGAGCATCGCGCTCTCATCATTAATCACAGAGACAATGCGTGCGTCTCTTTAAAACCCATTTTGCATTCAGTTCTTCAGTCGCGTTCGGGTTTTTTATCCGGGTTTATGACTGGTGGTGCTGCTTGCTTCTTCTAGATGCACAGTAAATTCCGGTTTTCCGTTCAGAGCTGAGTGTGTGTCTCTCTCTTTCTCTCTGCGTTGCTTGAACGTTGTCCCACTTGCGACCACACAGCCGCATGTAAAAGTGAATTCAAACCTCGTAGAGCGAATTTTGGGTAGAAATAGGTGAGCGGCATATACAGCGCAAAATTGCACAAACCGCATCCACATGAAGCCAGGGAAACCTGTCATTGGTATGATTATTATCATCATCATCATCATATTACCGTATTTTCTGGATTATAACATGGCATTTACTCCACCCACCCCCACTGTATCTGAATTAAAATTTGGGGGTGCGTCTTGTAACCCGGTAGGATCTTGTGCCTGCATGTGCATGTGTGCGCAGGTTCGTTTCGCTTGATTGACGACCGGACACAAGCTTAGTGGCGTGCGTATTACTTCCCGGTGCGTCTTATACGGTAAACGTCGAGAATCCGGCTTTAGCGCAGCGATTTTGGATGTGCAACGGCGCGATTTGCATTCTTCGCAGGGGAATCGAGGTTTATTGTTTGTTCCGAGATTTAAAAACAAAAACACAATCGAAATACCCTCCGGAGTTATTTGTCATACGGGGCCAATTAGCCTAGGTGCACTTGCCAAACGAGAGAAAATAAATGGATAATGATTAATAGTATCAGACGAGAAAGCACGTTTATATTCTTAGGTTTTTTCGGTAAAGTCACGTAGGTAAAAAATTTAAATTAATACAGCTATCGTGCTGTGACGGTTCCACCTGAAGACGGAAGCTCGTGTTGCCTCCGAAACGTCGTGATTTTATTTTATTTTTATTTTACTTTTATTAATTTGAATTTTTTACCTACGTGGCTTTACCGAAAAAAACCTAAGAATATGAATCCTTGCAGTCACGAAAGCTTCAAATCTAGAAAAAAAAGCACGTTTAGCTTTGTTTTTGAAACCAACGAGCAGCACCTCCGATTAGCACGGTTGGCTACGTACGGTGCGAAAGAGCTTTCAGCGTACGTACAGACGCAGTCGGTACTTTGTACGGCAACAGTTGATGCGCGCATCCCGAAATGTGCCTGGCCTGTGCTGCGATGAGCCCCGGTGGTAAAAGCGCAACGTACGCCGCTCCAGCGGCCACATCGATGCGAGTTTCTGCCCCCCCCTCCCCCCCCCAGGTTTGTTCCGACCGCTGCGAGTGGCCCCGTGTCACGAGATTGAACAATCCGTTTGGGGTGGGGTGGATCTCTCACAGGGCGAGAGTGCATCCCGTCGCGATGGAGAGCGGCTCACGGAAGCGGATATTGCTGAGCTGCCTTTCAGTTAGCTCGCCACCCAAGTGGCCTCTTGCCTCCGCGCGGCAGAGAGCGCTATCCCGCACGCTCTGCGTGTCAGAGCGACGCGTGGCAGTCGGGGAAAAGGTGACGGTGCGGTGGTGAAATCGGCTCGGCGATTACTACATCGCGGGATTGCGAGAGATAGCGGCGGCCTGAAGGAGGCCTTGATCCAGCAGATGATGATGATGACGACGACGACGAAGCGGCGCTACCGCGTTCTGTGATGCGATGTGCTTATTTAAAATGTATGTATTCAATGCAGCCAGAATCGTCGAGTCGTGAATTCGCCCGCGGGGGCCACTCAGAGTGGCGGCCTCAGGGCGGCGTCCCTTGCCAGTGGATCACTGGCTACATCCTTCAGACGACGCCATGCGCTGCTGTCGGAACCCCTCGCCAGACACCGCAAGGCGATGCTCCTCTCCATGCTCAGCCCTGGCGACAGAAAAAAGACTAAATAATTAAGCAGGTGCGGGAGGGGCGGGGGCCACCGTGCACTCAACTTGTGTGTGAAGTTTGCAAACCCAAAGGGGTTTTTGGGCACACGCAGAGAGAGAGAGATATTGAGATGGAGGAAGAAACAAAATGTGAATTTGCTAAAGTTGTGTATTGTCAGTGCAAACAAACTCACACATGTATCTCATTGAGAGGTAGAGGTGCCGTGCTGCAATTCCTTGCTCACGCCACTGCTGGTGGAAGGACCTCCACTAGACGTCCCTCTCGAGAGCCCCCTATCGTGGCTGTTTTGGCCTACTCTTCCGTTCCCGCCCAAGCCAGTGGCTTGGGCGGGACGCGTCGCTTCAAGAGATGATGAGCGGTGGTGGCAGCTTAGGAACGGAACGCCTCTGAGAGGACGTCTACCGGGGGAGATGGAGCGATGAAATCGGCTTGTGTGCAGCTGCTGGGTGGATTGTTGCATCGCTGAGCTGCGACGGACGGCGACGACTTGGGGAGGCGGCAGCGTTATTGAGCGTCACTGATGATGGCGGTTATATGAAAAAAAAATCTTGACGATCAGCCAGCCGAATTGTCTATCTGTCACATTTGTTCAGCCATCGTTCCAAAATGAATGCGTAAACACAAACACATTTATAATGGCTCAGAATCCCCGTTCGGCCATGCAGAAGGCCGGGGATAGTGCCGTTAACGAGATGACCTATTAATTAAACAGCGGCACAGCACACGAGAGGGGGTACTCGTGCTCATGAATACACACGTACTCGCTCGCCAGGTACTCGTTTAACGCCGAGGACACTTGGGCCCGGGAATAGGGCTGTGACAATTGCATTGAAATCAGAACCACGCCTCGAACCATCCTCGTTTACGCTCTGCGCCAGGTACTCATTTAAGGCTGAGTCAGCCTAGGGGAGGCCCCGGGTACCGATTCAAGAATCACTCGCCACTGATGTTAGCCGTCGCTGGGAATCAAAATCACGGCACGAGGTTCGTAGCACGGCGCGTGAACAAATATGCCACCATTACCCCCAAGAGACAAATATTCCCCATCTGGCCTGTAACAGACTGTTGGGGCAAGTGCTGTTCGCGAGGAGCTCCTATGAAGGCCGGCACAGCACACGAGGGGGGGTTGGGTGGGTGGCCAACACCACGCCCAGCGGCCTTTGTTGCCCCAGTGGCGATGTTTACACACCACACCAAGTACTCATTTGACGCTGACCTAGGGGAGGCCCAGAACCGGAGGTCAAATGGTTGTCGCCGGTGTTGGCCGTCACCAGGTTTGTTGCGCACCGCGCTAACCGCTGCACTCCCGCTCCATTACGCCAACATGTATGTCCACACGCGCACGTGTCACGCACTCGCACGCGCACGATATTTCAAGTGGCCCAGCCGGGAGAGCCGAGCGGCTCTCAATCTGCAGGTAGCGAGTTCGAATCCTCGTTGGGGTTGACTCGATCCATTACCCCTGAGAGTAGCGCTGTGCGCGGGTGTCGACAGCGGTTGTCCTTGACGCGTCCCCTTTCACGGGAATGTGGAATTCCCAACCGCCGGAATATGGCCGTGGACAGGAGATGAGCACTGCCTCCTGGATGCTCACTTGAGCGGCAATTCACTTTAATTCCACAAAGGCAGAGAGAGTGGCGGAGCGCGTTGTCCCTCCAAGCGGAGGCGCGTCGCTCTATCTCCGCGCTTGCAAAGCACCTCCGGTCTCTCTCTCTCTCTCTCCGTCTCTTCCTCCGCGCCATCTCCACATTGTGTTTTGCCGGGGCGGAAAGTGCCTCGGCTAATGGCAAGGCGGCACTCGGCGTTTGCCCGCCGTTATTGACTGAATGGACATTTTGGCGCTAAAGCCCTTGCGCATTAAGCACGCCCCTGACATTATGGGAAGACATTCAGGCGGCGGCGGAGCGAGCGGTGATAGACACGAGCCTGCGTGTTGAGAACAATTTTGTGTGTGTGTGTGGAGTGTGTGTGTGTGCGCGTTGTGGGTCAGCGGTAGTGGGGCAGTTAGCGCTCCGAACCTGGCGACCCGTGTTCGATTCTCGCTCACGGCCAACACCCGGTGACGAATATCTCAACCCGGTCCTGGACCTCCCCTCAGTCGACTCGGCCTCAAATGAGTACCAGGTGGGGTGTATAGTAAATATCGCCACTGGGGAGACAAAGGCGGCCAGGCGTGGTGTTGGCCAGCCACCCCTTTGAGTGACGTGGTGGCCTTCATAGGTGCTCGCTAACGGCACTTGCCCCAACAGCCTGTTACAGGCTATACGGGGGATCTTTGTCTTGTCCTGTGTGCGTGTTGGAACGCCTTTCGCACGGTGCGCAGCCGACCGCGCTAATTGTTGGTGCGGGGGTAGGACAACAAACTCGACACTCAAAAAGTTTACCGTGGGTGGCGTCGTTGTTGGAGAATTATGAAAGTTTTATTCGAATCTTGAGCACGAACGTGTGTTTTATTCCGAATAAGTTAACATACGCATAATATTTTTAGTTTGAAGGTCAATAAAAAATATTATGACCTTTGTGAATCCACTGGTGGATGAAGGTCATGGGGGTTCTTTGACCATACTTCGCCATGCTGGTCAGTGCAGGTTTGGTGAAGAGGAGGTTATTCATAACCAGTTTAGGGCCGTTATTGGATTCCATTTCCGATGTTCGTATTTTTTTATTAAATTCTTTACGTTGTGATAATGTTCAGTGTTTATGCGCTTCATTTTTTGACAACTACATTTAGTAAAAATGCTTTTACTCATTTTTAAACGTAAAATTTCATCAGTATGAACATTCATTACAATGTAATTTACTTTGTTTCATTAGCGTATGCATACATGGTGCCTATTTTCGTATCTATACCCATCCAAATTATTGTATCTCGGCCCAACTCTGAGATTTAACTTCAATCAGGAACACAACTCCAGTGTGTGTGTGTGTAAATATATATTCACATCTGCCGAGGATACTAGACGATGAATTCCGGTCACGTGCAGATGCCAGGTGGATTGTCACATTTCAGGATCGTGGGAGGCCTTCATCCAGCAGTGGATTGACCATGGCTGCTGCTGATGATGATATATGTATGTTGAACTTCTTTCACACCATACGTAGTGCTAGATGATTTAAAAGTGGACGGCTCTCGTGGCTTCCCACTATCAGAAGGAAGAGCGTTCCAGACGGCCGCAGAAGCGCTTCTGAAAGCGCGCGTTGCGGTGACCATCTTTGTTCGATGACTAGTCATGATGACGATATCGAGAGACTTACCGTCAGGCCTTGCGTTGACTCCATGTGCAGGGAGAGTTTATCGTAGGACGATGGCACAATTTTGTTCGTGCAGTAATTTTGTCGTTTTGCAAGCACTTTGGGACTATAACGATTTCGGTTGTTTATTTATCGGACGTGTGTTTTTTTTCAGGTTGTGATCGCTGTTTTAACCCTCGTCGCGTAATTGACTTCCCCCTCCCCCACTCCGCGCTCTGCGTCAGCTGTGAACGTTGCCGGGTCCTCTCTTGCGCTGCTGCGCTGCTGCGGTCCCTTGTTGACCCAGGCTGCCACCCTCGCCAAAGGGAGGCTGTTGCCGAGATAGATTAGGTGAGCCGAGTGATGAACGTTACCGGCGGAAAATTTTGCCGCGGCCTTTTTTTTTACCGCGTGCATAGCATCATAGCATTTGTCCGTCCGATTACATCAATTATGTTTTTTTTCCTTATTCTTTTATATACAATTCAAAGTTATTTCTGGCCCAAATAAGCGTTGGGGCGCTATATTTGGTTATACGGTCGTTCTTTATGTTGCTATTCAAGCCCGGTCGTGTACAGCCGCCGAAGACAAATCTGTAATTTAATCTGAATTAAGTCGGTTTCCTGCTGAAATGGACAACGAGGCGGTGTTCACATCCTCGTATTTCCAGCCCTGGGCCAGTGGTCGAAATTCCACGTTCCTAAGGCGGGTGCGAGTCTCTCCATATGACATCCGCCATTGGCCTGGCGGGGCGATGGGCTGCAACACCTCCAGAGAGGATTTGAATTGCGAGCCATTCACTTTACCCGCTGAGCCACCTGGCCCGGATTTAATCATTCGTAGCCCTATGTTGACCCACCGCTGGATGAAGACCTCCACATTCTGCGAAGGGTGGTTTGACCGTACGTCACCATGCTAGCCAAAGTGCGGGTTGATGATGAAGTTGAGGGCCACGGGGGCGGTTTCTCAATGCGACTCGCCACTGATGTTAGCCGTGGCCACGAATCGAACACGGGTCGCCAGGCTGAGGGCACAGGGCGCTAACTACTGCTCGTTTGTGTTTTTTGTGCCGTTATGTGGGGAGAACGATTGTGTTTTTTCGCGTACGATTTCAAGCAAATGTTCGGAATATTTACATCTCTTGACACTACTTACAAGTAGCACACGTGTCTACACAGCCGAGTTTGCTGTGAGTCTTCGTCTAAATGACCTCTTATGTATTCTTTGGGTTTTTCGGTAAAGTCACGTAGATAGGTTAAAACATTTATAAAATAAACGAAAAAACTACAACGTTTCGATTGCAACACAAGTGATCGTCATCCACCTATCTACGTGACTTTACCGAAAGACCCAAAGAATATGAATTCCTAGTCTCACGAAAGCTTTAAGTCAAGATTTGACCTCTTATGTTTAACCCCCTTCATAACCCATATAGGAAGTCTGTTTGGCTCTTGGTTGTAAAATGTAATCCCATCCATTAATGGAAATGTACAATTAGCGTTACCTTTGCATTTAATTTACATGCATCGGAAACAATCGTTTCTCAGGCACGCACGGCTGGACGCGTGTGTCGTGAGCGTCGCAATCGATCACGCGTCGTAGGCTCCTTGCCTAACAGTGACCGTTGACTTCCCGCAAAGTGGTACGAATAAAACAAAAAATTCCAACAATTTTCCCCGACCCTTTTACCGCGAGAGTGCGACGGGCATCGCGCCCCGATCCGAGATGAAGCATCCAATCGGATCTCTCGCAGAGTAGCGAGACCCTTCGTGTTGGAGGGCGGACCGCGGAAGGCGGATTATCACAGAGTGAGCTTCAAGTGACCTCTTGGCCGCACGGTAGAGAGCAGCAAAAGTGGTTGCTAATTTTATCGGTCCCAAAAGGATGATGGGCTCTGGTCGACCTCCCCCCCCCCCCCCGACCGCAGTTCGTGCTCGCGCCCTTTCCGATCGCGAGTCGAGCGGCGATAAATGAAGGAGCCGCGCAATACGCTCAACGAATTAAATTACATCAGGAGCTCTATTAATTTGGAGGAGGCTGTTGGGCTGCCACATGGCATTAACGGCAGGGTTATGGCTGGGCGGATTTGTACAATCCCGGGCCACACATTGTGGCAATGCCCCAGACTCTTGCCTCCCCCCACCTCCATCAATTGGCAGGCTTAAGCGCATCATTAAAACAACAGAGAGGGAAGGAACGCAAGCTCTTGCCGTCGCCGTTACTTTAATAATCGTCGTCGTCTTCTTCGTCATTACCGAAATGTGCTCAACGAGCCTGCTGCTGCCCATTTTATATTTCGTGAAGGAGCTGCCTTGTGGGCTGGCGATCGGGGTTCGGGCAGCGTGAACTTCAGTGAAAGTCTGCGCGTTGCACAGTTCTGTCGCGGCGTCCACGTCCTGAACCAGAATGCTTTCGTCTCGCCGCCGAGCCCATTTCCGCCCGAGATCCTGGGTTCGAATTCGGGCGGTCACCTGCAATCCAGAATCGGAAATCTTCAATTTTAACCTCGCCTCTTCTCAAGTTAAGTGTGGCGATGACTTCGGCCCGACCGCCAAACGACCGCGCAAATGCACCGTCGCGTAAAATGTGTTCCCCGTACTTAATTTGGCCAAATTCCAGCTCCAGTGAAATTGAATATCGGTTTGAATGTCACGGGACAAACATTACTCTCATACGCAGAGCGGGTGGGAAAGTGCTCCCCCCCCTCTTCCTTGTGTGTCTTTTCCCATAGAGGTCACCTTAAAGGATCGATATGAATGTATGTATATGTGGATGTATGTATGCTGAACTTCTTTCACACCGTACGTAGCCAACTGTGCTAATCGGAGGTACGAAGGGTTTTCTCCTGGGGTTTTCTCCGCTTTCCACCCAAACACTCGCGAATGGAATCGGCCAAACATCCCAGAATGCACGACTCTCTGCAATGGATTCTCGAGGTTCATTGGGGGTTCTGCCACAGGTAAATGATTGCATTCGTCATTCTTGTAAAGCTCGGCTGGCAAATAATAACCCTCGGCAACATCAACACGAGTGAATTACCCTGAATTAACTACGCTGACATCTGAGCGTTTTACAGATGACATTTATTTTGTTGCATTACCGTTCTTTTTTTAATCAAATAAAAAAAATTTTCTTACCTAAATGTTCATGACTTAATATCCGCTAATGGAAAACTATTCATGTACCAGCTCTTGTTACGCGCTGTCAAAGTTGATTGTGCTGACTGTGTTTTTCTTGCTCTCTTTGCACAGTTTTTTTTGTCGAGACAGCGTTTTACTATTATGAATATAACAAGCTGGTTAATCGACCCGTTTAAGGGAGCCTCAAATCGTTGGGAGATTTGCCTGCACGTAGAGTAACTGCGAAAGAAGACGCACAAACGCGCAGGCGAGACGCGCGTGTCGGGCGCTCTAACGCCTACAGGCTCTGCCGTTCTAACGCCCGTGCGCTCTAACGCCCATGCACTCTCTCGCTTCAACACACACGCGCTCTCTCGCTCTAACGCCTACAGGCTCTGGCGCTCTAACGCCCACGCGCTCTCTCGCTCTAACGCCCAACGCACGCGACCTCGTCGTCGCGCCCTTACGCAGCTGTAACGTCACTCGGATTTTTCTTGTTTACGTGCAATGTTGCTTTTAGTTTTGTAACTTTCATTGCTTTTGCGTCCGTGTCTGCTGTTTACATTTATGTTGCTGCTGGCCTGCACAGCTACTTGATTTTCTGGCAACGGGGCAGTATTTATACGCCAAATTAATTAAACTTAGTTTCGCTCCCATCAAAACTGTTCTGTTGTCAATTTTGCCCCCCCCACCCCCCACGGAGCTATTGAGATTTGGACATTAGTGTTGGTGAGCTGTGTGCCGAGCCTCGTATAGGGATTGTATTTCGACTTGTGTAGCCGTACGACTGTAAGTGCTCGTTTTCCACTTGGGGAGTTGCGTTGGACTTTTTGTCGCCGTGGTACCACAAGGACACGACTCTTCCAGAGCCACAGTCCAGCAGAGAGTGGCCGGTTAGATACCTGGACTCAAAAGGCAGAGCCGTACGCAGATAGGGTCAACACACTCTCCATCTCCTTGGTCTTGAACAGAGGAGAATGAAGAAGAATCCGTGGGGACTTAATCCAGGTCTACAAAATCATAAATAATATCGACCGAGTCAATCCGGACGATTAACGCTACGACTACTCGCAGCTCAACGCGGAAGAGAAGTGCAGAGGCCACCGTTGGTAGAAGCCGCGTGTGCTGAAAGTTCAGGACCGAGGCCAGGAGAGAGGCGGTTGTGTTTTATGTGCAGAAAGCGGTGCGGTGGTGGGAGTGTGGCACGGCACGTGGTCGTGGAAGCTGAATCGCCAGGACTTGTCAAGAAAGGCCTCGCCAAGAACACAGAATCGATGTGCCACTCGCGACCGGACGAGCTGGATGTAACCTAACAGCCTCCTCCTCTCGTTGGTAACCATTCTCACGTTCTCGTGTTGTCGTTAAAACTGTGAGCGGTATGTTCCGACGAACAGACGGACGGTCGCCAATCAACTCCACCCTCCTCGCTAAAGAAACACGAAAGAAGTGGCTCAAAACATTAACTTTCGTCTCATTCCTTCCTTCCTTCAATTTCCCTACCCCCCTCTCTCTTTCCGCGAGCACTCCTCGAACCGTTGGCCTCGTCGTGCCCGATCCCGTTCATCTGCATGGCCCGTGCGCACGTCGTCCGCGGCGACAACGGTTTCAGTATTTTCGGTCCGCGTCTCTGCGCCGAGTAATGCGCCCGAGTGCTGGAGGAGAACTTGCCCTTTGTGAGAAGCCAATTATTTTTCTACTCCCGGCCTGGGGGTGGAAAACCCGGGGCTTTGTTGTTCCCTCTCCTCGGTCCACTTCACACGGACAGGTTAGCTCCGTGCGCACGCAATTATTCGAACAATTACATACGCAATTATGTCATCGCATGCGCAATTATACGCACAATTATGCATGCCCGGATGTGTGGGCGCAACACGCGTGCAGTGCGCGTGCGCGTGTGCAGGTTGCAAGCGAATGGTAAATACGCGCCGTAGATTTTGCCGAATGCTTGGACCGGAATGGCACGCAGATTAATAAAAAATGAAAATAAAGTGACTTGGCACTTCGGGTCTTCTGCTTGGCTTGCGAGTGAATGCGAGAGCGTGAACCAGTTACGCTCACGGAGTCTCAAGACAGTCTTGAACAGAGACTATGTTCACACTATGGGAGTGCCATAGCCATGGCTGGCTTGGGCCCCTTGTACGAGGATTGAAATGGACCTCCCGTCAAGCCCCACCACACCCCACCCCCCTCTCTATCCCCTTCTACGTAGCCTGGCGCACGCGAGCTCCGGTGCAATTGCACAGCCTGTCTGTACGCTCGATTTGTGATGCAACTGGCTTATGTACGTACGTGCACGTTGAACTTCTTTTGCACCGTACATAGCGGACCGTGCAAATCGGAGGTGCAGGGAAAGGACAAAAAAAACGCAGTTCTAGAGAAATGGGTTTTCGATTTAGATTTTAAAGGGCATAGCTCCAGTGGCTTCCTAACATCGGAAGGAAGAGCAGTCCAGACGGCCGCAGAAGTGCATCTGAAAGCGCGCGATGCGGTGACCATCTTTGTTCGATGGCCAGCCAAAAGCCGCTGTTGCGAGCATGGTTAATGCTCCTTGATGAGATGAGCAAGGTATTGACATTGGCATGTGAGTGCCAGGTTGTGTGTCGGTGTGTCAGCGCGCCAGCTCGCCAGCTCGCCAGCTCGCCCTCCTCAGCGCGCCCCATCTCGTCAGATCTCGGAAGCCGAGCAGGGTGGAGCCTGTTTACTCTTCGCATGGGGGACCGGCAAGGGCTTGCCAGATGGTGTATCTCCTCGTGCGTGGTGGGGTTTCTCCAGGTTCTCTCTTTTCCTCCCACAATTCAGACACTCGCGAGTGCAATTTGCCAAACGATTCAGGACTCTCCTGAAAAGGATTGTAAATAATTAACTTTTTTTTTATGCCCTTTAAAAAAACGTACCATCCACATGCCTGGGATAATAATCTGTTCTGTATGCCCTGTATATTTTTTCTCTCTCACAAATTTGGGTCACGATGAATAGAGAAAGAACGAGATATAGACTCCATGTGACACGTTCCTTCCAATCGCAGACAGCTCTAATCAGGCAACTCCTGTGAAAACAACTCGTAAATCATAGCATGCCGACATGAGCGTGCTAATCAAGATAAAAAAAAATTCCATTTCGCAAACTGCAATCGGTTTCTCGGCATCTTGGCGTGAATCAAATGTCTACCTTTCTCCGCGGTGCAACGGCCAGCCTTGGACTTGCGATCAAGGAGGTCGCCGGTTTAACTCCACCTTGCGGTGGCGGTGGCAGTAGTGGCGATAATAATAGTGATTTTTATATTCTTGGCTCTTTCGGTAAAGTCACGTAGATAGGTTCAAAGAAAATAACAAAAAAAATCACAAAAAGCTAGGAGGTTTCGATCGCAACACAAGCGTTCGTTTGTTATTTTCTTTGAACCTATCTACGCGACTTTACCGAAAGACCCAATAATATGACTTCCTGCAGTCACGAAAGATTTAAGTCGAGATATTATTATTATTATTACGCAAACGGGGCAAATTGGGGAAAAACTATGACGGGCGGCAAAGCATGGCACTCGCGTACCCGATGAGCAGGGGGGGGGCAGACGAAGTTTCGCGTGAAATTGAGACGCCGCGTGGCACCGTGCCCGCCCTACATGTGGTGCCATCGATCCGCAAGATTTTTCACGGCGCTCTTTTGATGAGCTCCACCTGTTTGGATCACACCCCCCCCCCCCTGCACCGCCCCCCCCCAGACTATCCGCAACCGCCCCACTCTCGCAGCGACGCACAATCCTTCTCCCAAGTGGAATCAGACGTAATTTAACAGGCTTCCTTTAGTCTCGAGTCAATAAGCACTCCCTGCTGGGCACGCCATTGTTGGAAGGAGAGCGAGAGCGAACCTGGCGCAGTGCGTCTGGCCATCGAGTTGGGGGTCTGAATGATGAGGGGGGGGGGGGCGGTGGGAGGCGGGGGGGTGTAGGCGGCACCTAATGGAAAGTGGTTGGCACAAAGCAAACGGAGTTGGACGGAGCGGTGGGGGCGGTGGTGGTGGTGGTGGGGAGCCACGCGGTGGTGGCGGTACGGACGAGGGTTGTGCTGGCGAAAGACCGAGTGCCGTGTACACACGCCCACCACGATGCCCCCTTTGGAGAGATGCACGGCGGAAGAAAGAGGGCCCAAGGAATGAGCCGTGAGCCAGGGCGGACCGCGGTAATTATACAACGGTTATCTGGGGCGGGGGGGGGGCGGTCCATCTGTGCGATGTGGTTGGCTGTCTAGAGTTGTGGTGATGGTGAGCATGGGCGGTTGTCGTCGTCGTCCCTTTAATCAGTGGGGGTGGTTCAGGAACTCTCTGATTCGAGTGGGACGGGTTGGCCTTCATCCAAGCAGTGTATGGATCATAGCTGACAATGATGATGGTGACAATTATTTCGAGCTGTGCAGTGCAACTTTTTAATCCCCGTGTGCCCTGGATGCCGAAGCTGCCACACGGCTACTGGACCGTCAAGATGATTGGACATGTCTATAGCGAGCGCAAATGTGTGTTGATAATGCGATCGTTTTCTCTGAATTGTTTATGAATTCATCATTTTGCAGTTCTATTAATCATTGTTTCAGGCTGTCACATGTCACATGTAAGGCATTGGCTGAAGAAATAGATTTTGTATTCACGATGAAATTAATGCATTCAAAATAACAGTAATAATACATGATTATTTACTGATAATTAATAATTGGTGTTTACATAAATGTTGAAAGGGATGGGAGAGGGGGCGGGGTATAGTCCCCCCTTCCCCTCCCCGGGGATGCTGCTGGGTTGCAACTGTTACCACGCAATCCAGAGTGTCACCGGTTCGGTCTGATCTCCCGGCACGGAAGTTGAAGCAACTGCACGGGTTTCTTACATTCCTCCTCCGCCATCGCCTCTGCACACCCAGCAGTGGCTTAACCGAAAGAAACAAATAATAATTCCTGCAGTCACGAAAGTTCTAAAATTAAGATTGAACCACTTCTACGGGGAAGTTTTAAGCTTATCTTTTTTCTCTCTCTCTGGCGACTTGTTTTCTCTGCCTGTGTCCTTTCTTTAGATTGTTCACACTTAAATTCTAACTTAGCAATCTTTGAAATACGTAATCAACCAGGCTATACGTTAATTGTGTGTTGACCGACCCTCTGTGTTGTATTACATTTCGATATTTTACTAGGTTATTTAATTTTAGTGTGTCCTTCTCCTGATTTTCAGGCTTGCTTGCCGTGCCATCGCATTCGCAGCACCACGTCTGTTGACCACTCATTGATATGCTAATTTTTCTCTAACCCTCCTCCCTCTCTCTGCCTCCGCCCCCCCTCTGTCTATTTAAGGCCACCACACAGAGACGATCACCCCTCTCTGTTACCTGTGTTGCTCTCGCTATGTATCTTGGTGATATCTGTCTGCTAATATGTCTGTCTATAGTTTTCTGGTTAGATTTTATGTCGCTATTTCATTATACCTGATGATGATTGCTTGTGTTGCAATCGAAACGTCGTATTCTATTATTTAATTTAATTTATTATTTTATCTTTAGACGTGACTTAACCGAAAGAAACAAATAATAATTCCTGCAGTCACGAAAGTTCTAAAATTAAGATTGAACCACTTCTACGGGGAAGTTTTAAGCTTATCTTTTTTCTCTCTCTCTGGCGACTTGTTTTCTCTGCCTGTGTCCTCTCTTTAGATTGTTCACACTTAAATTCTAACTTAGCAATCTTTGAAATACGTAATCAACCAGGCTATACGTTAATTGTGTGTTGACCGACCCTCTGTGTTGTATTACATTTCGATATTTTACTAGGTTATTTAATTTTAGTGTGTCCTTCTCCTGATTTTCAGGCTTGCTTGCCGTGCCATCGCATTCGCAGCACCACGTCTGTTGACCACTCATTGATATGCAAATTTTTTCTCTAACCCTCCTCCCTCTCTCTGCCTCCGCCCCCCCCTCTGTCTATTTAAGGCCACCACACAGATACGATCACCCCTCTCTGTTACCTGTGTTGCTCTCGCTATGTATCTTGGTGATATCTGTCTGCTAATATGTCTGTCTATAGTTTTCTGGTTAGATTTTATGTCGCTATTTCATTATACCTGATGATGATTGCTTGTGTTGTAATCGAAACGTCGTATTCTATTATTTAATTTAATTTATTATGTTATCTTTAGACGTGACTTAACCGAAAGAAACAAATAATAATTCCTGCAGTCACGAAAGTTCTAAAATTAAGAGTGTCAACGGGGTTCAAGACGCAAGCGATCGGCAGGACGCGTGTGGTGGGGCAAAGTTTTTGGCTACTCCGTCTTTGCCGAGAGAAATTTCCACGCGATAAGCGACTTCGATGACCTTTCATTTGTGGCCCAGGTCGCTTCTGAAAAAGAAGGGAATAGCTATACTCTTGGTTCTTTCGGTAAAGTCACGTAGGTAAAGAAATAATAAATAAATACAATTAAAATACATTTTTTCATATAAAATGTTATTAATAAATAAACACGTTATTTATTTTAATATTTTATTTTTATTTTATTAATAAAAGTGTAGTTATTTTACTTATTATTTTATTTACCTACGTGAATTTACCGAAAGAACCAAGAGTATGGATCCTTGCAGTCACGAAAACTTCAAATCTAACAGGGAATAGCTCATTGGGCTGTTCCTGGTAAAATACAAGACAGTATTTTAGTGTTTTTGTTCTAACGTTCTGACCCACCTCTGCTGGACATCTTTGAAAAAGAGCGTTATAGCTCATCGGATTCCAGCGGTCTAAGTATTCTGATTCTGATCTTTCCCCAGGCGTCCGGCCAATGTGGGTGAGTAGGCCAAAGCACCCTCTGTCAGAGGGACTCTCTCTAGGTCCGCCTCGAGTGGAGGCTCCTAACCCGGCAGTGGTGGCACGAACGAGACATTTCAGGGATGCACCTTTACCCGTGTTACCCTCCCCCCCCCTCCGTCGCTTGCCGGCGGTGGTGGGCGAGGGGATCAGTGGGGGACTTGGGCTGGATAAGAGGCCTGTGGGGGGGGGGGAGCCTCTCGTGTACATGGGATGGCGTGTGATTGGTTATTGACGAAATGCAATGGGACTGCTGCAAAGTGGAGAAATAAATGAATGTTTGCGCACCGTTTCATTACCGACTTAATTTTTACTTTAGTTGTTCCTCGTGCTCTTTATTCATCGGCGAGAGGGAGCCCCGGGGATATCGTGGTGGTGGTGGTGGTCGGGTGGCCAAGCGGTGGTGATGGCTGGAAGAAATGTCTGCAATGATTTACCCCCCCCCCCACCCCCCACTCTAGCGCCCCCCCCACTCTAGTCCCCTTTAGCCCTTCTACCCCCACTGTAGCCCCCCACACCCCCACTTTAGCCACCACCCTCCACTCTAGCCCCCCCCATCCCCCATTCTAGCCCCCCATCCCTCACTCTCCATTCTAGCCCCCCACATCCCCCACTCTAGCCCCCACCCTCCATTCTCACCCCCACCCTCCACTCTCGCCCTCACTCCCCACTCTAGCCCCCCCCATCCCCCACTCTAGCCCCACCCCCCACGAGCCCCCCCACCTCCCACTCTAGCCCCCCCACTCCTCCACCCCTGCCAACCAACGCCATCACCCCCCCCCACCCCCCCCACTTCTCCCCGCCACCCTACCGCAAATTATTCGTCGTGATTTGTGTTCACGATTTAACAAAAACAACAACAACAACAACTTTCCTTTCTGCGGTTCTTGTACTGCACTGCTCCACGACGTGGCCACCCGAGTTCAATTCCCAGCCGGGGCTAACATCAGTGGCGAGTGGACTTCCAAACCATCCCCGAGGTCAATGTGTACACACGTCAGGCACTGGGGAGACAAAGGCGGTCGGGAGCTTGGCTATAACCACCGCCGCCCACCTCGTTGACCCACGTCCACCTTAACAGGCGCTCGCTAACCACCACTTGCCTCGACAGACCGTAAGACGGCTTGCATGTGACTGTGAGTTGGCACTCGGATCTCGCAGTGCCGGATTATCCTCGTAGCACAAGTAGCTACATATGCCCTGCACTTTCAAGGGCCCCGCGCTAAATGCTTTCAAGCTATCAATTCCGGTTCAGTGATTCTGCACTTGCTCTATTACTATAGCACTATACCGCCTTCAACTTTTACGAACGACTGGGTGTTTAAGGTTAGCGATTTGTCGTATTATCTGGCTGTATAGCAAATAAAAACATATAATTACTTAACTATGCAAGTAAAAAAATTTGTGTTTTAATATTCATGTTTTTTTTTATTCAGGGCCCCTTTAGAACATCATATGCTACAGGCCCCGCCACTAGCTTAATCCGGCACTGGGATCTCGCGGTGTCATTGTGAGGTGGTGGCAGTGGCGGTTGGTGCTGCAGCCAGAGACTTCTGACACTCGCAAGCGAGTCGTTCGTTAATTGCTCGGGCGACGGTGTGCGCCTGTGAAACTTATCAACTCACCTTGGAGCCCCCCACACTCCCAACACTCCACAGCCGCCCCCTCTCACCGCCCGCCACCAAACGCGCGCGCGCACCGAGCCATCTCGCTCCCGTAACACCTGCAGATGAGTCGCATTAATTCGACTTAATCCCTTTCCCATTTCATTGCGTGCGCCACGTTGCTTTTAACGCCACCCCGTGCCACGCGCCCTTCGTTCGGCATTAGGCAATTACGGGCGCCGGGAGTCTCGAGTGTTTTTTAAAGGTCCAGCGTATGACAACCGAGCGAGTCGGTCAGTCGGAGCGAGCCTTTGGCGTTTCTTTTTTTCAATCGGGGCGAGGAGAGGGATTGGACACCATTGAGATCGGGCGGGGGGAAGGGAGTCTCTTTCGCGAACGGACGCCCGAGACGAGGGCGGAGAGAATTCGATTCGGTAAAATTCGACGGGAAAACATTTTCGGTGGGGAGTGGGATGGGATGTCATGAGGCTATTTGTTAAAAACGTGTGAGCAAATAAGAACTCTGGGTGGAACAGCGCTCGAGGGGGGTGGTGTGGTCAGGACCATGTGCGGGGTCCGCCTTTTGTCGCTGCAGTGCTGACGTTTACACAGCACACCGGGGGGCCATCGTTTAAGGCCGAGTCGGTCGAGGTGGATGCCTGGGACCAGTTCGAATATTCGTCGCGGAAACGTCAGAACCGGGATTTGAATTCAAGTGGCCGGTTTCGGCAAGTAGCGGCACACTGACGACAATGCAACCACCACTCCACCCACAACAATAACAAAATACAAAGATTCCCTGTATAGCCTGAGTAGACTGTTGGGGCAAGTGCTGTTAGCGAGCACCTATGAAGGCCGGAACGGCACACGAGGGGATGGGTTGGCAGCACCACGTTTGACCACCGTTGTCTCCCCAGTGGCGATGTTTTCACACCGCACCAGCTACTCATTGGAGGCTGAGTCGACCTAGGGGAGGCCCAGGACTGGTTCAGATATTTGTTACCGATGTTGGCTATGAACAGGAATCGAACTCAGGTCGCCGGGTTTCGTAGCGCACCGTAGCTCCACGCAACAATTTCCCGCACGCGGATAAACGTACAACAAACATGCACACACACAACACACACACAACACGTACGCACGTGTGAGCATTAATTGAAGCGCTAACAGCCGAGCGTCCCCCTGTCCACGCGGGGAGGGCCCGCGCACGCAATTAGCGGCGCGGCCCGCGCGCACCCCTCTCCCGCTTCGCATCTCCGCCACGTCGAAGTCCCAAGGTCAGAGCCAGGGCCCATTAAGAGGCTCCCCCTCCCATTGTCCATAACGAGCATTTTTGTGTAATTATACTCGCCCGGCCACCGTGGGGTTTCCACCGCCGCTAAAGGCCACTCGAGTGGGCGAACGCGTCTGTCGGGGTGCCCATTAGTTCCGACCTTTATACTTTTTTTACATTATTTATCAACGTAATGTGTTTTATTATTATTCTTACTCTGTATATTTTCACCTCCCCCCCCCCCCACCGTGTACTCCCCTCCACCCCCCCCCTCTCCACCATGCTCTTCTCCAGTCAGGTTATGCCGAACATCTTCACTGACGCTTAAGCCATTAGGACGGCGCAGGATTTGCCTACAGCCCAGGTTTAGGAACGTTGATTTGTCATGAGATATGCGGTAGTATTTTAGACTTTTTTTGTCAGCGTATGATTGACTATGTAGTTATCTATTGATGTGTGCGTTTGATGATCCCAGATTATTATTCATATTGTTTCACGATTCAAAAAAATATTTCTTATTCACTCTGGACTTGGTTCAGGGACGGTGCATATTCCTGATGCCGTTAACCGGTGGATTTTGCTTTCTGAAGTGTGGCCACATGGGTACACTTTTTAATAGCACGATCAATGTTGCGCTTGTTTTACCCAGAAAAGCCTCACCGAGTCTCGTGAGAATTATTCAGCACGGTTTCCTTGGTATGCTTTTCGCTGTAGGGGTGTGGCGATTGCGTCAGCTATTCCAACTGAGTAATTAGTGGTGTCATTTTGTTCAAATTTGGCCGATTTGTTGGACCACGAAGCCGCCTCTCCATGGCTCTAATCTTGTCCGAATAATGTCATGGGACCGTTTGCGTCCACTGCGAGGCACACGGGCGCGCGTCGTGTTTGTTTCGCTTTCTACACACCGAAGCATTAATCAGGGCGGCCGGTGGATTTCAAACCGTGAACCTCTGCATTAAGCGGCGGACGCGCGTCACCGATCGGCCATGTAACCACCAAACTTAAGCATTTAATTGTTTTTTTCTTGCATTTGCCCACGAAATATATTTGACGGTTGTGCTGTCACTGCCGGTGGCATCCGACAGGATGGGGGGCAAAAATGTTTTATTTCATAGAGCCCACAGACAGAAATGTATCACACGGTGTCGGAGAAAGGCCCCGGAAATAGACGTCACAGAACTACTTCTGAAGTCACTTCGCAATCGAAGCCTCTTCCTGCACCAGGCAAAAGGCAAGCCGATCGACGCAACAAAAACGTGAATTCTCAGGGCTGGGAAAAAGCTAAATTCATTGCAAGAGCGAATGTGGCATGACGTTATGTTTGGCGAACGGGTTGCTGCCATGAACTCGCCACGACACTTGGCAAAACCGATTGAATCGTAGATTTGGATTCGAGTGCACAGTGGTGCTTGAGTTCGTAAAAAAAAAAGAACGACTTTGAGACATTAATAGTGAACGCCTTGGCAGGCGCCTCTGATCCAGCACTTTGAAGGGCTGGGTTGGTGGATTATGCAAATGTGTAAAACTCCTGCGCATACTGGGTTCCGAGCTGACCGGCAGATGGCAGTACAACAAGTGGATTAATGTAATCTGTATGGAGCTTTTGAGTGTTACCCCCTCATATTCCGTGGGGTTTCTGCGGATGCTGAGGTGTGCTCCCACAAGCCAAACTACTCGCTAATGGAATTGGCCAAACATCCTGTACTTTACCAAGCTGCTCGGCGCGCATTTGTGATGACAGGGAGCCAGAGGTATGGAAGCACAGTAATTCAGTACAGCAATGGATTGTTTTGCACGGCCCGCTGCTACCCACATTGTCCCCGCAGCCTATAACACCTGTTTTTTTGGCTTCCTGGTCTCCCATCCGAACATTATCCGGGCTCGTACCACGCCTGTCTTATAAAATCTGGCGAGATTTGGCGCGTCACAGGTGAATTGATGGCCAACCTCGGGCGCGGCATCACTGCATATACACACGCGCACGCACACGACATGCAAATATCACCCTATTTGCTCAATGACCAATCAGAACAAGCAATCGGTAGAATAACCGCCAGCTGATGATTACAGGACGTCGGCAGTTGCAGCTGTCGACGCCTCCTCAGGCGCGCCCACGCCAACCCCAGGGGCGCCAAAACGTCGGCCGCTCCGCCGGCACCGGCGGAACGGGCGCGAGCGGCGCGCGGGCTCGGGGCGCTTGACGCGGCGCGAAGCCGCTCTGATGAATCGCCGTGGCCCTTCGCGCTAAAAGGAGACGTCCCGAGCCTCCGTAATTAGACCCTCGCCGGCGGCGACGGCGACGAGCGCCGTTCGAGCCGGCGGCGGGAAGGAGCGGCCCGGCCTAAACGAGGCTCGGGGGGCCCATCTTCCTTTAAGCGTAGGAGTGCCCTGGGAGAGATCAACGCGCCGTCAACCTTCGCGGAAACGTCTCTCCGCGGAGGGTTCTCCTCCGCGGACGGGGATGACGCCGCTGCCGCTCGGATTGTGTCCCCCGGATTAAGACGGCCGAGCAGAGGAGAGCGGAGGCAGGGGGACGGCACGCGTGGGGACGATGGCGCCAGGGGAGCTCGCACCTGTGAAGCCGTCGGTTGGAAATGCGGAGGGCAAAGACGTGCCACCCTCCCCACCACCCCCACCACCTTGACCACCTTTTCTGACGGGGATCCGGAAGTTCGCTCGCTCAGGAACTGCAGTGGACTTCAGAAATTCAACGGAGGAGCCACAGCAGTTCATTCACCCAGACCAGAAGAACATCACGTGGCTCTCTACCTCGCAAATATACGGTCGTTCTTTAAGTTGCTATTCAAGCCCGATCCTGTATGCCCACTTAAGACAAATCTTTAAATCGATATAAAAAAAAGACGGCGGTTTCCTGCTCAAATGGGCATCGAAGCGGCGAAAATCTCCCGTTTACAGCCCTGAGCTAGTGATGGGAATTCCACATTTTTGCGGCGGGGTTTTCTCTCATAGGAAGGACAAATACTATTGACTTCCCCACAAAGCGAGACTTATTTTCTGGTCCCAAGAGGGATGATGGGCTGAGTCAACCCCCATACTAGCCACCAAGGTTGAATCATTGTCACGGATATCATTTTAATTTGATGTACAATCAGAAATGGTATGTCTCTGTTTCCACGTGTGCCGTTGGATGGGAGGTGATGGGCGTGGTTTGATCGGTACCATCAGCTGCGTCACGATGGACCTGACTTGTCGGGAGGCCGGATGTTGGGGCGGCCAACATTTTTAAAGGGGCCCAAGTCATGGGTTTATGTGACCCCCGCAGCCAATATTCACCACACTTAAGAAAATCATTGATTTGCAACGCCTGATTCCTGACAATTCATTGATTGGCTGGAGCAGGGCGGGGGTGTTGAATTGATCCACTCCTCCTAACCCTACTAACCACCATGCCTTCACCCCTAGACATAAACAAAGAACCGCCATATAGTCTTTAACAGACCGTTCAGAGAAGTGCTGTTAGCGAGCACCTTTGAAGGCCGGTACGGCACACTTGGGGGGTAGGTGGTCACCATCATGCAGCAGTCCAGATCTTTACACACTGCACCAGGTACTCATTTAAGGCTGAGTTGGCCTAGCAGAGGCCCAGGACTGGTTCAGATATTTGTTACCGATGTTGGCTATGAACAGGAATCGAACTTTGGTCGCCGGATTTGTCGCGTAGTGAGCTAACCACTGCACCACCTCTCTCCACAACACACACAGACGCTGCACATATCGGAGCATTCTAAATTTTACTCCTTCTGTTAAGACTCTCAATTTAACATTTTAACGACCGAAACGAAAAAAACATTCACACCGGCTCCATGAGTCATTTGGAAGCTTTATTTGACGCAGATGTGGGGCCTTAATTACCGTTCCTCATTTACCCTTCGCAAGTGCCATGGCTATAATTTTAATTGTACGCAGTGTACTTTTTGAAATAGCGGTTATGTGTCTTTGCCGCAGTCATTTTGCTGCGTCCATGGCAGACGAGGAACTTTAATAACGCTTTTTATGCGATGCCATTATGCACGCTAACCATCACGGATGTGGGTTTCATTTATCAAAAATTGCGCTTTTTGCATTTTCTTCTTTTTGCGCGGCACCACAACCGCCGCAAGGCCGTTGGCACAGGGGTCTGAGGTGACATGAAATCTCCACGACTCACCTCAGCCTTCTGTCGGTCACCGCGATATTTCCCGTCTCTCGCCCCTGCCGCGATGTTGCAAACAAACGGTGACGCGAGGCGCCACCACGCCCAATTATTTTTTTTGTCACTGGAACTGTGAAAAAGAGCTTCATAGCTCATCGGATTCCTCCAGTATGAATAAAGATTCTGATTTTGATTCTTTTCCAGAAATGCCATTGGTACAATTTGATCTTTAAAGTTATTTTTTTTTTATCATGTGGTGTTTATTTTTGAGCTCCGCTGATTGTCCAATGGCTCCGTGACCCTTTGTATTTTAAAGTATGCTAGGTTCTCTACATAAATATTGCTATGTGAACGTAAACTGTATTGTATTAGAATCAGGGTTGGCAGTATTGGAACATTTACGAGCAATGAAAAAAACACATTTTTTTATCCTGCCTTAAAATTGAAAACTATTTCCGTGATTTTTTATTTTAATGAAAATGTTTTAGTGAATTGATTTGCTATTTCCTAAGCTCTTCTGTACAATAAAAAGGTGTTGACATTGATGAAAGATGTGGAAAAATAGCCGTTTTTATTTGCTTATTCGGCAACCCAGAGAGGAGGCCCAGAAGATGTCATTGATTATGTCACGGCGTCTTTAAGTAATGTCTGGAGAAGCACAGTCGGTAAAATTATATTTCTGCTCGACAAGTTGGGTATCTTGGGGAGTTCATAATGGCTGTGTCGGAGCGCTAAGCCGGAACCGCAGAGATTAAATTCAGGTTTCAGCCACCCGTGATTAAACTAGCTTTTCAAGTGGAGCAAATTGATGATTTCAGCCCGGTCACCAGTGACTGCAACAACACAAAATCCCCCGTTGTATTAAATTAGTTTTTTTTCTTCACTTAATTTAGCAACATTTCAGCTCTGAGATGTAAACATTGCCGGTTGGATTGACACGCGACGACGCTTTGCAGCGTAAATAAAAGTCGACCCCCTGGTCTGGATAAAGAGGTGACTGAAGCGGCGACAGGAGCGGGCTCTGTGAGATCGTTTTTCTCCGGGTTTGCTGTCTCAACGCGTGGTGGTGCATTGGGAGCTGCAAGCGTTCAGATGGAATTTTTCTTCCCTCGTTTACCAATGGCGGTAACTGTGATAAAACTTGAGTGGAATAGAAAAAACCCTTCACAAAGCAATAAGTGTGTCGTATGATTCAGAAAAAAATACGGTCATTCGTCAAATATATGGAACGAAAAATAAAGAAATAACCAAATAATCTGCGACACATTCTTGGAATCGCTTTGAGAGACAAAAAGAGGACCGTATGGAGCAGATAATAGAATGACGTCGTCCGAACTGTCAAGAGAAGTGACCTTGGGCGGAATGCTTCTTGATGAGAGGCTAGCGACGTTGAACTTCTTTCGCAGTGCACATAGCCCACCGTGCTCATTGGAGGTGCGGGGGCAGGGACAACAAACTAACACACAAAAAGCAGTTCGAAGGAAACGAGTTGACGATGGACGGATGGTCAGGAATAACAATGGAGCTGGCGGCCAAGGAATGTGAACGCGCCTCCCTCGAGAGGACCATTCACCAAGCAGGCGGAGCGACGGCATCGGTTTGTGAGCAGGTGGCATGCTGGTGGGATTCTTCCATCGCAGGGATCGCGAGAGGTGGCAGCGACTTGGGGAGGCCTTCCTCCAGCAGTGGATTGTCTATGGCTGGATGGCTGCTGATGATGATGAAGAAGGTAAAGCTGTTTAGCATTCAACCCTTGCATTTTCTGCTAAGGGCCCAACAAGAAGCGGCCGCTAATCCGTCGGCCCGAGCACACGGGGAGGAGAGTTCCATCCTGTGCGGCCCTCGCTTAATTGAGCGTCTTCGCGCACTCAACGCGGATCTATAGTTCCTGTACCCGCCGAGCCATTATCCTTATTCCGTTTGCATAAGTAGCTCTGTTGGGGGGAGGGGGGGCAAGGCAAAGATTGTTGCTTGTTTTTCACCATTAGCATAAACGCAAAGAAGAAAAAAGATTGTATACGGTTTAATAGTGCCGGCACGTAGTTACGTGGAGGTTGTGTTCAGTAAGCCGGGGCGGTCGAGATTTTTTATTCACGAAACAAAGAAAGTGAGATTTGCATGAAACAAAGAGAGTTAAATCGGACGCAGGTTTCTGCACGCGTGTGTATCGTTGTTTCTGTGAGTTACCGGCGGGGCGTTTTTTTTGGCTACTTAAATTGAAATCGTCATGATCACTGTTTGCACGGAACGCAACCGAGAGTGTGTCCACTGAGGAGATGGAGCGGGGATAGCAAAAAAAATACTTTGTGATGCAGGGGCTTGGTGGTGGATTATTGCATCGCGGCGCTTGGGGAAGCCTTCATCCAGCAGTGGATTGACCAGGGCTAATTAATCTTTCGGTAAAGTCACGTAGAAGGGAAATAATAAAATAATAAAAATATAACATAATAAAATAATTCTCACGACGTTTCGGGCTACAACGCAAGCAGCTGTCCTCAGGTGAAGAACAGGTCT
Organism: Lampetra fluviatilis; assembly: GCF_964198595.1. NCBI lineage: Eukaryota > Metazoa > Chordata > Hyperoartia > Petromyzontiformes > Petromyzontidae > Lampetra > Lampetra fluviatilis. The sequence goes on from NC_136293.1 coordinate 9,039,596, forward strand.
GTTTTTCAGACATTTTATTATTTTATTATTTCCCTTCTTTACCGAAAGAACCAAGAAGATGAATCCCTGCAGTCACGAAAGCTTTAAATCGAAAATTATGACAATGATGTTAATTCTTGCATGCCATTGCGGCCGCCGCTTTTACGGGGCATTTCCCGTAGTTTCGGCTGTCCGTAATTGCATTTTGGACTCTTTCGAGTTTAAAGAAGGGAGCAAAAGACATGAAGGAAAGGCAGGGGTAGAGCATTAGGGATGATTAAGTCCGTGGGGCTGCGGAGAGTCGTTAAGGAAGTGTGGAAACATTTCTCACGGCGGTAGATGAGCCGCCGAGGTGACGATTGCGAAATTACAGAGGCGCTCGGCTCAATAGCGGGAACGGAGATAAAATATTTCAATTAAATGCAAATGGGCGAAAGGAGAGGTCGGCCTCGTGCGATGCTCTCGGACAAGGCGCGCGCACGTTCGCTTGGCGCGCACGGGTAGATTTCGGAAGATCGTGTGAATGTAAAACAAAATATTTAATCGAGATCGCGGATGTTGCTGATGGCAGGAATTGTTGGCGGAGTTGATGGGTCGGTGGGATCGTTTTTGAGACTGTGGCTTGAAAGGTCGTGTTCTTGGCAATGAGGAGACGCATTGTGGGACGGATGTGTGACTCGCTCATGCTCACGGTGAGGAATAGTGAGCGCGAGCATGTCCAACCGCTCCGAACCGTTTGAAATATTTGTGTTAAAAAAAAAGATTCAAGGTAAGCGCCTATTTTCAGAATGCGGTGAGCAACCCTGCTTGTACTTTCACGATCCTTTAGTTTTTTTGGTAACTATTTCTTTGAAGCGTTGTATCGTCACACACGCACGCCCGGTGTGTAAACATAATAATTGTGAGGGCTCGCGCGAGACGGGTGTGTGGAGCGGGTGTTCCATCACTCAATAATTCCAAATCTCCAGCCGCCTGCGGTCAGCGTCGTCGTTACGGGTCGACGGGACCTAAGGCCGACAACGATACGCGAATGTCAGCCTGACAAGGCGCAACGACGCAGCCTGCTCGCATTGCCACCTCTCCGGCACGGTGGGAATCCGGGTGCCACTTTGGTGCAACCGGAGCTCCCGTACCGAAGTTAAGAGAGCATCTAACACGTAGGCTTTCGCGACCAATATTATTCATAATCAACGTTTTTGGGTTAGATCGCTTTATTTATTAAGGTGTCGTAACCCTCCACCACCCAACACGGCCAATCAGCAAAAAAGTGTCACGTTGACAAAGGACAAATAGCTCACTGCTTTAGCCCACCGGTGTGTTGAAGCGTGAAACCACAACATTTACAATTTTTGAGTACAACGTTTCGCTGGTAATTGCATCCAGCATCATCGGGAAATTCGCCAGAATGGTGAGGCTCTGCTCTGTCTCCCGTTCTTATATAGAGCAGCAGCAGGGTGACGTCACTTTTTTACTAATTGCCCGTGTCGGGTGGTGGAGGGTTACGACACATTTATAAATAACGCGATCTAAACCCAAAAACGTTGATTATGAAGAGCATCTAACGGCGACGCGTTTGTACCGACAACCGGTGCCGCTTCATCAACGCCTTCCACGTAAGCTCGTTCTACAGATGGAAGCCTCGCCGAGTCTCAAGACTCAATGTCCGGCCCATTTTCTCTAAGTTAGGTTGGCATGGTGTCATTTGACTTTGGGGGAGTTCCACGACATCGGACGCACGTTGAACGTACGTACGTGCGTACGTTTGTTGAACTTCTTTCGCGCCGTACGTAGTCAACCGTGCTAATCGGAGGTGCGAGCTAATCAGATGTGTGGGGTAATTCATTGGAATAAACAAGTAGTGGCGTTTTACTTGGGCATACTTTGTCATTCGATTCGATAAGGGTAATTCATCCACCTTTCTGCATAGGAGAGATGCTCACTTATCTCCATGGTGGCGTCGGATGTTCTCACATGAGAGGATGTTATCATCCACGCCGGGATTGGCGGTGGTGCATTCAGTTTCGTTTACGCGTCAACCCCATCGATTTATTCCGTAAATGAGCCGTATTTTCTCAAACTATAATCACCTTCCAAAATGACACCCAGTGTATATTATCGGGGTAATTTTGAAATTTTCACTCTTTGAAGTTGCCTCGTTTGTGCACCTGCCCTTTCCGCAGTCGAAATTCACGAAGCCCGCTCACTTTTCCTCCGACGCGCAAAGTGTTTTTTTTGGGGGGCTGTGGAGGTAATTTGGACTTCTCGGGAGGGAGACTGCACCCAGGAGGTAATAGCGCCGGCGTGTAATGGCTCAATTCGTCCATGGCCGAATTGAGCCCAATTCATCTGAAACAGGGGCCCCTTTTCACACGAGAGAGAGAGAAACCGGCGCTTTTGTTTTGACGCATCTTGCAGCACCGCCGCTCTTCGTGGGATGGGATCACGGCTTCGAGGGCGGGCGTCTCGCGGAGACGAGCCCTTTGCATCGCTCATTTGTGTCTCGCGTGTCACGCGCAGCCCGGGTGCCACGCCACGGACCCCCAAATTGTACGCGGAGACAAAGGCAACGAACAAACCCCCGCGCCCCCATCCTTCCCATCGCTCGCTCGCTCGGCTCTCACTCTTTCTCTCTCACCCTTTCTCTTTTTTCCCCCCGCTGCTCCCTCCCTTTTCTGCCACATCGCCCTTGGGGTGTGAAGGGGGGAGAGAGCATCACTGTCCGGCTTGAATCATCACAACGACCCTCGGCCCATTAGGGCCCTGCACGGGGCAAATTTGCTTAAGACGAATGTACCCCCTGCCGGTGTCGTTAAAGAATAATTTTTGCATAGCGGCACGCACACAGGCACAATTGCACGCACTCAGGGCCGTACGCGTTAACCCCTGCGTCAGCGCTCGCTAGCGCGGTGAGCAGTGCAGTTCATACTCGGGTTGCCACAGCCATGGCGAGATGTAGACTTGATGTGGTGTGCCGGGTGCATGAACATTTTGCGGGTTGCTGACACGGACAGAACGTTCGGGAATGTAGCCCCGAGTGTGGGATTTAAACGATAACAATAAAAGCAATTTTAGTGGAATGGAAATTCAAACTTGGGTTTGACCTACACGCGGGGTGTAAATGATTCGGCCCTGGGGATTTGACAAATGATTTTGATTCAGTCATAATTCGATTCGAGAACCGATTATTTTAAACATTGTGGTGAATGGTAGTGACTTCTATTCGCTGCATCTACATTTTGGAAAAAAACATAAAATATTACGCGTGAGAATGTATGCGTGCATTATGGGCTTAATTACCCAAGGCATTGTTTCATGTGTAATCTAAACAGCGCCTAAATCACTAAACCTAACCGCTTTATACAAACGCATGAAAATAAAAATAATAATAATCCATACATTACAAACAACACCCCACAATGGAACACAATTGTTTGCCAAAGACACGCGTGTGCAGAGTACACTGATGCTAGACCATTGCTTGTTTTGGGGCCATTTATGTGCTTTGAAAGAGGGCCATTGTCCATAATGTCACCCCTTAGACATTGTTTCCTTTTAATGCCACGGTGTTATTGACGAATGCGCTGGGTTGTTTTGTTGTTGTTGTTGTCGCCTGTGCTTGTGCACGAGCGCCACGGCGGCATGCAGGAGCAGCATCACCACCACCACAAGATGATGCTTTAGGCCGAGGCTGCGGCTAACCTGTTGCCTCCGTCGTCATGGCAACAGGGCCTCAGATCCACCTGCGTGTGTTCAGCCAATACGGGGGGGGCGGGGGGCACCAAGCCGAGCTGAGCGCAAGAAAATTTGAAAGGTTTTTTTTGTTACACGCGCAAATAAAAAAAAGTTTGACCCAGTGTCATATTCCATCATGGTCGTTGAAAAAGACACAATCGATCAGCTGTGTGTGGGGCATTACGGTGGCGAGATGTTAAGTACCTGCGCCTGGTATACAGGTCATAGGTTCGATCCCGAGCCTGGCGCCTGTATATTTGGAGTGTGCGTGCCTCTCTCGCCGTGGTCGCGTTAATTTTTCTCCGGGCCCTCCGGTTTTTACCGCCACATTTAGAATGAACGTGCGTTTAGAGTGGTTGGCTGGTATAAATTTCCACATGGTGTTAATAAGCCACTTCGTTGAGCTGTCATTTGTGGCCAGGCCGCTTCTGAAAACAAATTAACTATGCAGCTCGGAGGGCCTTACCTGGTAAAATAAAAAAAATAGTTTGTGAGTTATTGTGGTGTTATTTTTATGGCTACTGCCCCTTTCGTTTCGCTCTCGATTCCCCTATTTGCAAGTGTCGCGTTCACGGCTTTTGTTGTTGTTGTTGTTGTTTCTACGTAGATTAGTTTATTTGTTAGACGCACGGTTTGTTTCCTTGCCCTTCACCAACCACAACAACTGCCGCCTGCCCATCTCATGAGCGGGTTGGAGGAGGAGGAGGGGGGAAAACTCATTACGTTAAGAAAGCCCTCGGTAAACACACATTACCATGTGAGTGCTTTGCGGCGCTTAAGTGGATTGCGAAGGCATTATGGCTTATTTTTATATATATAAAAAAAAGATGGTGCGGCTTATTCACTTGGGGGAGACTGGCTTGAGTTTGCCTCGCACTCCGTTATTTGTTTGTGTTTTTATTGCGGCGTAAAGAAAACGAATCGCCTTTATAAGCTGCGGCGTCTTTATTTATTTTTTAAATGAGAAAATTGTGTTTAGGATGCTAATATAAATAGTGTTATGATGAAGATTAAACTGGAAGCTAATAGCCTAGATGAGCCTCAGTTGGCACAGCAAGAGCTCCCAGCTGTGAGGCTGTGGGTTCAAATCCCAGACGAGGTCAACCCAGCTCAACCGTATGACCGTAAATACCAACTTAATTCTAGATTTGAAGCTTTCGTGACTCCAAGGATTCATACTCATAGGTTTTTTCGGTAAAGTCACGTAGGTAAGAGACTTGTGTTGCCTCCAAAACGTCGTGATTTATAATTTTATTTCTATTATTATTTCTATTCTTTAAATTTTTTATTTTTTATTCTTACCTACGTGACTTTACAGAAAAAACCTAAGAGTACGTAAATACCAACGCCACCACCAACAAAGACAAAGATCCCCCGTGTAGCCTTAACAGACTGTTGGAGCAAGTGCTGTTAGCGAACACCTATGAAGGGTGGCAGGGTACACGAGAGGGTGGATGGCCAACACCGCGCCCGGCCGCCTTTGTCTCCCCAGTGGTGATGTTTACACACCGCACCAGGTACTCATTTGAAGCTGAGTCGACCTAGGAGAGGCCCATTACTGATGCAGATAACGTCACTGGTGTTGGCCATGAGCGGGAATCGAACTCGGCTAGCCGGGTTCGGAGCGCAGCGTGCTAACCGCTGCACTACCTTTACACCAACACCACTATCACCACCATCACTGAATGTTAAAATCAATATTCGATGCTCGAATGACGCTCAATCACGAGAGAGTCGAATCATTTGCCCGCCTAATCAGCATCAATATCTTCATCATAATCGGCATCGTTCGTACCGTCGCTCAAAGGCCAGCAAAGTACCATCCTGGTGTGGCCACTCGACTTGCTACGGGGAAGTCAACAGCGATGCTGACGTTGGATCGACTGTGGAATGTGAATTTCCACCACCGGCTAGTGACTGCCAAAGAAGATGCATGCGCACCGTCCAGTCGGTAAAACTTTTGACCCTTGACTTGAGCAGAGCAGAGGCGACGTGGACTAGAAACGTTCCTGATTATTTTAATGAGCGGTAACGCTGCGCTCAGTGGTTATGCAGGGTCGGTGGACCGTCCTTAACACACATAAGGAAGCTTCGGGGCTGCCAGTTCACTCTGATTAAACATAAACACGTACACACATACACACACGCGCGCGCGCGCGCTTGCATGTGCGCGCACGCACGTACACACACACGAGCCTACGTGCACACACGCATGCGTATATATCCGCACGCACGTGGTTCAAAGATCCCCCGTGTAGCTTTAACAGACTGTTGGGGCAAGTGCTGTTAGCGAGCACCTATGAAGGCCGGCACGGCACACAAAGGGGTGGGTGGCCAGCACCACACCCGGTCGCCTCTGTCTCCCCAGTGGCGATGTTTACTACACACCGCACCAAGTACTCATTTGAGGCTGAGTCGACCTAGGGGAGGAGGCCCAGGACCGGTTCAGAATAATCGTCACCGGTGTTGGCCATGAGCGGGAATCGAACTCGGGTCGCCGGGTTCGTAGCGCAGCGTAGCGCTCTCCGCTGCACCACCGCTCCCCAAGTGTACACTCACGTGCTCACTCGTGCACACAGACGCATGCTCACCCCGCACATACAAATACACCTCTCCACCACACGCACACACACAAATTGAATGCGCACACACACAACACCCTCCACAGCAGTGATGTTGTGTCGCCAGCCGGTAACTTCTCACTGCTGAGCAAAAGCGTCCCCCAGTCTCTTCCCCACAGAGGTGGGACAAAGTCATTGTTATGCAAGTCCAAGTCGAGTCGCAAGTCATCAAATTCATGACTCGAGTCCAAGTCACATGACTCGAGTCCACATCTCATAGGTGGGACAAAGTCATTGTTATGCAAGTCCAAGTCGAGTCGCAAGTCATCAAATTCATGACTCGAGTCTGACTCGAGTCCAAGTCACATGACTCGAGTCCACACCTCTGCTTCCCCATTCCCTTCCCAGCTGCCCCATGCCCAGCCATGGCCTCCGAACTCTGTGAGTCTCTCCTCCGCTTCTCTCCCTTCTCTCTCCCCCTCCACTCCGCGCTTCATTTTCTCTCTCTCTCATCAGCTGTTTGTTCTCATGACATGCCCTGCCCATTTCCACTTCACTTATTTCCCTTCAACAACAGCATCACCATCAGTGCACCCCCCACCTCTGCTCTTTTTCCCATTTCTTCGCCTATCTCAGGGGTCAGCAACCTGCGGCTCCGGTGTCGTGTGTGGCGGGCTCGTTAAGGACCGCTTCGTGCCGTTATCTATTAAGGACCCACCGGCTCGTATATGAACCACGACAGAGCATTGCGTCTCTTGAAAAATTTGATGTGTTTTTTTTTGTGTGTTACCGAATTCTTGTTATTTTGGTCGCCGACCCCTCTGGACTATCTTCTTGGACGTAACTCCTCTTACCTGTGCAGCGCAATTTTTCGCTTAAAACAAAAACAAATGCAACCGCGATTGCGCCGTTGTCGCCCCTAACCACGGGGAGGTGGAGCCGGCAGACGCAACGGGGACCTCTCTGCGGATTAATTAGCACGCGACCATTAATTCTCCCACCAACACACTCACTCGCTCCGGGCCGGTTTTGACTCATGGCTCTTGTCGCGTTCGATTGTTGTCACCCTCGCGAGCCGTCGCTTTGCTGGAGAGATGGGAATCATAATTGTCACGTGTTCTTGCATCCTGAGGTCGAGGGCCAATTGTCTCCGTGCCCTGTATCGGCCGTTTCCAACTTCCGATCCCTGGCCCGCCTCTCACGCCCCCCACCCCCGCCACTGACAAGAGTGGGTAATGAAGAAGGAACAAAGGGCTTTTTTGTTGTTGCTATTTTTCGGCTGCCGCCCTTTGCCATGCGGTCGCGGAATTATAGTTCACTTTCTTTCCGTTGTTCTGGGATTTTAAATGGTGTTTGTTTATCGGCAAGCGGCTGGAGGGTTTGTGTTTTTTGTAATTGTGATGGTAATGACAATGACAGTAATAATGTCATTGTTTTGTTTACCAAGGAAAGACACTTGCTCTCTCGCTCTCATGAAGGTCGGTGCCGTGATATATCTAGGCCAATTGCTTTAATTCATGCTTGTGTCTTGCGTGTGTCGGCGTGGATGTGTGTGGGAGGATTGGAGAAAACCCACACGCATGTGGGACATGAAGCTCACTCGCCACCGCCCAGACACCCTGTCACGTGTCTAGTTGCTGTACTGCTTCTTAAGAGATACCGACTCCTTCTCAAATTCCTGCCAAGGGGGCCCTTGTCTACGATGAGCGATTGAATTATATGATTCATCACGAATGTGAATATATTGGTAATAGTAATCATGCCCTTTATATACTCAGGGAAGTCTCGTTGAGGCTATTTTCTTTTTTAGATACGGTTCTGCATTGGGGTTGTTTGATCAATTCCACCAACGAGTGTGGAAGGAGAGCAGAGTACCCAGAGAGATCTCATCATGCATATGAAGGGGAAGAGAGGGCATCGGGGGGGGGGGGAGGGAGCGCCATCCAAGGCTCCGCACAGATAGATGTAATAATCCCCATCTGTTTTGTCATCTCCTGTGCGCCTCGCAGTCCAAGCCTACATTAGTCCTAGCCAGAGTCCCCCATCTCGGTACTAACCAGGCTCACGCCTGCTTGTACTTGCCGAGATCCGCCGAGATCGGCCGGGCGCGTTGCGGGGACGATCCGTTCGCCACGTCAATGTGACCCCTGGCAGGAATTTCGCGTCCTCGCGGATAAAAAATTAACCCGTAAAAACAAAGTTTTCACTATAAATCCTTTATATGCGTGGCATCGGGGCGGCTAGAGTCCTCTCGTCCTCTGGCTTGAGATGGCTGCCACCTATGGGTCAGATGATTGTCTGGCAGCATTAAACAATTGGTAATGAAATATTTATTTATTTTTCCCTAAACAGTGTAAAATTTTGGAAAAAAATTTTTTCACGAAAATGCTATTGTCACGCACAACGAGTCTGTGTGCAAAATGTCAGCTCGATTGGATCACGGGAAGTGGGTTAAAAAACGACCGAAAGATTTGCACGATCCTAAGCAAGCAAGCGAACTTAATATAAAGGATTTTAAAAAAAACTGCACGCTGCGGCGCCCCAAAACTCGGCGCATCTTGGGCGCCATCGCTTCCTCGGGGGAGCAGCGGAGGAGAGTGCGGTGGGGGGGGGGGGGGGCGCTTCCACTGTCTGTCGCTGGGCTGCCCACAACCCCCCTCGGCATCGGCTGGCGTCTGGCTGGAACGCAGAGCAGGAGCCGGCTACGCAAAGCAAGTTCACTTTTAATTAAGGGGCTTCGTCTCGACGTGGCGGGGCGGGGCGGGCAGGGGCACCCCGGAAATTGAATTATGGGAGCGCCAGGGTTTTTTGGGGGGGGGGGGGCTTTTTTTGTAAAGTGCAGGCTGTAATGTTCGTGGAGGATTTATCATTTTATCACGTGTTTATTTTATTTTTAGAAAGACCCGGGCCCATCGTGTGGCCGTTTAAAGGGTAGTCGTTTGGCCTGATTTAGATATTACCATCTTTCCTCTACAGTCGCAGCCTCGTGGGCGATTTTCACACGAAATGTTCGCCGCATTAGAGCGCATATTTAATTTCGAGCGAATTGCGCGTTCGCAACACGGCAACGGCTGTTTTTTTCAGGGGGATTCCATTTCGAGGTTAATTTACTTTCATTTACATTTGCACATTGCATTTTGTCCGAGTGAAATGAAGGAGGTGGAGGAGACGGTGTCCCCGAGAGGACGACCGCCTTGGTGACCGCTGGTCGAGACTAACGACGGGGTCAAAGCCAAAGAATGAGACGCGCCCGAGGCAGACAAAACGATCGCCGCTGGCAGGGGGCGAAGGGTTTCGTTTGTAGCGGTGAGGTGGATTGTGGCATTGCCAGGACCATGAGCAGTGGCAATTTCATAGGGGAGGGTGGGGGAGGCCTTAATCTGGCAGTGAATAAACCATGTCTAATGACATTGTCGATAACGATGATAATTGTGATAATTAATCATACAAGAGTGTTTATAATTGGTTGTCATTGTATTTAAACAAAAAATACATTTATACTTATTTAAAAAATATTCATCAAATTCCTACTTGCCCGTACACACACTTGCCTGCCTACCTGCTCACCTATTCACCCATCTGCCTACCTACACATCTGTGTACTTGCTTT